>NC_085065.1:10266703-10566703 GCF_963662255.1 Cinclus cinclus
GTGCCAAGGCGTCAGTTATGAGATGAAGGAAAAAACACTTTCCCTCTCCCTCTCCCTCTCCCTCTCCCTCTCCCTCTCCCTCTCCCTCTCCCTCTCCCTCTCCCTCTCCCTCTGCCTCTCCCTCTCCCTCTCCTTCCTCCTCCCCTTTCCCTTTCCCTTTCCCTTTCCCTTTCCCTTTCCCTTTCCCTTTCCCTTTCCCTTTCCCTTTCCCTTTCCCTTTCCCTTTCCCTTTCCCTCTTCCCCTTCTTCCTCCTCCTCCTATGCTGTTTTATTCCAGCTCCTTTCTACACCTTGATTTCTGGGAAATGCCCTCATGTATCAGAAGTGCCAGGGGAAGAAAAGGAAGGGGAATTAACGTGTCAATCCCAAAGTGTTTTTCAGTGTTTGTTGTACTGAGGGGAGGGGGGAAAGCCCTTTCATCCTCAATCCAGAGTGGAAATGGTTAATTAACAAGCACAGATAAATTGTGATGGTCAAAAGCAAACTGCAGAGGGGTCAGGTGTGTGAGAGCACAATGTCAGCCAGTGGGGAAGATCCTTCCACTTCCCAGGCAGCTTTTGGGATACCACTGCCCTGCTCAGCTTTTCCAGAGGTTTTTTTTTTTAGTGTGTTTGGTTTTCCCTTTCCTGATCATATTAATCTCTGCTGTCACCAGGGTCATTTTAACCTTGGCTCTGTGCTGGCCACAGAACTGGTGGCAATAACTCTTCTGGGGGATGTGTCTGTGGACACAGGATTGGGTAATAAAAGTAACGATTTTGGAACACAGCGCTCGTGTAGGGATTTGCTCAGTGGCTTATTCTGCAATAAATGTGGCATAAATTAAGAAAGAAAACAACAACAAAAAAATGGAGGAGCTGGGAAGGATCTCGAGAGAGCAACAGTTCCATTCCGAAGGGTGCCAGGCTGGATGTGGCTGCAGGATGGGAGTGATCACACCCAGACTGATCACCTGCCACCTCCTCTGGCTTTCTGACCACCAAACCGTTTAGACCTTAAGTGCTCATCAACTTTGCTTCCTGTTTTCTCACTTCACTGGAAAGCAGCACCAATATTGAGGGGTTTTTTTTACTAGTAGAACATAAACCAAGGAGAATCTGTGATTCCCTTGCAGTAACAGAGCTCCTGCTGAGCCTGGGAGTGTTCTCTATCTGTTTTCATCACAATCATGTGTCCAGACCAAATTAAAGTAGAATTATGGCCCTTGCACCCCATGTAGGTTCGAATATCTCAGTGTAAAATGCCCCCAGCATTTTAAACATGAATTCCTGTGCCAGAGCACTGATCTTGGACTGAAGCTGCTCTGCAGTGCTGCTGTAGGGGTCAGTTCCACTTGGTCCATCTCGTTTCACTCCAGAAAACTCCCTGTCCTGCTGAAGAACCAGCAGTAAGGTATTTTTTGAAGCAAGAAAATAGTCAGGATAATTTTAATGGGGCTCAGAAGGAGGAGGTCTCTTATCAGCAGAAAATTCAGCTGTTTTTAACCTCTGTCCTTCCTTGACTTCCTTACTGACCCTTTGCCACCAACGAGTGGGACCAGGGGGAACCTGGGCTGCAGGTTCTGGTGTCTAATTCCTGTTCTCCTCTCCTGGCACCTCCAGGAGTGGAAAACATCTCTGACCTTGTTTCTCTCCATATTTTCAAGCTGTATTTTCAAGCCAAACATGCTGGATGGAGAAAGCCTTGGAGAGAGCTGGTGCCAATTTTAGCACCAGTTCCTGCAGCAGAAATAGATCTTCCTGAGCTCGCATTTAAATCTTAGTAAGTTATATCTCAGGTTAAAGTATTTATCCAAGTGCCGTGGGGGAATTTCAGGCTGGCTGCGTGCCTCATCACAGGAGATGGGCTGGAAATTACAGTCATTTGGAAAGAACATGGATTTGAATCCCAGGCCCGTGGTGAAAGTCAGTGCACAGTGAATTATTCCACTCAATTCCTGTTCACACATGGATTCAGCTGGAGCCAAAGCCATTTCCAGAGAATCCCATTTCTGCAGTGATCCACAAGGGCTCTTGGGGGGTTTTGTGCTTGTCCTTGTGTTTTTCATTCCTCTGCCCTTGCTGCTGATCCAGAGGCAAATGCCAAGGAGGTGCATTTGTTCATCTGCTGTGTGCAATAACCACAGAGAAGGATTTTTTCGTGCTGCCCTTGATGGCTGGGCAGCAAACAGCTGAGGATCACTTGTGTCCTGCCTGGTGGAACCCTTGATGTGTGGGGCTGTCTAATATTATTTATACAAGAATCTGTCAGGGAAACTCTTTAATTGGCAGTGAGAGAAGGCCCAGCTGTTCCTGCAAACGGCTGGAATTGTCTCTTTGCTTTCTGTTGCTCCAGATGTTCCCCTAGGTCACCCTGCAGCCACCTCTGGAGGTCACAGAGCGGTGGCAGAGGGACACTTTGGGCTCACAGGGGTGAGGGACCTGCCCCTGGCAGGGTCACAATGAGGTCACCTCCCCTCGCTCTCTCCCGTGCTCCAAATCCCTTCAAGAAAGTGGGATCCTGTCCCTGACACAGAAAATGTCCCTTTGGGGTACAGAGGTTGCTCCGCACCTCCCTCATGGGATTTGCAGCTGCCTCAGCTCAGGGAAGGCACCAGCTGGCTCCATCACCTCGAGAGTCAAAAATAAATCCCAAAGGGAAGCAACTGATGAGCAAAAATCTGTTTGGTAGCTGGAAATTATCACCTTCTCCATCAGATCTGGGGGTACCAGAGGTGTTTGCTCTCCTCCTTCAACCTGGCACTGCCCTCTGTGTCTTGGATGGGGCCTCTTGCAGTTTCCAAATCACTATTTTCAGTGTTTTTCACTGCACAAAACATGACCATTCAGTCCATGAACCCAAAATGAGCTCAGGACAGCAAGTTTTCCCCTTAGCTGTGGTATGGGTGCCCTGTTGGCTTTGACTGCCACACTCTGAGAGTTCTTAAAAACATCTGTGAACCAAATGGCTCAAAGAACAGGAGGAGAAAACCTTCTATTTTAGTTGTGGTTCAAGTTTTATCTAATTTTCTGAATTACCCACCTTTCTTCCCAGCCCAGCTGATGAGTGCAGAAGTTTTGGGGGGTGCAGAAGAAAGGCCCTGCACTCCATCCCTCTTTATGTTGTGTGGGTTCTCCTCGGGACAAACGTGAAGGGTCTGTTGTCAGGAAAAGGTCAAAAATGAATATTCACCCAGCACTCAATGGCTGCCCATCTTCTCCATCAAACTGTGAGCAGTGATTGCAGCCCTTGCTGAATTCCCAGGTTGTTCATGACATGCAGATTGCAGGGCAGTAATTACAGCTGAGGTTGCTGTCACTCTGCAGGATCCCTGAGGATCCACATCTCCTAAGGGCTGGAACTCTTTGCTCATATGAACACGTTTGGTTTTAGCTGGAGGCACAGTTAAGTAGGGGAAGCTCAGCTGCAAAATGTCCTCGAACACAAGGTGACAACTGAGCTCTTTCTTTGCCTGGACTGAGTTTGTCCCATTATGTTCTGGATGTTCCTGTGGGAGCTGGCACAAGCATCAGCAATGCAAAAATAGCTCTGGGCTTGGCCACAGCCCTGTCGTTGTTTAGGAGCCTGCTGGAATGTGGGTGATGGTGGAGAGGAAGGGCTGGACATGGCCAGAGTGGGAGGCTGGGAATTCCTTCATTTCTACCCATTGTGGGAGCTCACATCAGCAGCTTCTCGTGTTAATAATGACAGGAAAGGCACAGTGCAGAACGGGACATTAGAAGGGCAGGACAAGAGGAAATGGCCTCGAGCTACACCAGGGGATGTTCAGCTGGACATCAGGAGGAATTTCTCCATGGAATGGGTGGTCAGGCATTGGAAGGGGCTGCCCATGGAGGTGATGGAGTCCAGTGTCTGGGGGTGCCCAAGGAAGGCCTGGACATGGCACTCAGTTCTTCCCTTCCCTTCCCTTCCCTTCCCTTCCCTTCCCTTCCCTTCCCTTCCCTTCCCTTCCCTTCCCTTCCCTTCCCTTCCCTTCCCTTCCCTTCCCTTCCCTTCCCTTCCCTTCCCTTCCCTTCCCTTCCCTTCCCTTCCCTTCCCTTCCCTTCCCTTCCCTTCCCTTCCCTTCCCTTCCCTTCCCTTCCCTTCCCTTCCCTTCCCTTCCCTTCCCTTCCCTTCCCTTCCCTTCCCTTCCCTTCCCTTCCCTTCCCTTCCCTTCCCTTCCCTTCCCTTCCCTTCCCTTCCCTTCCCTTCCCTTCCCTTCCCTTCCCCCAAAATCCCTTCCCTCTGTCCCTGCATTAATCAATTAAATATTTACACACCCTTTCAGAGTCAGATATTGCACACGAACTTGATTTTATCTGAAGTCATTAAATTCATACTTTGAAGCCCATTTTTAATGTGTCCCAGTGGGAACATTAAAAGAACATTTTGTGGAGCTGATGGAGTTGTAGCTCTGTGCTACAAGCAATAGAAGGGGGACTCAGGCCAGGAGCTGGGGACACAAACAGGCAGATTTTAAGCACAAAAAGGGTCAAAGTTAAAGGTTTAAGAAGAAAAGCAGCAGCTGTTTAAAAGGAATAAGGTGAATTTGACTCCAAATATAATTAAAAAAAAAAAAGCTTTGTCTTTCACATAAGCTATGACCCAGAATGATGGCTTCCCAGCCCCTAAGATGTTCCAAACAAGAAATATTAATCCCTGGCAAAAAAACCCCAAACCATTCCCCTTTCTCACAGGTGTCCTCTGCAAATTGAATTCACAGCCTTGAAAACCCAGAGCTGATGCCAAGCATTTTAATCCTACCAGAAGTAAACAGTGAGCAGGAATTTACATAAAAATCGATGTGTAAAATAATTTCAGAGTTAACATTGTGACAGTCTGAGTGGGCTGGGTGACTTTGGGGCTGCTCGGGGCTCTTCAGGTGGATGCTGCTGCCACAGGAGATCCCCATTGTGGTTCTTTTCAGAGGTCTGTAGGAAATTTCTTGGGGAGAAAAAAGCTCTGCTTCAGGAAAAACCCCAAAGGAAAATGGAATAGGAAGAAGGAGCAGATTCTCCAAAGAGAGCTCTGGAAGAGTTTGATTTGAGCAGGGTGGGAGGTTTGGGGAGTTTCCAGGTCCCAGTGAGTGACATTTGCTGGCCCTGAGGGTCCCCAGTGACTTTTCTTCACGCTGTCCTCCCTCAGCTCATCTTCCCAGTGTTGTCTGAGAAATCTCTGAGAAGAAAAATGGGAGTGGAACTCGTTTGTGAGGGCAGAGAGGCAATTAAAGAGCAGCCTTTGTGGGAAAGGGCCCTGGCAGCAGGAACAGCTGGAGCTCAGCTGGCCCTGGCCTGGGGAGTGCCACTCACTGCACAGCTCTGAATTATCAAACCTCCAACCCCCTCCAGCTATTGGATGAAATATTTTAGCTTGTGGTGAAAAGAAGCTCAGGGAAGATGCTTTAATGGCTGCTTCTGATCTGAAAACCAAATATTCCCTGAACTGCTGCCCACACTGAGGAAAACATCCCTGAGCTGTGCTGGCATTTACTGCATGAAGAGGTACTGAAGTTTATCCAAGCACAGAGTCTGCATTTTTCAGACCTTTGGAGATTACTTTTATCTTCTTTCCACTCTTAAATATAGCTCAGCTCTGCTGCATTTCCCCACGAATAAAGTTTGCTGGCGATTACTTCTAGGAATCATCCATGGAGCATTTTTAAGGAGCTGCTCAGCCGTGTGTTTGTGCTAGATGGGATCAGTGTTGTGTAATCCACAGTGTTCCCTCTGCACTGTGATTATTTTTTGGCTGGTTTATGTAGGAAGAAACCTTCCCTGCTTCATCACTTTGCCTGTCTTTTAAAGCTGAAACTGTGGATTTTTTGGAGAGGAGGTGGCTGTGTGGAGACTGCAGGCATTCTTCATCAGGAATTGCAGGGACAGCAATGGGCTCAAAGGGGGAATGGGCTCAAACTGAAAGGGATCATGTTTAGATGGGATATTAGGAATAAATTCTCCCTGTGAGGGTGGTGAGGGGCTGGAATGGAATTCCCAGAGCAGCTGTGGCTGTCCCTGGATCCCTGGCAGTGTCCCAGGCCAGGCTGGACAGGGCTGGGAGCAGCCTGGGACAGTGGGAGGTGTCCCTGCCATGGCAGGGGTAGCACTGGGTGAGCTTTGAGATCTCTTCCAACCCAAACCCTTCCATGACTCTTTGATTCTCTTATCTGGAGCTGTGGAGCTTTTCCCAGGGAGCATGGAGGGACGAGGTCAGAGGTGGGGAGAAGGGCTCACCTGGTGATGTGTCAGGTGCTGCTGGGTGCTGTCAAGTGTTGATTTGTGTCTGGGGGAGCTGATGGGGTTGGGGGAACAGCACCAGGTACCTGTACCAGCAGAGAAAAGGCAGGGGAAGGGGAGCAGCTCCTCATCCCTGCTGGGGGAAGGAGCTCAGCTCAGCTCAGCTCAGCTCGGCTCAGCTCAGCTCAGCTCATCTCCTCCCAAGGAAAACCACCAAGGGAGGAGGACTCACCCATACCCAGTGCCAAACAGCAGATGATGACTCAAGGGAAAAAAAAAAAAAATCACACTTCTTTATTACCCAGATTCATCTCCCTGTGCCTGACAAGCACCACCAGATGCTCCTCTTCTCAGTTGCTTTATTGGATTCTGGGACACCCTCTATTTGCTGTAAGTGGGAGATGATTCTCCAGTGTCTGGCATGTGTTCACACTGATCCTGGGCGCTTATCAATCCACTTAGTGGGAGCACAGACTTGCTCCCCGTGCTGTCAGAAGCAGCCTGGATGCTCTAAAGCATCATTTGATGCTATTTTTCTTCCTTTGGGTCACTGCTAAATGACTGAGGCCTCACCACTGGAGCTCCTGCAGTCTGGACAGCTGGAGGTGGGGAGGCATTGCCCAGATTTCACCTCTGTTTCCAAGGATGGGCAGGAAAAAGCAGTCCCAGTTCCCCCAGCTTTGCCCCAGGCTGTATTTTGGAATGTTATCCCAGCACAGGTTGTCCCTCAGCTCATGGAAGTGCATTTAAAAGTTAAAGCCCAATATAAAGATTTGAATAGATTAAAATTGCTTCTAATTTTTGGTTTAGGTTCAGAAGGTCTCCTGCTCCCTTTGGGACTGGTGGCAGATATTGAGGAGCAGCTCTTGGGGATCAGTTAATGGAGAAGGGAGTCCTGCCTGGTGGGTTTCCCAGGTGGGTGGGTTTCCTTGGTCAGCTCAGAGTGAGGAAAAGAGAGGAATAAAACCAGCTAAAAGCAAATATTTCAAGAATTGCTCCAAAGCTGCCATTTTCATTCCAGGTAGGAATGAAAAGATAGGATTTAGGCAGTTAAGAAAAAAAAAATTCTTCCCCACTTCTTTCCTCCAAGCAGCCTGGCAGGGCTTGGTCCAACAAGAGTTGATGCTGGCATGTGGCATAGCTTTGGAGCTGGAGCTTTTGGAGGGACACAATGCTGCAAAAGGGTCTGTCTCAATGAGGGAATGAAATATTTCCCAGCTTCAGGAATGCTGCTGGGTGTTGAATAGCAGGGAAAAGGGATTCTCCAGGCCTGCAGGGCTCCAGCAGTGTCTAGACTTGGTAATGCAGGGGTGCAAAACCCACCCTCCTTGAACTCCTGCCACGGCCTCTCAGCGTCCTGGAAATGGAACTGGAGAAAGTTCCTGGTGCCAAAGCCTCAGTCATGTTAATGAGCCCCCAGTTCCTGTCAGATCTGGCAACTCAGCCCTGCAAACCCGTGAACTTGCAGCAGGTGGGAGAAAAGCTCATTTCCTAAAGCCACATCCCTCTGGAAGCAAAAGGCCCCTCCTGGCTCTCCCTCCTGGGTCTCCTGGGTGTGGGGATGGATGTTCCCACAGGGAACACTCAGAACACCACTCCACAGAGGAGATTTGGGTCAGCACATTGCTCTTGGGTCAGTCACTGTCAAGTCATCTCAGAAAGGTGACACTCCCTGCCCAAAGTGCATTGGGTGTGGTGCTGACAGCACCAACATCAGTTTCCAGCCACCAAAATCCATTTTTTTGGTGTTTCTGTCCTCTCTGGCCCATGAGTCTGCTGGCAGAGCTTGGCTCTGCAGAGTTGGTTTGGGTCACCAAGCTGGTTTGGGTTTAGGATTAATTTCCTTCTGCACCCTCCCTTCTCCCCTTTTTGGGATGGAGTTTCTTGCAGCTAAGCACACCCCTGTCCCTCTGTTTCCCACTGAAGGCTCCAGCAGGGCTTGGTCACCTCTGTTTTCCTAAACCCAGCCCAAGTAAGGAGCATCTGCCAGGAGGCAGAGGTTTTCCTAAGCCTGGAATATTCCTGTGGCTGGAATAACTCCTCCTTTGCAGCTTGCTCTGCTCCCAGGCACAATCCCAGGCCAGGAGTGTGGGAAACACAATTCCAAGCCCTGGATGTTTTCTCCTGTGCACCCACAGCCCAGGCTGATGGGAAAGCAGAGCTGGCCAAGTTCAAACCCTCCTCATTTCACTCTTCCTGGAGCTGTGGTCTGACCTTTCCCACGGCATGAGGGGTGGAGAAATGTCCTCCCTGCTTTTACCAGCACAAGAATAATGGAGTGGCTGAGGCAGAAAATGACCCAGCACCTCCCAAATGCCAATTCCTACCTCCCCTGGCTTGCAGACACCTGTACCTGGCACAGCACTGAGCTCACCTGACCAGTTCCCCTCCTGCCAGCCCAGCACCACTGCTCCTCTCAGTAGGAAATTAGGGTCTCACATATATTTTGAAAGAGTCTGAAGTCTCCTGGAGTGTGTTGTGGTTCCCATGCTGGCAGTTTTGCTTGCCTGTGAAGACACTCCTTGGAAAGCATCATTTTCCAGAGGTGCAGGTCAGATCCCTGTTTCTCTGCTCATGGTATCATACCATCTCTGAGGTAGCTCAGATTTTTCATCCTTTTGGTGCAGGTTCCTGCCCTCCATCAAAAGACAGAACCCAGCTGTGCAGAGCTCTTGGCTCTAAGGGAGCAGGCAGGGCTGGAATCAGTGAAAAGCTGCCTGGATCCCAGTGGGAGCTTCATCCCCAGTGGGAATTTGAGTATGGGACTAACAAGGTTTTCAGATCTGCTGAAGCTTCGTGTTCATGGTGTTTTTGCCTCTTGGACTGACACACCATATGTGGGTTATGCATCAGAATAAAATGATCTTGTTTCCCATAGGGTTTCCCATAGGAATGTGCTCCTCTAATCCATCTGGTATTGTCTGTCATCCCAGGAATGGCAGAGGATGGTCAGTGAGGGCCTTGCACCCCGGAGGAAGAGTCACTTCTTAATTTACATGGAGGAAAATGGGCACAGAGACCTTCTGTGCTAAACTCCATAACAAAGGCTGAGAAAACCTGGAAAGTCCTGCTCCCATTTCCTGCTCCAAATCCACAACAGACCCTAATATCCAGGCTGGGAGCCAAACCCTCTTGAGTCAATGGAAAGATTCCCCTTGACTTTAATGGTCTTTGCATGAGTGCCTAATTCCTTCCTGTTCACAGCCTCTCTTGGACTTGGTTGTGGAAACAACTGCAGGTATAAAGTGCTGCAGTGAACTGTAAACCCTTCAAAGCAGCAGATTTCCCTGTCCTCCCAGCCACTTGGAATGGGATTTGTTTGACAAAAAGCCTGATCTGTGTTCTCCTGGCCAGGGCTGCAGTGTGAACGAGTGTTTTGACAAATCTATTCCTGCAGACAGGGTTTGTGGTCAGCCCAGCAGGGCTGGAGCCAAGCTCTTCCCAGCAGGATGGGGAAGGCAGGGAGCCCTGGCAGTGCTGGCTGAGGCTCATCCTCTGTGGCTCTCAGAGCTGTGCTCCTGGATATTCCAGCTTCCAGAGACTGTTTTCCCTGCAAGGACCCTTACACTGACGCTGCCCAAATTTGTCAGGCTGTTCGGAAATGTGTTTTGCCCCAGGTTGGGCCATCCTGGGCCACCTTTGTGCCTCCGTTCCACAAAATTCTGACTAAAAGCTTGAAAAATGCTTAACGTTAAGGATATAGAACTGTTTCACTGGGGGTTAAACACATTTGGCTGAGGAGGGGTCTTGGTGGATCTGACTGTGTGGTGCCAGCAAGAGGCACATGGAATTTTCTCCCAGCACCTGGGATTATCAACTGGCACCTCAAAGGATGAGATCTGCCTGCTCCAACCTCGTCATACAAGCAGAAGCAGCAGAACACAGAGTTTTGAGACTTTATCAAGCCCAGAGGCACACTGACTGTGACAGGGACAGTGATGTTCACAGGGCTCTGTCTGAGGGTCTCAGAATGTTTGACACTCTGGGAGGTTGCTCAGCTGGCTCTGGGGAAGAGGAGGCTGATGGTGACTGCTCTTTCTTCTTTTATGTCCTAAAAACTTCCTAGATCAAGGCTTTAGGTTGTTTTAGCTTCATTGTTCAAACAGATGGGTTTTGCTATTTTTTTTTCTTTTTTTGCCCCAAAGGCAGCTGGGTGTCTGCACCCCCCCATCTGCCCATTCCTCTCATCCTGTGCAACCTGAGTCCAAATGTGATCCCAGAATGTGATCCCAGAATGTGATCCCAGAATGTGATCCCAGAATGTGGCCTCCGTGGCTCGGGCACAAATCCCCACTTCTGGAGCCACGTCCTGCAAGGGGAGGCTCAGCCTCACTTTCACAGCTGTGCATTCCTGAGATGAAAAGGGCAGCTCAGGCCCGGGATGTTTCTCAGCAGAAAATCCAACTTGGGCAATCCATGGAAAAGTCTGGCAGCTGCTGGAGCTGTCTGGCTGCTGGAAAAATCTGGAGTGAGCTCCCTCCTGCCACCCTGGTTTAGGGAGCTCTGCCCTTCTGGGTTTTGGAGTTTTTGCCCATCAGTCTCCCTAGAAACGTGGCTGCTTGAGGACTCTCAGTCTGGCCATGTGGGAATTGTGCTGGCCTTTGGAAGGATTATTTGCTTTTTAAAGCCCTTGTCTGCAGCCCAAGCTGATTGTTCTTTTGCAGAGGAAAACAGGCAGAAGCCTGAGATGTGGATGAAGTAATGAGTTCATCTCTCTGCAGTCTAGCCAGGTACACATTTTTTTTTTTTGCTCCCAGGACTTAATTAAAATGCAGGCATCTTTCCTCACATTTTTATGAAGTTCAATGGCAAATAACAGTCACCCTCTTGTTACATCACCATTAACTTGTTTTCTTGTCTGGAGAGGACAGGTCCAAGGGTAATATCCCTGCTTGTCCTGCATTTGGTTACTCTGGGATGTGCTGTCTCCAGCAAGCAGCCAGAAACCCAGGGTTTGTGCCTGGACCAGAACTCCTGTGGGCTGGACTCTTCTGGGATTCATCCAGTGGAAAATACCTGCATTAACCTTGGATGGTTGATAAATCCTCACCTGGCTGATGCTCTCCATGCCCTGTTTTGTGGGCTTTGGCACTGACCCCGTGGACATCATCCTGACTGGGGTCTGGAGCCCACTGGCCCTCTCCTTCCTGGATTCCTCCCCAGGGCTCACTGGAGAAAGGGAAAATAAAAATCCAGGCAACCTTGATTTAATAATGAGTTTATTTACTTTACCCAGCCACAAAATAGGGCATATTCACCCAGAAGAAAGTGAAGCAGAGCCCCACTGGTGCAACAGAATCATCTGTCCTACTGGGGAAACCACCAGCTCCTTGTGGGAGGGGTGCAAAGCTGTTGATGGAAATGGTCATGCCATGATCCTGTGGCCTTGCAGTGCTCTGTGATTTTGGTCACTCCAGACTGTGATCAGCACAGCCAGACCAGATCTCATCCCAGCCCAGCTGGCCACTGGCCCCAGGAGCTGCTGGCTGCTGTTCCTCCTGGTTTCTGGGGGAGTTTATACAGTCCCAGAAATGTCTTTGTGCTGCTTTGTAACACCCACCCAGCCTGGTGGCAGCCTGCAGGGTTATTGCTTATGAAACAGCTGGGTCTACAAGGGCATTTTAAAAATTCAGCTCTTTTTAATAGAGAACTGGTGTCTCCTGGTATGAATATTGCAGTGTTCTTGAAATGATGCTGCTCCAACAGGCCAGAGCTCAGCTCTATCTGCTCCATTTTCCTGCCTGAACCTGACCAGTCCCATAAAATCAAAACCTATCCTAAAATACTGTAATTTCTCAGATTACACTTCATGCATGGGGAATGGATGCATTTAGATGATGCTGACATGATGGCTGCACTGGCAGAGAAGGTTTTGCATGTGGAGAGAAGGTTTTGCACTGTAGGTGACTCTGGTGTTCTGGATTTCATCCCAGGTGAGCAGTGAGGGATGCAGGTGGCTCTGGTGTTCTGGATTTTATCCCAGGTGAGCAGTGAGGGATGCAGGTGACTCTGGTGTTCTGGATTTCATCCCAGGTGAGCAGTGAGGGATGCAGGTGGCTCTGGTGTTCTGGATTTCATCCCAGGTGAGCAGTGAGGGATGCAGGTGGCTCTGGTGTTCTGGATTTTATCCCAGGTGAGCAGTGAGGGATGCAGGTGACTCTGGTGTTCTGGATCTCTCCCAGGTGAGCAGTGAGGGATGCAGGTGGCTCTGGTGTTCTGGATTTTATCCCAGGTGAGCAGTGAGGGATGCAGGTGGCTCTGGTGTTCTGGATTTTATCCCAGGTGAGCAGTGAGGGATGCAGGTGGCTCTGGTGTTCTGGATTTTATCCCAGGTGAGCAGTGAGGGATGCAGGTGACTCTGGTGTTCTGGATTTTATCCCAGGTGAGCAGTGAGGGATGCAGGTGACTCTGGTGTTCTGGATTTTATCCCAGGTGAGCAGTGAGGGATGCAGGTGGCTCTGGTGTTCTGGATTTCATCCCAGGTGAGCAGTGAGGGATGCAGGTGGCTCTGACCACCTGCAGGGAGGAGGAAGAGTTGAAGAGGTGCCATCCCTCAGCCACCCCCCAATTGCCCACGTGCCTGGGAAGGTTCTGGAAGGTGCTGTTGGTATAAAGTGGGATCAGGATGACAAATGGCTCATCCCTGGGGATTTCCTTTGTGGCTGGAGTGATGGGAGCAGCAGCAGAGGGTTCAGAGGGCTGAGCTCGTTCCAGGGCTGAGTCAATCAGCTGGAACACAGCAGGGCTGCACGAGCAGGAGCACGCCAAGGCTGTGGAGCTAGAAGAGCGATGGGGAAAGCACAGAAATCCTCCTGGCAATGTGATTTATTGAGCTGTGAGGGTGACTCTCACTTCCAGTGGCAGATGCCTCATCCTACGTGACATTTTAGCAGGGTGAGAGAGAGAGGTTTCATGCAGGAAACCAGGGGGGCACTGGGCTGAGCTGGTTTGTGGTGGCTGCTCTCGCAGCTGGGGAGGGAATTTTCTAAATCTGATTTTTATGAGGTGTCTAATTGACTCATCATCCCTGCCCCCCCCTCCATGCACAAACATTTGCTCTGCCCTGAAATGTGAGATGAGCAAGGCTGGCGAGAAACGTCTGAATACAGCAGGGGAGCAGAGGAGGGTGAGGAAAGAGCAAATTCCTCCCTTGCCAATCTTTAAAACAAGATTGTAAAAAATCCCGCATAAAAAAAAAATAAAATAACAACAACACAAAGATCTTGTGGTTTCCTATGCCAGTTTTCCTTTCCAGTTTTCAATTCTGGAAGTTGATGACCCCCTGGATTACTGTTGTTTTTTTTAGATGTCTTGCAATTTATTTTAGGATGGTTTGCCTGCAGTGTGGCTGTGTGTGGGTAGGGAACTGGAGAATATGCAGAGGAAAAGAAAAAAAAGCTAAAAATGGGCAGGAAAAGGAGGACTGCATATGTTTTTTTCCCTCCTTATATATATAAAAAAAGCTTTAAAAAGAGCTTGAAGTTGTTAAAGATTTGGGTTTGTAGGGGTGGAGCACAGGCAATTGAAGTTGATCCTGAAGACCATGTCCAATACAGGATTTTTTTGCGTCCCTCCTCGACTGCAGCGAGCTGCGTCTCAGTTTGCAGAATAACCTCTCCAAACTTCTGATTTCCGTCCCTTGGAAGCTGCAGAGAGCAGAGGGGATGCAGCCAAGCCATCCCAGGGAGCAGGATGCTGTGGTGGACCTGCAGGTCTTGTTCTGCTGCCACCAGGAAATTGGTTTCTTTTTTTTTTTTGCTGCTCAGTTTTTGGTGTCACACCTCATTTGGGTGTTTTTGCTCAGCAAACAGTCTGATCCTCCAGAAATATTTCTCTTTTCTCTGTGATGCTCGTGCACGTGCTGAGCTGAGCCCTGCTGGTCTCCGTGGGGTGTGGCTGCTTCGCAGGAATTCCAAAAAAAAGGAGTTCTGTCCCTGAGTGGGACAGAGGGAAAGTGGGATCTAAGGCCAAGGTCTGCTCCCACCTCTGTGAGCAGCAGCCAGAGCACGTCCTGCCCATTCTGCTGCTTTCCTGCTCTGGATTTTCATTGCTTGCACTGCAAGAGGGTCCAGAAGGGACCCGTGGAGGGAAATCAGAGCAAAAAACCAGTTGTTGCATCCTTGTGTGGAGGTGCTAAATGCCATTTCCCACCCTGGGGACATTGCTCTGTGCTGGCAGGCCTTGGCTCCAGTACCAGTGCCCATTAAATTTTCACTCCCAGCCCTTCTCCATCCCGAAGCTCTGGAGGCATGCCAACAAAGCATTTTTTTGTTTGTTTTATTTTTTCCCAGTTACCAAAGCAGAGCCTGCCATTTCCAGCCAGAGCATCCACCTGCTTTATTCTGTTCCCATTCTCCTTTCCAGCACAAAAAAAAGTTTTATTTGAAAAGTTCAGCTTAGCTCTCTCCCTTTGTTTCCCTCAGCTGGAAGCTTCCCTTTAAAACATTAATATCCCTATTATTTTTTTTCCCCCAGCAGGTTAATGAATACTTGATTCATCACCTTGAAATCTAATGGGTGTTTATGCAGATCCTGAAGGCAATGAATGCCTGCTATAAATAAATACCCACAGCACTGACAGCCCATCTTTATTTATTCTCCTTCAGGAAGCCATCTCTGTTTGGCTCTAAAGGAGTTAATCCCAAACTTCTCCCAGGCTTGTTTTTGGGATTGGCCTGGCTCCACGTTTTCCTGCCTGAGCTTTACTTTACAAACATGGCCTTTTAATGAGGGAAAGAAAACAGCAGCTTTTGTGGAGAGAGACCCAGACAGCTCAGCAGGATCCCTCCAGCCTGGGTCAGCAAAAGCCACTGGAGATTGTGGGTGTTTTTATGGGCTGCTCTCTCTGAATTTTTATTTAGTTTTGGCTCTTGGAGAGCCTTTTCCAAGTTCTCATCTGCTTCAAATAAATGTTGTTTATCATCTTTGTCTCCAGCCATTGTCATCGGTGACCTTAATTAGGTGCATATTAAACATAATGTTGATTTTGTCACTCATGCAAAATTTAAAAAATCATTATTTACTTCTGCTGTTAACTCACATGTTCCTCCTGGGTGCTGCTGTGTCCCCACGAGAGCTCCTGGCTGCTGTCACCTCAGCAGTGACACTTGTCCTGGGGCAGGATTAGAGGAGCCAAACGAGCTCATCCCTCCCCTGTGGCACAGAATTTGGGTTTTCCTCATCAAATGAGGCCATTTTTGGGGCTGGCCCCAGGAAAATCCAGCCTCTGGACTTCCATGATTGTGTAACATTCTCCGTTTTTGTACATATTCCCACCCCTCATGGAAGTGTCAAACCCAAAGGACCAGCCAGACATTTTTCATTATTATTTTAAAAATCTGTGCTTCTCTGGATGATGAACTTACTTCTTTTTTTTTTTTCTCCCAGGAACATTGGCTCATCAATTTTTAATTCTTGATCTTGGCAGCACTGGTTGAATTAGAAACAGAACAACTGATTTTAATGAGTGCAAGATTGATGCAGATGAACTTGGCTGGGACAGCTGAAGAGAGGAGGTTGTCTCCCCCCAGCTCCCTCCTTAGTGGGCTGGAGCATCACTGGAGCAGAGAATATTCTCATCTCAGCATCACTGGAGAAGGGAATATTCTCATCTCAGCTCTTCACCTGCAGGATAGATGCTCATTAACCAGCCTGCTCCACTCAGGATATTTTGCTCATTAACCCCTGGCAGCTGGACCCTCCCCAGCCCTGCAAGGTGTAAGGGGAGGAAGCTGAGGGTGATGTGCATGGACAGAGGAGAAGCCTCCCTCTGGTGCCAGCTGGATGGAAAAGAGAAGATTTTGGCTGTTGTGTGAGGCCACCACAGCTCCAGGAATGGTTGTGATTCACACCTATTGCCTGCCCCTCTGTGCAGAGATGTTGTTTTATTTTTGGGTCATATCAACAGCAGTTACTGATAAGAGAGAGCCCAGGACATCCCTCACCAGGCTGAGCTCTCCCACTGCCCCACCTGAGCTCAAGGACCTGTTTTCCTACACACCTGAAATTCCATATTTGTGGAGTGAGTGGTTTTATTACCGAGGAAAAATGGGGGAGGTTGAGCTGAACTAATTCAATTTGATTCTGTGGACAACTGGCAGTTTTATATCCCTGTTTTATTTTTTTATGTGTTTTAATCAGGTGGTGCTTGCAGTGATCACAGCACTGTGGGTTTAACCTGCTTGGGCTGTCGGGTGGATTGGGCAGGAGCTGAGTGGGATAAACAATGAGGATTCTCTCAGGAAAGCAGCAGGGAACTGAGGAGGAAAAGGCTGGAACAGCAGCTGGTGAGGTCACCCAGTGACTGTGATCAGTTTTCCAGGGACCTGCCTGACCCAGGGCATTGTGACCATGGAAAAGCCGTGGATGGCATCGTGTCCTGCTTCAACATCCCACCCTCAGAGTGGAGGGAGGAGCTGTGACAGATGTGTTGGTGTCCCCAAACCCAAGGGTTTCGTGGTGTCTGCAGGACCCTGCATCCTGTGGGGATTAAAGGATGGGACCAAGCAGTGGGAAGTGGATGCAGATGGAGAGGATGTTCCTATGGGTCTGTTTAACATCCACAGTTGTTCAGATCCTGCAAGTCCAGTGGGGAAATCTGTGGGGCAAAAGGGGTACCTGGGGTAAAAGGCATCTTGCTGGGTCTGAGTGCTGGCCCTGAGTAGGAGCAGCAGTGTTGGGATGGGGAGAATCCATCTCAGAATGCTGTGATTCCATCTCAGAGTGCTGTGATTCCATCTCAGAGTGGTTCTATCTCAGAGTGCTGTGGCTCCATCTCAGAATGCTGTGGTTCCATCTCAGAGTGCTGTGGTTCCATCTCAGAATGCTGTGGCTCCATCTCAGAATGCTGTGGTTCCATCTCAGAGTGCTGTGGTTCCATCTCAGAGTGCTGTGGTTCCATCTCACAATGCTGTGGTTCCATCATCTCAGAGTGCTGTGGCTCCATCTCAGAGTGCTGTGGTTCCATCTCACAATGCTGTGGTTCCATCATCTCAGAGTGCTGTGGCTCCATCTCAGAGTGGTTCCATCTCAGAGTGCTGTGGTTCCATCTCACAATGCTGTGGTTCCATCATCTCAGAGTGCTGTGGTTCCATCATCTCAGAGTGCTGTGGCTCCATCTCAGAGTGCTGTGGTTCCATCTCACAATGCTGTGGTTCCATCATCTCAGAGTGCTGTGGCTCCATCTCAGAGTGCTGTGGTTCCATCTCACAATGCTGTGGTTCCATCATCTCAGAGTGCTGTGGCTCCATCTCAGAGTGCTGTGGTTCCATCTCACAATGCTGTGGTTCCATCATCTCAGAGTGCTGTGGCTCCATCTCAGAGTGCTGTGGTTCCATCTCACAATGCTGTGGTTCCATCATCTCAGAGTGCTGTGGTTCCATCTCAGAGTGCTGTGGTTCCATCTCACAATGCTGTGGTTCCATCATCTCAGAGTGCTGTGGTTCCATCATCTCAGAGTGCTGTGGTTCCATCTCAGAGTGCTGTGGTTCCATCTGGGCCTTTGGGAGACCTGATTCCCAAATATCAGCTTCTCTTCTGTGTTCACAGCCGGGACACCCAGAGATGTCCAGTGCTGGGGGCAGCACTTGGATGAGATGGCTCTGCTGCCTTGGGCTCCACCCCTGTGCACCCCAAAAATGCCTGGGCAGGGGGCACTGTCAGGCTCTCCCAGGGGTGCCTGGCACAATCTCCTTCCCATGGATGGAAGATCCAGGCTCTGGCATCACCAACCCCAAACTTTTCCTCGGGTGTGTCCTACCCACCAGTGCCCTCAGCATCTCCCCAGCCTGGCTGGGGCCAGTTCTGTGCAGGTGGAGATGTCAAGAGAAATATTTTGATTTGTTTTTTTTTTTTTTATTTTTTTTTAAATTTTTCTCCATTTTCAGCTTGCTCAAACTGTTGTTACCTTCCCATCTGCCAGCTCAGGACAGACAGGAGTGCTGCTTTAGCTCGGTGTCACCAAGGAGAGCTTAAATATTGTCATTAAAAAATTCCAGTCTTGCATCATCTTCTCAGACACGCAGGAAGAAACCTTTGCAATTAAATTCCCTGTGCTCCAGCAGGAGGGCAGAAGTTCCTCCTTTTTCCCCATTTTTCTATGATGATGATATTCTGGGATTTTAGAGCAGCAGGGGGAAAAAAAAAGCCTGTTTGATTTTCCTCATTATGTTAAGCCTGGTTTTACTTTCTGATTGCCAAAGCATGATAAATGGAACACAGATTACCTAGAGATTTTCAAAGATTTGCTTTAAATTTGATTTTTCCTGAGCCTCATTAAGCCTGCAGGTTTTATCTACACTTTGTTCTTCCAATGAAGTAACATTACCATATATTAATAGCCATTTTCTTTCCCCATTTGAAATTAAAACCAGATAGAGGCTTCTCATGCTTTGCTTTCAAATCCTATTTTAAAAAATATTGATCATGTGTGTGTGTTGTTTTTCCTTTCCCTCTGACCCTGCTGGCTCTGTAAAGGACATTCCCCAGGGAAATGCTTCCAGTCGTGGGTCTCTGGGCTTTGCTGGGTGCAGTTTTGTGGATTAAGGAATGCTTTTTAGAAGGGATAATGTATAGATAATAAAAAAAGAAAGTGGCTTCCAACAGAAAGGCAGGCAAGAAAAGTAAGATTTAAAAGCAGGAGCTGTACAATAAGGGAGTATAGATGAGCTTAGGCAGGGTAAGGTAACCCTTGATGTGCTCAGGTGCATCTTGCAGGAGTTAATGTCATTGGAAGGGCTCGTCCTCCATGATTTTAGGAGAAATGGCCCAAAATCCATGGCTTTAAGGGAAATGGCTGAGAGCCCCCGGGGCACAGCCTGAGTGCTGCTCTCTGGGAAAGGCTTGGAGGGTGACAGGAACATGGGGACAGCACAGGACACACACAGAAGGCACCCTGACACACCTGGTGTGTTCCTTCTGATGCAGCCAGGGAACCTGACCCACCTTCGGGGCTTTCCAGGCTGGGTTTCAGTCCAGGGAGAATTCCAGTGCATCCTCCTCTTTCTGTGCCCATCCTGAGGTCCCAGGGCAGCTTGGAGAGGTGATGGAAAGGTCTCCCTGCTCCTGGTGAGGGAAGCAGCTTCCTCATGTGCATCAGGACAGGGTGACAGGAGCTGTCCTGGGGAGGGTGCTGCGGATAAAACATCCAAGGCAAGCTGCTCTGTTGATGCCCTGACCAGGAAACAGAGTGGGGTGAGAACAGAACATCCTTGGGGTGTCCCTGCAGCACCCCCAGCCATGGAGCTGGTGCAGAGGTGACCCCCCTCATTCCCAGAGCTGTCTCCAGGAGCTGAGGTGCTTCTCAGGATGCTCTCCAGACACGACCCTGGGAGCTGTGCTTGAACTGGAGACAGCTCCTTTGGAGAGGTTCCCTGTCCTTCCTCCAGCCCCACTCGAGGAACTTTAATTATAACTCACTGCTTTCTATTTATAACGAGAGCAGCACCGGGGAGCTGAGGCCACCACGGCCCCGGTGCTCCCAGCCCAGCCCACGCTCTCCCCCTCTGCCATGGAGCTCTTCATCCCCACTGCCCTTCCAGAGCCTCATCCTGCATTGGAAAGGGCATTTCCCACTCCTCTGTCCTTTGGATACACCCACGTGGGTTTTTTTTCCCCCAGTTGTTTACAAGAGAATGTTTTCTTTTTAAGAACAGGGATTGTTTTTGCAGCAGCTCCAGCCCCACCTCATAAACCAAACATTTCCCAAGCGCTCCATGGCTCAGGATGATGTAGTTGTTTCTGGAATGCCAGTGTGAATATCCAGAATGTGTTTCTTGGTGCAGCCTGGGGGGTTCTGTGCTCTGTGTCCCCAGATGTGACACAGAGTTGTGGCTGAGCCAGGGGGTTGTGGCTGGGGTTGGGGAAGGATTTGTGTTTATTTTATCGTGCTGGAGCCCAAGGCCAGCTGCAGCAGGGAAGCATCCCCTCCACTTGTGCTGGTTCAGCTCAGGCTGAAGGTACCTTTGCTGGTTCCAGTGTGACAGGGACTGGACTTTGCTGCTGGTTCTACTTTTACCCCAGTGTTGCCTCTGCCCCCTTTCCAACAGCATCAAGCACCTGCACTTCTGAGAGAATCCAGAGAGTTCCCCCCAGGCACATCCTCTCACTATCACCACTCCATGCAGGATACCAGATTTGATGAAAATGCTCTGATCTCTTCTGACAAATCCTCTGTTCCTAAGTAGATAATAACCAGAAAATCTTCCTAAATAAATCCTGGTTCCGGATCTGTGCCCACACTTAGTTATTCTTGCTGTACCAGTTCACTGCCCCTTCTTGCCCTGAACTGGGACCATCCTCAGCCCCTCCAAGGGGAAAGGAGACACAGATCTATGGAACTCAGTTTGGGACTGGGAGGAGAGTTATGACTGCAAAAAATGAGAGTCTGACTTGGCAGCATGGAGGCATGACTGAGCAGAACCTTTCCTCAGCTGAACAGGGATTAAAGGTAGCAGATAGCCATAATCCCAAACTGCAGCAGGAAGTGCTGGGATACCCTCCCAAGATAGAGAATTATGATTATGAATGGCTTGGGTTTGGATAAAAAACACTTAATTCCAACCATAGCAGCATTTCATGGAAGCTGGCACTGGAGGGGAGAGAGGGATATATTGGAATAACACCCATTAGTTTTCCTCTCTCTTCCTTCAGTATCATGTGGATATATTTGATATTGAGATGTCTCTTTAGGCAAAGGGAATCCCAGGATCCATCTGCCCCCAAAACTCTGACCCCACTGATGAGGTCAGAGCTTCAGCAGGGGCAGGTTGAAGAAGCGAAGATCCCTGCTGGAGGTGGCTGCTGCACTCCCGTGGCCACCAGCCACATCACAGCACGGAGGTGCAGATATCTGACCTCCTCCCTCCATCGAACTGGGTCCAGAGCCACCCGAGCTGCAGAACAAAGGGCTGGGGAAGGAAAGCTGGGCTGGCTCAGCTGGGAAATAAAACCAGAAAATCCTGGCGGTGCAGAACTGAGGGTGGATGAGTTTGGGCATGGATGTGGGGATAAAGGGATGAAGGAGTGAAGGGATGCAGGGATGCAGGGATGCAGGAATGCAGGGACGCAGGGATGCAGGGATGCAGGGATGAGGGGATGCAGGGATGCAGGGATGCAGGGATGAAGGGATGAGGGGATGCAGGGATGCAGGGATGCAGGGATGCAGGGATGAGGGGATGCAGGGATGCAGGGATGCAGGGATGAAGGGATGAGGGGATGCAGGGATGAAGGGATGCAGGGATGCAGGGATGCAGGGACGCAGGGATGCAGGGATGCAGGGATGCAGGGATGCAGGGATGCAGGGATGAGGGGATGCAGGGATGCAGGGATGCAGGGACGCAGGGATGCAGGGATGCAGGGATGAGGGGATGCAGGGATGCAGGGATGAGGGGATGCAGGGATGCAGGGATGCGGGGATGCAGGGATGCAGGGATGCAGGGATGAAGGGATGCAGGGATGCAGGGATGCAGGGACGCAGGGATGCAGGGATGAAGGGATGCAGGGATGCAGGGATGCAGGGACGCAGGGATGCAGGGATGCAGGGATGAGGGGATGCAGGGATGCAGGGATGCAGGGATGCAGGGATGAAGGGATGCAGGGATGCAGGGATGCAGGGACGCAGGGATGCAGGGATGCAGGGATGAGGGGATGCAGGGATGCAGGGATGAGGGGACGCAGGGATGCAGGGACGCAGGGATGCAGGGATGCAGGGATGAGGGGACGCAGGGATGCAGGGACGCAGGGATGCAGGGATGCAGGGATGCAGGGATGCAGGGATGCAGGGATGCAGGGATGAGGGGATGCAGGGATGCAGGGATGCAGGGATGAAGGGATGAGGGGATGCAGGGATGCAGGGATGCAGGGATGCAGGGATGAGGGGATGCAGGGATGCAGGGATGCAGGGATGAAGGGATGAGGGGATGCAGGGATGAAGGGATGCAGGGATGCAGGGATGCAGGGACGCAGGGATGAGGGGATGCAGGGATGCAGGGATGCAGGGATGAAGGGATGAGGGGATGCAGGGATGCAGGGATGCAGGGATGCAGGGATGAGGGGATGCAGGGATGCAGGGATGCAGGGATGAAGGGATGAGGGGATGCAGGGATGAAGGGATGCAGGGATGCAGGGATGCAGGGACGCAGGGATGCAGGGATGCAGGGATGCAGGGATGCAGGGATGCAGGGATGAGGGGATGCAGGGATGCAGGGATGCAGGGACGCAGGGATGCAGGGATGCAGGGATGAGGGGATGCAGGGATGCAGGGATGAGGGGATGCAGGGATGCAGGGATGCGGGGATGCAGGGATGCAGGGATGCAGGGATGAAGGGATGCAGGGATGCAGGGATGCAGGGACGCAGGGATGCAGGGATGAAGGGATGCAGGGATGCAGGGATGCAGGGACGCAGGGATGCAGGGATGCAGGGATGAGGGGATGCAGGGATGCAGGGATGCAGGGATGCAGGGATGAAGGGATGCAGGGATGCAGGGATGCAGGGACGCAGGGATGCAGGGATGCAGGGATGAGGGGATGCAGGGATGCAGGGATGAGGGGACGCAGGGATGCAGGGACGCAGGGATGCAGGGATGCAGGGATGAGGGGACGCAGGGATGCAGGGACGCAGGGATGCAGGGATGCAGGGATGCACCGCGCGCTGTCACCAGGAGATGGCACAGCCCGAGCGCGGATGTCGCACCGGGTCGCGCCCCCCTCGCCGCCGGGACCCCCCAGGAAAGGAGCGAGGCGATTCATCGCTTCCAGGAAAGCCAAGAAAAAGTCTCGCATCATTTTTCTGGCAAAGCCTTTGTGCGGAATTACTTCCGCGTGGAAAACAAAGGCACAAGAAAGGGGCACAAACTCTGTCTCCCTCGGAGAGAAGGGAAAAACGAGCCCGCGGCTGTCGGGACAGCTCTGTCTGTGTCCCCATGGCCTTCCCGCATGGGCAGAGCCTCTGCTGGTTCCCGTTCCCTCACTCCTTGCTCCCACATCCCAGCTCTCTGGATTTTCCCTATGGAAGCTTCATCCCCGGCTCGTGCCAGCAGCAGCGGCAGCTCGCAGAGGTTTTTCCTTCAGGAACAGATCCAGCAGCAGCACAACACGCAGGAGGGATCCGTGGCAGAGCAAGGACAAGGTGTCTTGTGGCCCTGAGCATCCCACCTGCAGTCTCCATCTATTCCCAGGTGGGATCAGGTGCATTTTCCCCACAGGACACCCTCAGCCCACCTGCCCATGAGGGAGTGCTCCATAGGCAGCTTTGGCTGAGGTGAGACAGCTGCAAATGGCAAATCAAATATTTCTTTTCCTCAAAAATGGCAATTTTCCCTTTCTAACAAAGAAGAGGCTGCAAAAGGAAGAAAACAGCAGTAACGTTTGGGGTTGATCTTAGAGGCTTTTTCCAATCTTATGATGACAGAGCAAAGTGTTTGCTTGGGAGGAAACACGGAGCTGCAGCCCTGCTGCTGGAAAGGCTGCAGTTCAAGAAAATTATTGTCTGTGTTTCACTTGAAGGGATAATTTTGAAGAGCATTGCTATCTCTGGTAAAACACAGAATCCCAGAATGATTTGGGTAGCAAAGGACCTTAAAATTCATCTCAGTCCACCCCCTGCCATGGGCAGGGGTATCTTCCACTATCTCAGGTTGCTCAGAGCCACATCCAGCCTGGCCTTGGTCACTTGGCCATCCAAAGTTAACCAAAATCTGCTAATCCCCATCTGTTCACTCACGAACTGCTCTCCCTCAGCTTCCAGGAAAGCCCCAGGACAGGGGATGGATGTTCTGCAAACACAAGGGATCAGATGGAGGAGATGTTGTGCAATCATTTCCTCACCAGAGCCCATTTCTCGCTCCTCAGTCCTCTGTGAGAGGCAATCACAAATTCTTGTGTGAAATGTGGTGGAGCCCTTGATGCGATGTTGGCAGGAAGCTTCTGTCCTCTCCTGTGAAGGAAACAAACAGCAGATTCAGAGCCAGTTATTTCTCAAATTAGAACAAAAAATAATTAAACAAAACCTCCATCTTTTGCTTCTTTTTTTTTTATTCTTTCTGAATTCCTCCTTAGCATCCTGAGAACCCTTGAGAGGATTTGCATTTGGAACATGAAATGAGCTCTCACAATGAAACCAAAGAAGACCAAGGTCTGTGGGTGAAGGAAGCTCTGGCTGTGCCAGCAGCCAGTGCCAGCAAGGAGAAATCATCAGCTGCCCACAGGGATAAAATGGATGGATGGGAGAGAAGAGAAGAGAAGAGAAGAGAAGAGAAGAGAAGAGAAGAGAAGAGAAGAGAAGAGAAGAGAAGAGAAGAGAAGAGAAGAGAAGAGAAGAGAAGAGAAGAGAAGAAGAAGAGAAGAGAAGAGAAGAGAAGAGAAGAGAAGAGAAGAGAAGAGAAGAGACTTTCAAAGCAAGAGCCAAGCTGCTGTAGCCACCTTGAAAAACTGATAATTTACAGATATTTTAATTTCCTAAAGCTGCATCCATTTACCTGGGAGAGATGTGACAGCACTGACAGCTCCTGCAGCAAACCTGTGATATTTCACAGGCACAATTACCCAGGAGAACCTGTCCCAGCAAGCCCCAAATCCAGGGAATGCTTTGCTTTTGGCACTCATTCCCCTGCTGACATCCATCCACCAACCCAGCACCTCTCCAGGGAAATTGCTGCCCAGATGGATATTTTTAAATAGCCAAAACTACTCCTGAAAAGCACAAAGCCCTGCAGGAGGGGTGGATTCCATCCTCATGCCAGTGTTATCCACCAGGATCATGGACACCTGGGGGTGTTTCTGGCTCTGCTGGTGCACAGCCCAAGTCCTCCCTTACCTGTCCTGAGGTCTGTGCCAGGATGGAGATGCACAGGAACAAATCAAACATCTCCACTCTGCCTGGAACACGAGTTCATGAACTGATATTCTCTAATTGAAACATCATGTCTTACACAATCATCTCCTTCTCCATCCCCTTCTTTCACTCTTTTAGAAACCACTTCCTGCTTTTCCCAGCTGGACACGCTGTCCTTCCTCCTGCTTTGAAGTAAATATTTTGTTGGGTTTGGCTGCTGCCACAGCCACACGTCATCTTCTGCTTGATATTTGAGCCATCTGCTGCTAAAGAGAATATTTGGGGCTGTCAGTCTCCAAAGGGTTGTGAGGTGCTGAGATGAATCAGGAAGCAGCAGAGCAGGAGCAAAATCCTTCTCAGCTTCACCTGCAGAGTAATTCAAGCTGAAATGTTTTAAATATTAAACCCTGAGAGATGCCTGTTCCAGCAGCCTGGTACTCCAGATACTGAGGCTGATCCACCCTGCTCCTCTCCACACGTGGCATCCAACCCCCATTTCCTCTTTTGTCTCAAGTGAGTGGAAAAAGAGAATTGGCCTCCTGAGTTGTTGAGGTTGCCAGCATCTGCCTTGCCTCATTTTTGCTGCTTGGAGAACATCTGGTTCTGCTCTGGGACAGCCACCAGGGCCAGAGGTGCTGCAGGGACAGGAGCTGTGTGCTGAAGTGGCCGGAGGTACCCAGAGCAGGTGACACCCCCCTGTCCATGGTGTCTTTCCTTCCAGGACACACACAGAGAGCTTTCTCTTTGATGTTGCTCCTATCTCCTTCCTCTCTCTATTTTTTTATTTTTTTTTTTTTTGCCTGGGTTGTTTTGTCCAGCTGAGCTCCAAGTTCAAGAGGTGCCTGCCCAGGGGGACTGCAGGGGGATGCAGGAGGGGCTGTGAGGGCTGGGGGATGTGACAGGCACCTGTGACAGGACACAGTGTCACAGCCCTGGGCTGGGTATCCCCCAGCCTCCCCCTCCTCCCACCCTGCACAGTTCTGTCTCAGCTGCTTTGGATCTCACATCACTGCTTTTGGGAAGCTCCTTGGAATTCTCAGAAATTGCACTTTTTGTTGGGTTTGCTTCCTTGCACTTCAGGGGAGTTGTTTCTTTAGCATTTCATGTTTATGTCCCCCACAGCTTTGAGGATGTATCAATATATCAAATACCAATCCATCAAACACCCCTTTGCTCCCTCCCCCAGATCCTGCAGGGTGAAACACTGTCCCCAAACTCCCAGACCTTGCACACACGCCTGGCTCCCTTGGTCCTCAACACTCAGCAAAACCCCACAAAAAACCTGCAGGATGAGTTTTGCTCACCCAACCTGAAAGGCTGGGGCTGCCCCTCGCTGTCACTCCGGGGGGACGATTTGGGGCACGGTGCCTGGGGATTGGAGCTGGAGGCACTGCTGAATGGCCCTTTGTGTGCTTTGTCCCATTGCTGGATAAAGAGGGCATTATTAAATGGAGGAAATGAGACTCTCCCTGTTCCTCAGACCGAGCTCTCGATGGGTTCATCTGCCTCGCCCATCCCGTGCTGGGGGGATGGATTCACCCCCAGGTTTATCAGCAAGGGAAGGCTCGTGTGTGCTGGGAAATGGGGAGAATAATCAGTACTGGGGCAGTTCTGGGGCTGCTTTTGTGCTGGAGCAGGGAACATCCCAGCGGATCTGTCAGCCCCTGCTCTCACAGGTAGAGCCATTGCAGCTCCTGGGGATGTTTCTCCTCTCTCAGCCCTTCAGATCAGGAGGAGAGGCAAATTCCAAAGGGAATGTTTAAGGAGTCAGTTAATTTCCAGGAAATCCTTCTCTTTTTTTTTTTTTTTTTTTTTTTTTTTTTTTTTTTTTTGAGCACTTTTGTTTATTCCCTCTTGCCAGCTAAACTCCGCTTTGTGCTGGTGACAGAACCCCTTTCTCCCAGTGCTGGCCATGGGCCAGGACCTGGAACTGTCCCCTCTGTGCTGGCAGTGCCACCAGCCCTGTCCCCGTTCCCTCCAGGTTGAGGCAAAACCCCAGCTCCTCTTTGGGGACTTTCTGGGGGCCTTTTCCCTTCTTCTCCTTGTGGATGAGGTGGAAGGTGCTTCACCTTCCTCTGCAATGGAAAATATGAAATATCGGGGCAATAAGCAGTCAGACCTGTGGAACAGGAGGGTGGTGGCTCCTTGGACAAAACAACAGCACGAGCAGCGTCAGAAGGAATTCCTCTTTCCCTCCCCAGCTCCAGGGATGCTCTCTCTGGGACAGGACTTGTTTTCTGGGGCTTTTAGTGCTGTTTGAATCTTTACATCATGCCAAGATCTGCAAAGGGAGCAGGTCCCATCATGCTGGGTGGCAAAGGGAAGATTTCTCAGAGTTTCTGTGTGGCAGAGCAGGACACAGAGGGCAGAGCAGAGGGGAGCCAGTGGATTTCACAGACCCACTCAAATCCCCATCACCAGCAGCATCTGCGGAGGCACAAACCACAAAATGCTGAGGGAAAAAAATCCAACAACAAGGGATGATACAAATGGTATTTATCTCTGGAGGCTCGTGGCTTGAGTTCTCCACTGCTACTGACACCCCCAGAGCACCAAATAAATCCTCTGCCCTTTCAGAGAATCTCCTTTTCCCGGAGC
Source organism: Cinclus cinclus (assembly GCF_963662255.1). Lineage (NCBI taxonomy): Eukaryota > Metazoa > Chordata > Aves > Passeriformes > Cinclidae > Cinclus > Cinclus cinclus. The sequence goes on from NC_085065.1 coordinate 10,294,344, forward strand.
TGAGTGTGTGAACAGGTGACACAAATGTTTGGTGACTTCAGTTACCCATTTCTCAGGGGTGCAGAGTAGGAAGGGAGCTGTTGTGCAAGCAGGAGGGAAACAAGAAGGGTGTCTCTAAAGATGTGCTCTCCAACTGCCAAAATATGTTTTGAAGCCGAGTGTGGGACGTGCACAAGTAGTGATTGCAACACAGCCACCACTGGGACTGTGTGGAGAGAACTGAGTATTTTCTGTGAGAGTTTTAACCTTTGCAAATTAACTGGGTACAGGGATAAAAGGAAGTCATTGAATAATTTGGGCTGGAAGGGACCATTAAAGGTCATCCAATCCAACCCCTCTGCAGTGGGCAGGGTCACTTTTAACTAGACCAGGTTATTCCAAACCAAATCCAACCTGGTTTTGAATGTTTCCAGGGATGGGGCAGCCACAGCTTCTCTGGGCACCCTGTGCCTCCCTCTCAGGGAAGAATTTTTTCCCCAATATCCAATTTAAACCTGCTCTCTGTCAGTTTGAAACCATTCCCCCTTGTCCTATCACTCCATACCCTTGTGAAAAGCCCCTCTCCAGCTCTCTTTAGCTACTGGAAGGGGCTCTTAGGAATCCCTGGAACCTTCTCTTCTCCAGCTGGGTGGTTTCCAGGGGAAGGACTGACAACTACTCACCCCAGAGTGGAGGGAGGGCAGGGCTGAGCATTTGCTGAGCCAGGTAAACACCTTCCTGCCCTCTGCAGCATCCCATCCCCAGGGGAGGGAGTTGGAGCTGTTCCTGAGGGTCCCAGCAATGATGACAGATGAGGATGGAACTTCAGTTTCTATAGAGACATTTATTGGAAGGGTATAAAAATAGAGTGCAAATTCCAGTAAGGACATGTTGTAGGCACATAGTCCCAGACATTGGTGGGAGAGGAACCCAGGAGGTGGCAACGTGCCCGGATTCCCTGGTGCACCCAGATCCAGAGATCTGATCTCCAGAGAAGGATTCCTTCTTTCTGCAAAGCTTTCAGTCCTTCTGCTTCATCCTGCCTGGCTTGACAAGGACTCTCACCAGAGCAGGCACTATTTTATCAACCAGCCTTTGGAAGTGCAGCTTGGAGCAGGGCTGAGGCCCCTGCAGAGTGCAGGTGGAACATCTGCATCACAGAGGAGCCTGTTCCCCTCTCCCTGGTACACTGAGAGTGGCAGTAAATATGTGCAGTTTGGTTAATACAGAGCACTGCATAAATGAGCATTTAACAGTCCTCCTGCTGCAGCTGTTTCCAGTCGAAAGTCCCATCCAAAGTCAGATCAAAATTATCTTTTTCGTGCTCTCGGGAGAGCTCCAGAAACACCTGAAAGGGCCAAGTTAATGCTTGGGTTATTTCTCTGTGATGCTCCTTTGCAGGAGGCACAACTCTGCAGCCCTGGGAGTGGTGTGGAGAGGCTTTTTTGGGGGAGCAGGGCAGCAGGAGCTGAGCCTCCTGTGCTCTCTGGAGTAACCAGACAGGCATCACCTGCCTGTAGGTATTTCCATACAGGTTTTCCCCACCAATGGATTGACTTAAACATTCCTCATCTTTGCCACCAGCCTTGTACAAGCAGCAATAAATAATCTGCTGTTTCCAGGGCACCCAGAGGGGCTGGGCACGGGCAGCTCCGTGCTTGGCTGTGCTGTGTGCCTTTCTCAACCAAGTGGGGTCTGAGATTTCATCCAGACTTGCTCCCACCGGGAAAAATCCCAGCAGTAAAAAAACCCAAACCATTTTCTACCACTTCACCAATAGAGAACCCCTCACCCCCCACCCTCAGGCAGTTTTTTGGTGGAACTGCCTTTTGCCACTGTGCCAGCCTGGATTTGGCTGCAGCTTTTTTCCCTGCTCCTGCCTTTACAGCACAAATCAAATTCACCTGAGTCAGAGTATTCAAGGAGAAGCTGTACTCCTCGAGGCTGCAGTTTTGTTTGGCTGTGGAGAAATGGGAAGGGGGTTGGAAACGAGCAGTTGCTGTTCTGTCTTTTCAAAAAGTCCCCCGGCTTTGCTCTTACCTTCCTCTAGCTTGGAGAAGGATTGGGACAGGGGCAGTGCATCTTTCATTGGGACCTTGTAGACAAGCAAAGAGGGGAACCTTGAGGAAACAGAAGCAAAGGTGATTTTTTTTTTTGTTGCTCTGTGTTGAGGTTCTGGAGTGAAACCTTTATGGATGTCTGGGTGTCCTGCTGCTGGGATCACGGGAGGGCTGGATGTGGTGACAGGATGAAATCCCATCCCCCTGCAGGGAGCTGTTCATCCCTCTCCAGCTGAGATCCTGTGTCTGGCCATCACACCAGGCATGTTTTCAGCCATGAGGCAGTATTGAAACCACCCCTCATCCCATATTTTATAGTTACCTCTCCTGGCGGGCTGCACCCGGGAAAATCTTCAGAACCTCAGCGTGCAGAACATCAGTGCTCTCTGGATCCTTGACCTTGATTTCCAGGAGATATCCTTTACCAAACTTGTTCTTCAGGTACTGGATGGAGCCAATGCACCTGCAGGGCAGGTAGGAACAGAGATGACAGTGAAATCATTGTCACCTCTGCTCCTTCCTGAGAAGGAAACCATGGGACACTTCATAAAACCCGTGGCAGGTGAGGCTGGAGGAGCAGCCTGGATCAGTTCCAGCCCAGCCAGGGGCTGTCACCCACCGGAGCTGCCCGGACACCAGGATGGCCACACGGTCACACACGGCCTCTGCCTCCTCCATGTGGTGTGTGGTCAGGATGGCTCCTGACTCCTTGGTTTTCAGGGCATCCCGGATTGTTTTCCTGAGGATCAGAGTGAAAAAAATATATATAAAATAAAATCTAATGCTCCCTAGAAATGTCAGACATTGTTCTTGTATCTTTATCCATCCAAATGCTTTCCCCCTAAAATCAGAATAAAATGTTCACATGCAGCAACTTTAGATTAATGAGCAAACGGCAATGCTTTGAAATAATGACAAAAACCACTTTTGACCCGAGTCTCTTTATGAATTCTCCCAAATCCCATTCAGGACTGTCCTAAATATTGCAAAAAGGATGAAGGTAAAATAGTTTTTCTGTCTTCTTGCTCATCCCTGAGTGAGAGGGAGACAAGAAACGTATTTTCCAACAGAACCATTGTAACGTGAGGGACAGCACCTCCTGTGGATGGGGTAAAACCCTTCTCATGTGACTTCCAACATCTCCTTTTGCCTTCCCAGCCCTTCCCCACCGTGGTGGCCCCGTGCCCGGGTTCCTGCTCACCAGACACGGCGCTGCCCGTTGGGATCCATGCCAGTGCAGGGCTCATCCAGGAGCAGCACGGAGGGGTTGCCCAGCATGGACAGTGCCACACACAGCTGTGACACGGAGAAAGGGCTCAGCCAAAGCTCCTGCACACCCTGATGCTGTGTCCACACACAGCTCCTCATTTATGGGAGCTCTGCTTTATGGGAAATGCAGGTTTGGGAAAGGCTCATTTCCACCACCCCACCCAATGTGAGGCTCTCCCTTGTGGCTCAGGGCACAGGTTGGTCTCTCCACTCAGGAAGGAAAGTTTTAATTAGTGCTTCATCATCACAGTGCCCATTATAGGTGAACCAAAACACACCTTTCTGGTTATCCCAGCAGGTAATTTTCTGACTTTTTTGTTTAAGTAGTCTTGAAGCTGCAGAGCATTCACAATTCTGCAGGGAAAATGAAAAAAAGAACATTTTTATTATTCCAAATCAATTCTCTCATCAAGGGTTCCCAAAATGACAAGAAAGAGGAACTTTTCTCCCCTTGCTCTTGGCTCCTGCTTGTTTTCATTAAACATTTATTGTGTTATTAAAGTGTAAGTGGCTATTTGAAGCAGAGTGTACTGAATAAGCCACAAGCTCTTTTCTAAACCCACCATCAGTGTCAACAGCATTAGGAATCCATTCCTCCTTGCCAGTGTCAGCTAAGCACTCTCTCTTGTGGTGCCAAACTCTAACATCAGAGATTTCAGAAGAACTGCCTAAAGATAACATTCTTAAAAGGGCATTAGTGGCAAATTTATCCCCACCAAGTGCACTTAGGAAAATGGGAGGTTTTCTTAATGCACTCACTAAATCACAGCATTGAGCACAAAAGCACTTCTGCAGCTGAGTTTCCTGAGTTTCTTTCCAGGTTTCCTCTGTGAATTTTGACTCCCTGGTGCCCTCCCCATGGCTGAGGGGTGGACCATGGACCATGCCAGCCCTCCCTCTGTACCTGTGGACAGCAGCAGCCGTGTCCTCCTTGTGCAGCCCCTTCACGGCCGCGTAGACCCTCAGGTGCTGCTGCAGGGTGAGGTCCAGCCACAGGGGGTTCTCCTGGGGGCAGTACCCCAGGAATGCAGGAGCCTGGTCCTGGGAGCCTCCTCCATCTCCCCTCTTCATCAGCACCTGCACAACCAGGCTGGGCATTGTCCTCTCACACGGCCTTGCCCAGTACCAGGGGTGGCTCAGGGGAAGATTATGGGGTTTAGGTGAGGACAGCCGCAGTGAGGGAGTGATTTCACACTGTTCTTAAATATAAACATGGAAACCAGGAAAGATTGGGCAAATAAATACGGCAATTAGGGCAGTTGCAACAGCTTATCAAATTTAGAAGTCACCATCGCCATCCCCTCCATCTTATTAATACATTGTTTAATTTAATAGAGCGATGAACTCGATTAAAACCACGATCACTAATAATGCTCTGACAAAATCTGCAACCTCGATGAAAACGATAGCTTAGCCTAGGTGCAAGGTTTGGATTTTTGTCATGGATCCATCCCTTGTCTCCAGGTGTCTCCTACCTGCCCAGCAGTCAGGGCTGTCTCTCCAGTGATCATTTTGATAGCTGTGCTTTTCCCAGCTCTGTTGGGCCCCAGAAGCCCAAACACTTCTCCTGCAATCAATACACAGAATTTCTTAGTGGCTATTCCCCATTCAAGAAATATATCATGCACAGTCCCACAAAAGAAAAAATACACAGCATACTAATCTCAAAGATTATATAAAATAAATGGTGTTATTGTATAAAATTCATGCCCAGAGAGCACATAAGATTTCCACTTAATCTGATACCGTGAATTATTCCCAGGAGCCACTGCTAAAGTGGTCTCTTCTCCCCAGGATCTTTTTTTATCTTTATTTTAGATAATGGACAATCACAAGTCATTAATAGGATGCACCATTGAAACATAAAGACCAGACTGAAGGTGCTTTAGCAACAGAACCAATAGATTTGATTTTCCTGCCCTTGCTCAGGAGAATGTTCAGGGGATTAACTCGGGGTTCAACACAGGTCTGGGAGAACAGTCCCAGTTCTCACCTTTTTTAACACAGAAGGAAAGGTTTTTGGTGGCTGTTTTCTTCTTTATCTTCTTCTTAAAAAATGAGCCAGCTTGCTTTATTTTATATTCCTTGCACAGATTGCTGACTATAATGACTGATTTCTGAAAGCGAGGAGGAAGAAAAAAGATTAATTTATTATCTTGGACAGCGTGAATCCTTCAGTTATATTTTTCCATTATAAAGGCAGGAAACCTTCTGAAGATCTTTGTTTTATGGAATATGAGGTGCAACAGGACACTTTATTGTCCAGGTTCCTCTTAAGAGCTTTCTTCTCCTCATGGAACCCACGCTTTTAAAATTTTGAATTTCCCAGCGAGAAGAAGCCAGCAGGAGCACTGACCTGCAGTGGTTTGTGTTTTACCAGGTAGAAAATCAAACAAAACAAGAGGGACAACACTCAGGGGTACCTCCTCCTGACTCGGAGCCACCATGGCATTTCTCACTGCTTCCCTTTCAGCTCTGACATCTTCATCTTCCTCCTCCAGCTCCTTGGGGTGCTGCTGGCTGCTTTCTCTTCTTGGGGAAATCCTGAAAGAACACCAGATTTCGCTTAGGATTTTGTTCTTTACCTTTGTTCTCCACCAGTGCCTTTTGGATAGACCAAGAGTGAATTTCCCTGGGACTGAATTTATACTATATTATAATGTTTACCATTAATATCACCATCATTATTGATATTGTAGGGGGTGATGATGATAATGATGACATTTATAATCTTTGTTTTGTACCAAAAAAGAAGCTGGTACATCCCACAACACAGACAACATTCTGTGGAAACACTAAATAACTTAAAAGCTGTTTTATATTATCACACCACTGCAGTATTTAAGAGACTATTTAAGTAATAAGAAAACACCAGTTCTAAAAAATATATATTTAAAAATAGAGACACAAACGCAATTATGTTTTCAAGGAGAGGCAGTGGGGTAGGAGTTTTTATCTCACATGTGCATGAGTGTTTATACAAACCTAAATACTGGGTCCTGTCTCAGCACTGCTTTTCCATATTTTAACTCCAGAAAGCGAAGAAGAAGAATGAACACCACAGAATGGATGTAAGGCTGAAAAGCAGAGGTTGCCACATTAACAACCTTGCCTTTCCTCCCACCACAGCTGGCACTGAGGTGGGGGGGAAACAGAATATGTAAAAATTTAGCCCATTAGCATTGAAACTCAGGGTAATCAACACTGCAGAAAGCACTAAGGGCAGAGAAACCCCAACTCATAAAATAACAGGACAGCATGAAGTGATCTGGGCTTCTTTTGTTTTGCTTTCCCCATTTCAAAGGTGTGAAATTGTTTTAGCACAGCAGGTGAAATGTCATCTAGACTCACCCAGGTCCTCCTCCTGCTTCCTCATACCTGAGGAGGGGCTTTAGGAGACCCACAAAATAGTCCAAAATAAATAAATTTTATTCCTAAATAAAAGCAATGTTAAATGTTTTCTTACTGCAAAGACAGCAATCAGGATACGACTGTCTGAAGCCACACTAAGTGTCTTAGTGTCCTCCATGAAAATCTGTAAGAATAAAAAAAAAAAACAAAACCACTCAATGAAGACATGTAATTCTTTAGTATCATTCTGGTTAATGCAGTAAGGTTCAAAAATGCCTTGAAAATCTGCAAAACCTCTGATTTCCCCCAAACATTCAGCACACAGATGAACAGATACAGATGTTTGGCTTTGGGAACCCTGGTCCTACACCAGAACGTGTCACAGCTCTCAGTATATGGAGCAGACTCTCCTTCCAGATGTCCTGTCCCAGGAAAACATCTCTGCAGAGCAGAAGAGGTGAGTGGGACAGGACAGAGGAGGAGTCCCACCTCCTTGGACTTCAGCCCTCAGTGATTTATCATTTATCAACGGTGTTGCATGTAGCTGGGGGTTTTTGAATTTATTCTCAGCTGACTTCCCACCACCCCCCTCAGTCAGCCCCTTGTGAGTATTCTCAATTCTCACTCTTTTTTTTTTTTTTTTTTTTTTTTTTTCCCATGCAAAGACAAACCCGTGGCTTCATATTTTCTCTCAGGATTGATCAAGCCAAGTTGTTTGACTTTATGGCTGCTCCGTCCTTGGCATTGTCCAAGGCCAGCTTGGATGTGGCTTGGAGCAGCCTGGTCTAGTGGAAGGTGTCCCCTTCCCATGGCAGGGGGCGGAATGAGATGAGCTTTAAGGTCCCTTCCAAGCCAAACCATTCCATGATTCCATTCTACGACTCTGCACGGAAAGAATTAAGAGTTTTTTCACATAATCCACAGTCACAGCTGCACAAGGAGTCACCCCCAGCCCTAATGAGCAGCTGGAAAAATGAGATCTGAGCTGAAACTGTCACCTAAAGATGCACTCTGGAAAATCTCACCCTAGGAAGGATGAGCCTTCCCAGACTGTAGAATGCAGTTAACCCCAGACTTTGGTGCAGTTTCCCTCAGACTTTGGTGCAGTTTCCCCCAGATTTTGGTCATAAGGACCCAGGGTTGTGTTTTGGGTGTCTCCTTGCTCAGAACCACCACTGACCTGCCGGGAGCTGAACACTAAACCCATCAGAGGGTACAGGGGAACCAGGAGGGACAAAATGTAGAAGGAGGTGTTGGAGTAGTCCAGGTGATCGATGATTCTGTCGATGAAAAGAGAAATAAAGCACACCTGAAAAAAAAAACAAGAGAACTCAGCTGATGGGAAGGGTTACTCACTGCTCATTAAAACTGTGAGTCTAGCTCTGCAATTCCCTGTTGAATTTATAAAAACAGACCAAAAAATGAGAAAGATGAGGCAGAGAGGGCTCAGGAGATCCTCAACTCTCTCTGTCTGAGGGTTAGCTGCTGCTTTGGACCAGTGGGGGAGACTTCTTCCCAGGGACAGGGCTGCTTCAGGCAGAAAAATCAAACATGGGATCCCATCCTGTTCATTCCCATCCCAATCCGTGCCGATAATCCACCTCCTTCCAGGTCAGGCTTGGATGATCAGTGTCTAGCCTGATGGCTCCTGTCTCAACACTTCACATCTCTTGGATGTGGGGTGTCCAGCAGAGTGATAAATTCAGTTTTTGCCTCCATTCATGCACCAATTCTGGTTGGATTCAGGTACTTTCCCATGTCACAGCAGGATTGTGGCAATAGAACACAGTGACAGAAATTTAATACAGAATTGGCTGCTATTAAACACTCCCAGATTTATTCTCCACATCTCTGCTTGGTGTTTTGACATCTATCTGAAGATCCCAAAATGTCTGTAAACCCAGGAGAGCATTATCCAACCACGTGCTCACCACTATCAGGATAAAAGACCAAAGATCACAGCTCCATCCTTTGCGAGAGTTGAAGGAGATCAGATACATTAAGAGAACGAGGGAAATTCCATAACCCAACATTCCTGTGACCTACAGGGAAAAAAGGCTTTTGTTGGAGAAAATGGAGTGAGGTAAATCACCAGACACTCATCTACAGCCATGGGGAGAAGTGGAAATGATTACACAGGGCATTTAGAAGTTACCACAATTTTACTCTGAGGTGTAAAAGAATATATTAAGGCAAGATTCATTGCCTTTTATTTCCAGCTGGAGAAACCCAAAGGATAGGAGGTGAAACAAAAAGGTTTGTAAGAGGATCAAGAGTGTTCCAGCACCATCTGCACCCACAGTGTCTCAGCTGCCCCCACACAAAATATTTTCCCCCAGTCCCTTCCAAGCAAACCAGCAAGGACCAGAATGGCACCTACCAGCAAGAAGAAGGTGCTGGCATTGCCAGAGATCTTGTTGCTCATGGCAAACTGGAGCCCAAACATGGAGAAGAGCAGGATCCAGCAGAGTGGGATGTCCACCAGGGCCTGGCCACACCAGTAGGCTGAGGGAAAGAGCCCTGAGATCCGCAGCTGGGCACGAGCTCCTGCCTGGGGAGGCACAATTTTAAAGGGTAATTTAATTGTCTGTGCCTGCTTGGCCAACTGCACCCATGGGAATGGCCCCAGGAAATGAAAAGGGAATAAAATCTGTCACCGTCGTGATTCTGGGGTAAAATTCGACCTCTTTTTTTTTCCTTTTAATATTTGGTGTTGGCTGCAAAACATCTCATGGATATCCAAACACTCCCAAGCTGCCAATCACAGGGCTGGACTCAGTTATCTCAGAGGTGTTTCCCATCCTAAATGACTCCGTGGCTCTGTACTCATACATCCTTCTGGCAGTGCAGTTGTAATCCCTTCTGCCCACCCCAAACCTGCTCCCTTTCAAGGCATTTACCTTGCAATCCTGCGTGTAGCCCATTGCAAAGTGAGGAGGAAAGCCAGGGAATAACAGCAGCATGTAAATGAGGTAAAAGGACATAAAATAATCCCAGTATCCTGGTTGGAACAGCTGAAAACACAAGAAAAAAACATTTGTGGAAAATGTCTACAATTCATTTCACCATTCATCTTAGTGCATTTCTCATGGATTACAGGGCACTGTGAATAAAAAAATAAGGAGGGATTTGAAGGTTTTCTCAAACCAGAGCCATGCAAAGTGCTTGCTGGTGAGGAGAGTTGGGTGGTGCAGGTCCCACTCTTCCATCCCAGATTTGTGGGGGGCTCTCTCTTCCATCAACTGACGAACCAAAGCTTGAATAATGTGCTGGAGAGAACAAGGAACCCCCTGGAGAAATCCTCCCAGCCACCCTCTCCATGCAGCAGCCCTTGAGATCCACACGGGAAAAAATCAGATCTGTTTTTCCTGAAGTCAGACGTGGCGGCTCCAGAGGCACCGTGGAGGAAGGTGGATTTACACGTTCAGACAGCCCTACGAGGCTTCCCATTAAAACCTGATTAATTAGTGAGACCTTAAATGGCTTTCTGACACCCTCTGGCTTCACTTACAGAGAAGAAAGGGTGGCTCCAGACCTGGATGTGCCTGGTGGAATTGAGGGTTCTCAGCAGGGCGTTGCTGATGATGTTCACCAGCACTGGGAAGCAGTTGATGGCCTCCAAGTGACACAGCACCGTGAACCTGTAGCTCTTCAAAGAGCAGGGAAACAAGGTGAGAAAAACAAGGTGAGAACTCCTGGCTTTCCTCATCTGCAGGGAAGCAGTAGGAAAGGAGCACACCAGGAAAATCTGGGTCTGAGGTGCTTTGCTTATGCCTCGTTTGCTAAAAAACAAATTATGAGGTATCAGAAGTCCAGGTTGTGGTAAAAATGTACATTTTGAGGTGGAAGCTCAGGGAGATAAGGTCTCCTCTAGCATGGACTTCACTGCTTGAAACACTTCCTATTTTTTATACCTGCATTACAAAAAGTCAACAGGGCCATCCCACAGGGAGGGCTGATGGAGGCACCTTGCTTAAGTATTCAATTGTTGTGCGGAAATAGAAGGGAAAGGAAAAAAAATCCTCACCTGACCTTTGCGGGACACTTTTATAGCCCCATTGTGTTGTAGTTCCTCTGTTATATTTTCCTCCTTTGCTATTTCCACTGTAAGATCCTGGCTCTGGAGCACATGGATGAAGTCGTCAATGACTGTGCCTGGCATGAGGACCAAAAAGAGGAATTATAACACTGGGAAACAAAAGAGTCTTTGACGGTTTGATTTTTATTTTTATTTTTAAATCCATGACCACCAAACAAAAACAGAGGAAATCTAATAACTCTGGACATCAGCCAGCACATGTGGGCTGGATCGCTGCACACTAGTTTTTGGGAAGTGAATGGATTTCAGTCTGAATTTTTTTCCCTAGCCTTTTCTGAAGTGCTACAGAATTAATTTTCTTTTGGGACCATCTGATGAAGATACCGGTGTCATTCTCTGGTTAAACAACATGAAATATCCACTCATGGGAGTGTTGAAGGTGAAACTCTGGAAGCAGCCCATTAATTTGACTCATCATGAGTGAGCCTGGAGTGTGGCGTCTGCTTAGAAAATCCCACACTCTGAAATTGCTTGGATAGAGACGTGGATTTGTGGCAGGGACAGAACCCTGTCCCCATCTTATCTCACCTGCTCTGGTACCCTCCTTTTGCACATCTCTCACCATCCGCTGAAGCCCACAGCAGGTTTCCTTCACCACCCTTTAAAGACAATCCCTACTGTGGTCCCTCATTAAAGCCTTTATCCCCCCTTGGATCCTCTACATCTCACCCATCTGCTGTGCCCTGTGTTTTCCTTCGGAGTAGCAAGAGCCCAGAACTGGGAATGATGAGGAAAAGCTCCTTCCCCTCACCTGTGTGGTTGTAGACCAGAAGGGTGGTGGTCTCCAGGTGGGATCTCTTCCCCAGGGGCAAGAAGTACCGTGCAGGAGAGAGCTGCCAGGCACTCACACTCTGCCAGCCAGCCACCACACACAGTTGCAACACCAGAGGAAGCAGAAAAACCACATAGAGCAGCAGACTGTGTTAAGAAAGAGTTGAATAAACATTCTGAAAAGAGGTGTTCAGCAGAAATGTGTTCAGAATGAATTTGTGTGTTGGAAATGGTGGATTATATTTAGATTACCCAACGGTCTGTTAAAAACTTTTGGCAATTTTTATAGAGTCATGGAATATCCTGACTTCGAAGGGACCCACAAGGATCATGGATCCAACTTGTGGATCCAACACCCCAACTATCCCCCCTGTCCATCCTTGGAGCAGTGTCCAAACTCTCCTGGAGCCTCTCCTCTGGCAGCCTCGGGGCCCTGGGGAGCCTGGGCAGCGCCCAGCACCCTCTGGCTGAGGGAAGATCCTTTCCCTAAAATCCCACCTAAACCTCCCATGGCACAGCTCCAGCCATTCCCTCAGGCCTTGTCACTGATGGTCAGAGAGAATTTTATTTCCAGAAGTCTCAAACCCTGATCTTTCACCAAATGATTCAAAATGTAGCAGGGAGGGAACCTCAGTTCCAGACTGCTCAGCTTTTTAGGGCCATGAAATGCCCTTCAGACGTCCTTTCGATACAAGTTTCTCATAAATCAGCATCTTCCTTTAGTTCCTTGTGCCCCATCAGGAAACTCCAGCTTGAACACCAGCAAGGCAAAATGAGTTCAAACACTGGCAACACGAAAGAAATTTAAAAAAAAACCCAAAAGAACAGAGGAAGCCTGAAAGTACTCTCTGTACACACTGACTTATTTTAAAACTTCTTCCATTTGATATGAAAGTAATTCTAAATGATTCTATTCTTTTGAAAGAAAATGGATTTCTTTTGCATAAATTATTCAGCATAGAAATGAAAATGCACAAAAGGGAGATTCTGTATTACTGGCACTGGAAAGGAAAAAAGCTTTCCCTTCCTCTGAGTGCAGATGACCAAGATCATTCCTAGTCAAACCTCGCATCAATTAATGCCAGCTCACCGAAACAGGAGTGTGGAAATTGTCCCTCCTTGGTGTGACCCACTTCCAGCGCTCCAGGAGAAAACCCCTTTGGTACTTACATGGACCGCAGGTTCTTGACCGAGCTCTTGAGCTTCAAGAAGTGCACCCATGCCATGGCAGAGCCCTGCTGCCTCCAGAGGTGCAGGCTCTGGCTCGGCGCCGTGCCGGTGTCCGCGAGCAGCAGCGAGCGCGGCCGCACCTCCTCGGGGCACCCCGCTCCTGCTGCTCCCCACTCCTCCCCGGGGACGTGCTCACCTGCAGAGAGTCCCCACGTTCACGTTTAGGTCTGATCCCAGCTCCTAGGCTGGGATTTGTAAAAGTTGAAGAGCCGCCTTTGGAGGTTACGGCTGAGGAGGTGATGTGTTGGGTGTGGATTGGAAACGGTACCTTCTGGATCGGCCGTGGCTTCCCCCTCCAGCCTCAGGAACACGTCCTCCAGGGTTGTCATGCTGATTCCATAGTTGATGATTCCCTGCTCAGAGCAGCTGTCGAGGCCGCTGAACAGATCTGCAGGACAGAGATAAAATGAAGACAAAAGCACGGAGACCACTCTGGCTCAGCTGAGCCTGACTGGAGCATCCCCAGTGACAGAGAACACAGCAAATAATGAACTGCCAGGACACAAAGGTGTGGAGGAGAACAAAACTGCCAGAGCCATCGCTCATGGAAGGTGTTTCCCTGCTTAGCACCAACATTTCAGACTGTTTTCATCCTCTGTGGGATGGTCAGGCTGAAGGGATGGGCACGGGAGGTGAGAAATGGGCATGGAGCAGAGTAGGTTGTGTGGGGTTTTCTCTTGTCTCTGTCTTCTCATTTAACAGAAAGAACTGAACTCTCGGTAACCCAGTTTAGCCTGCAGGGTTTGTCACTGCAAACAGTAGAAAAGCATTTGTTGCACAGTTTGATCTGAAATGTGTGATAAAATTGTGGGGAATACCCAAACTGCGATGGTTTTGAAGTCCTCATGAGACTCCTGTAAAAAAAATCTCCCTTTTCATTTCTCCTTCCCCACATTTTCTTTTTTTTTTTTTTTTCTCTCTGGATAATCCTCAATTATTTTCATATACATTACCTGGGAATTTATTCACATTTTCGAAGGGCAGTTTATATCTCAGCTCATATTGGGTGTGTCCTGAGAAGGTGGCACTGGGGATGTACCCTTTCACCAGGGATGTCAGAGTCTCCAGGTCACAGGACTCACTGACATGGATCCTGTAGTGTTGAAAAAAACACAGACATTAAGGTTTGGAATAAAAACAACCCAAACCCACCCAGACAAACAACATCCACCATTTTATCAATGCAAAAAAGGAAAACTCTGATGTTTTTAATTCATTCCCTACTCCAGATTTACTAACCCTAACCCTGAACCTTACTGCAGTTTCAGTTAATGGGGCTGGATTTTAATGCAGGTAATTTGTTTGTTTTGATGACATCTGCTCGAGGGTCTCATTAATTCTGGTGTCCCCTTGTACCTGCGTGTTGTTGGGGCTTAAGGAGATACCTCAAATGATAGCAAATCCCCCATTTTTTCTTCAGGAACAGAGAAGAGCCAACACACTTCAGGCTCCCGTGCGAGATAAAAGCCTTGCGATCTGAAGAAAAGAAAAGCCAAAGGAATTTCTAGTGCAGAGCAGTCATTGCCATCTTTTGGGGCTTTGTGCTCCAGAGTTATCCCATGGGGATGCTCTGGACTGAGCCCGTGCTCACCTGCCAGGATATCGGCCTCGTCCATGAACTGGGTGCTGAACAGGATCACGCGCCCTGCCCGCTGCTCCCGCAGCACAGCCCACACCTGGTGCCTGGAGAGAGGATCCAGCCCCGCCGTGGGCTCGTCCAGGAGCAGAACCTGCAAGGAGGATGGAGTCAGACATTCCTCGTGGCCGGAGCGTTGTGCGTCTTTGGGGTTTGGTGTTCTGCAGGCAGGTGAGCCAGAGCATCTTTTAGACCCAGCTCTGCTGGGGCGTGTGAGAGCTCAGGGAGCTCTGTCAGCTTCCAAACTCACCTGGCAAGGTGGGTCATTAATTAAAAAAAAAAAAAAAATGAAATTTACTCATTCTAATTATAAGCACTTTAAAGAAGTCGGAAATCTTAGGGCCAAATATACATCCAACATTTTAGGTTTTAGTTATATCGAACTGGAATATTCCCAGTATTACAGAGCCATGCCTGCTGCTTTACCTGGGGGTTTCCAAGCATGGCTATTCCAATGGATAACTTCCTTTTCTGTCCACCACTCAGTTTTTCAGCTTGAGTGTCTTGAATGTTGCTGATATCCAGCAGTTCCAGAATGTTTTGCACCTAAAACAGCACAAGGATGTCAATTCTTAGCAGCCATTTTCCTTCCATCCTTTATTAGGGTGGATTTAGATTTAAATCAGACATCAGAAGGAAATTGTTCCCTGTGAGGGTGGAAGGTCCTGGCACAGGGTGCCCAGAGAAGCTGTGGCTGCCCCTGCATCCTTGGAAGTGTCCAAGGCCAGGTTGGACAGGGCTTGGTTCTTCAATTTTCAGAAGATCCAGGTGGGTTCTTTGAGCTTCCCAGTGCAGAAGGAGCCTCTGTGGAATGGTGAGGAACACATGCTCACCTCTTGCTCCACCTCTTTGGACTTGATGCCCTTGATTTCCGCAAAGGTTTTCAGGTTTTCTCTCACTGTCAAGACCTCAAAGTGCGTGTTGAACTGCGGGCAAATCCCAACCATGCCCCTGATCTCCTCCCTGTCTCCCATTTCAGAGAGTTTGTAGCTGTATATGGTGGCAGAGCCTGGGGATAAATGGGATGGGGGGAATGAGTTGATCTTTAGAGTTTTTGGATCAAGGCCACCCCATGCCAGCCTTGTCCCACCTTCTGAAGGGAAGCTGAGCCCACTGAGCACGTTCAGCAGCGTTGTCTTTCCAGCCCCACTGTGGCCCAGCAAGGCAGTGATCTGACCCTCATAAATGTTTAAAGACAGACCTACAACGATATTTAACACCAGGCTGGAGAGAAACGAGGTTTGAATTGCCCCCACTCACTGTCAAAGGCAAGAGATGTCAAAAAGTACAAGAATTAAGTGATAATAATTAACCAAAAGAGCACTGATTGAGTGGGGCAAAGCTCTGCTAACCTTTAACTAACGGTATAAAGAGCTGGTCTGTATTTAGCAAAAAAGACAGAAATAAAAGTATTTTTAAAAAATTAAAGTCTTTCTTCTCTTTTGTCTTATTAAAAACAGCAAATCAGTAAAAACTGTACAAAACAGTGATCAGTCGCATCAATTAATATTTGACATAAATTTTCAAGCAATGCAAATTTTTTTTTCATTGTCTGAGAACCGTGTTTCCTTGTCTTTCACAGGAATCAGTCTCACAGCTTTCATACCTCTTAAAGCTTCTGTCTTCTTGTCTTTCTTCTTATAGGCTTTTTTAATATTGTGGAGCCTAAAAGGAAAGTAAGGAGGTTATTATCTGGGAATTTCTGTAAACACTTCTCCCTGCTGCCTTTTATATTTTTTATGGACCTTAAGTTGCCATGACAGAAATGGCATGGAAAAAAATAAGAGGTGCTGGGAAACAAAGCTGAGATTCACTGGTTTGACATATTTTGTAGCCAGGTATGAACATCACAACCTGGCACCAAAAACAGGGCACCAAGACTGGAAAAGACAAGGCCAAGTCCATTGCAACAGAAAACAATTGTACAGGAAAAACAAACAAACAAAAAAAAAACCCCAAAAAACAACAACAAAAAAACCCCTGTTATTTTTAAATCTAAATTTACCTAAATGTCTTCATTAGTGACCAGCCTGAGCTATCTTTTTATCTCTGATTTTTCTCTGTGAAACATTTTTATCTCTAATTTTTCCCTGTGAAACAAAAAAAATGTTTTGCTGATGGAGGGAGTGGGGAGCACTAAACCAGACACAAGCAAATCCTTTCTCTCTTAACCTGATGGCCTCTTTCCCCAGGAATTCGGGGGGCACAGGTTCTGCATCATCCCCAGGGAGCTCCTCAGGGTTTGCTGTGGCTCTGGGCACGTCCCTGGAGGAGCCTCTCCTGCTCCTCATCCAGTACGAGGCCTTCAGGAAGAACAGGGGAGGGTCTGGGATCCCATATTTGCCTGCCAGGAAAACAAAAAAAGATGTTCTGTCATTAACCAAAGGCACAGCCAAGACACCATCCTAGACTAAACTCTAAGGAGTTTCAAATAAGTACAAAATTTGCTGCTTTTTTCCAGTCAAAACTTCCAGGTTTGGAGCAGAGGCAAAGGAGACAGGAAGGTTGGATTCGGGGTTTATGTAATGAATTCAGTGTTTTTCGTGAATGAATTAAAGTATTGTCCTACATATTATTGCACTATAATCTCATAATTAGAAAGAAAAAATATTAAATACTTTGTTATCATTGGTGTGTACCACAAACAGAAAAGTCACTCCATGATGTAATAAATTTATTTTAGTCCAAACCTTATTTTGGTTGAGTCCAAGAGAGGAACAGCCCATAATTTCCTTTATATATATCCCATCAATCCTTACAAATAGAAATAAATCGTTCCCACCTGGAAGAATTTTGTCGAAATACAGAGCCAGCAGCATGTACAAGACTGAGTCAAACACCAGCAGTATGTATGTTGAAAATAAAAAGTATGCTTCGTCCATAAGGTTGGAAAAGGAGAAACCTATTTCATATTTCTCCAAATGGAAAATCTGAAATAAAAGTGAAAGGAGAATAAATTTTAGGCTGGAAAAATATGCACATGCCACGGACAAAACTCTGCTTGTTAACCCAGAAATCATCTGCAGCACTGACCAACTGTTATTTTCTTTATAAAGGGGAAGGGGAATGAATTTACTCCATGCAGAGATCTTCATGCTTTAATCCAGAACTTTCCAGAACAATCCAGTAACAGAAGAAAAGGTCTGAGTTTTAGAGGAGATCAATTCAAAACACCTGATATTGGCACCCTTGATGCGAGAGAGTTAAAAATGTTATAATTTACATAATGACTGATTTAACCATATGGGGAATCAGGGAAATGCAGACACAGAAAATTCCCAAGGCCTTGTGCATACAGGCTCAGAGAAAGAGATGGATACAAGGTTTGACCTGGCTTGGAGAATTAGAGCATTAAAAGTAAAATCAACACAAAAAAAAGAATATACATTTGTAGTTTAAGTAGAAATACGCTTTAAGCAAAGAGAAATACGTATTACGTAAGCAAAGCAGTGTGTTAAGTAAGATAGTAAAAAGTTTTAAAAGTTTAGCAATAGAATCTGTTATAAAGTTAGAAGTTTAAGATGAATCAATTTTATAAAGTGTTACATCATTGGTCAAAAAATGACACATTGTGGTAAAGCCACGCTAGCAAATTTTGCAGAAGTATTTGATTTAAAAACTACCATAAGGCATTGTAAGTGAGAATGAGAGTGGTTTCTGAGGCTATGGCATTGGATGTGACACCTTTAATGCCTCACCCTTCCATGAGACTGATCAATAAACCATCTTTTGCAGTGTCTCTCAGTAGTCCTGTCTCTCCTAAAAATTATCCTGAGAGCGAATTAACAAAGTCACTCTCTTTTTTTTTTTTTCTGCTAGTGCAGAATTGTCCTCTCCCAGGCATATTTTTAAAATATATATCAAGAAATCAAATATTAGATTACCAGAGCTAGAAAGAGCTGTGGAGATACGACTGATGGGAAACTGGGAAACTGCAGGGATTTATCCAGGGTGGGGATGGAGCAAGGGCAGCAGCAGCAGGAATCCAGAGCTGGATTTGCACAGTCCCTGCTGCCAGGAGCAGGGGAGTGACTGGGCAGCCAAGGATGCTGTCCAGGATGTTCCTGAGGATAATGGGGCTGTTGTGTGCAGGGATGGGGTTTCCTCGGGGTCATGGGCGAGCTGCAGACGTGCACAACTGCAGATTTTCTGTGCCAAGGGCCCTGCTTGTCTCTGCATTCCTCCGCTTTTAAAGCAGGGGAATAGGATGGGGGTGCTGGAGCCCAGCATAGCCCAACTCACATGGGGGTCTCAAACAGGCCATGGAGAGGAGGGAAGAATGCCTGGGTGTTTCAGAGCTGGATTTTTGAGCTAAGGGTAGGAATTCCTGTGCCTTTCTCTCCCAGCTGCAGGCGTGGTGCCCCCCTACCTTGGCAATGCCAGTGTTGAATGCAAAAGGACACAGGAGACCAAGAAACCACTTCAGTGGCTCGGGGACATCTTCAATCAGCACTGCCAGGCTCAAGAACCCGAAGATAAAGATGATGAGGAAGCCCATGGAGCTGACAAGCTTGGAGGTCTTTAAGAGGGAGCAGAGCATGAAAACCAGGTGGATCTGTAAGAACAGAACTTTCCTTCAGCCACTGAAGGAAATAAATATCTTAACAGCAGCACTTTCATCTGCCAGGGACCAGACCTCTGCTGAGCCTAGTCTGTACAATAAAATCCACTAAAGCCCTTCTCAGTGGGTTGATCTGAGTTTCAAACTGGGCCTTTAGTAGCCAAACAAGAGCCTGCCAGCCCTACAGGCTGCAAATCAAATCTCTGCTGCTGACCTAGAAAAGCCAGTCAGATGTTTGAGCCAGGACCACAGAGGTCCTGAGTACTGTGCAAAAGGCTCTGGAGCAACGCTCAGGCTCACCAACATGGTAATAAATCATGTGGGGAGGAAATCTGGCTTTAAATGCTGACTTACACACGCCAGGCCATAGAGGAAGAACAGGAGTGAGACTGCAGGGAAGCTGCTGGTGTAGAAGGGCTCCTGCAGCACGAGGGCTGTCAGCAGGCAGGAGAAGAGCAGCACATAAAGAGAGTACAGCAAACTCCAGGACAGCCTGGGGAGGGAAAGCTGCCATCAGCCTTGGGGGCAGTTAACAGCTCTGGTTATAGAAGTGCTTAAATCTAAGTGTTTCATTATTTCCTGTGGCAATAATTTCTCTTTAACATCCTCAGAAGAGACAGGTGATCCAGTTTAGGAGGAAGTACCCGGGGGAGCAGAGGACACCACTCATGCTCAACCCTCTGGTTGAGAAACTGAACAAAAACAGTGATCAGCTGCATCAATTAATATTTGACATACATTTTCGAGCAATGCAAGTGGGTTTTTTTTTCATTGACTGACTGAAATGTTTGTACAATGAGGTTTCCTTTCTTTACCAGGAATCCATCTCACAGCTCTGAGGGCTGGAGAAAAGTTATGAACCCATTTAACTCATTAATTGGCTTCTCAAGTGCCCAGGAACAGACTGATATTGGGAAACATATTCCACTTTAGAAAGAACTCACCAAAATGCAATGTCCTGCAGCCCCATGGTCCTCATCAATACTTTGAGCTGCTTCTTTTCTCGTGTGACATTCCTTGATAAGAAATACATGAAGGGTAAGAAACACATCACAATGACAATCATGAAGTAGCTGTACTCCAGGCTGATGGAGAAGAGGATGCTCTGGGACTTCATCCTGACGCCAGCAATGGATTTCATTTCTTCCCAAACAGAATGATTTGTCACCATCTAAAGGAATGCAAGGTCAATAGATCATTGTTTTCTGCAGTGAGATGCATGTGTATAAATAATATTCTGCTTCATCCTCCCTGGATTAATTTTTTAAAGTAGCTTTATTTTCTGAAAAACCCATCCCTTGCCATTCCCACAGCAGAGTTTGCCTTTCCTATATTGTATTTAAAATAAAATGCCTCCATCAGTTCCTAAATTAGATTTACCTCTATAATGGCAGCATCAATGCTGGACTGCAGGGACAGGAAGCCTTTGTACCAGTACCTTGGACTGTCACAGTGCCACCAGGAGAACTCATAGCAGCTGTCTGCAATGCAAAGGGCATCACATGAATCAAAAGTAATTAATTTTCACTATGAAATGGAATGACAAGAGCACACGGTGGGAAACTCTTCAACTCTTGGACAGCAACAAGAAAAAATCCCCCAAAACACCTAAACTCACAATTTATTCCATCACTTAACAAATACGGAATAATCCCACCCTGCCCACACCAGGCAATCACCCTGAAATTCCCATTTTGTATTACCTATGTATCCAATGACTTCATTGGGAATAACCACGTGCGAGGAAGGAAACCTGAGGTGGTAGGAGAAGTTGTCCTTAAATACAACTCCTATCATTTCCTCATTTGAAATCCAGGCTTTCTCCATGGCTCTCTCATCATCCACTTCCTCTAGTGTTACACCTGTGGAGCATCAGAAAAATATTGCCATGAGCTTTTTGTGGGTCTGGAAATGTGTCCACAGGCATTGAGGGAACGTTCTTCTTTCTTAGCACTACAACTCCTCCTTTTCCAGTTCTCACTGGCCAGGAAAGCAGCTCTAAATGCTTCAGACTTTACTAGTTGAGGAGAAATGAACCTCAAAAGAAAGTTTTAAAATGTGTTTTAAAAATACTAGCTAAGGCAGAGCTTTCCAGTTCAGAAGGGCACATTGGCCTCACAAGTAGTTTAAATCCTAGAGAAGAAATATTTGTGAAAACTGAGGATGTGGGATGAATTTTCTCTCCTGATCAAAGACGTCGGAGAACCGCTACAACACAGCACACAAACAGCAGCTTAAATAATGACAAAAATCAACGTTTAAAAGGCAAAACCCACCCTTCAAGACAGAGCTGGAGGCCACTCTGCTCATGATGTGCCTGGTGGTGGCAGTGACGGGGGTGAAGGTGACGGTGACCCCGGTGGTGTTGAAGGCAGGGTCATCCAGGTGGCCCAGGTGGCTGAAGGGCACCTCGGGGTGGTGGCTCTGGTGCATGAAGGAGGACACGATGAACACCAAGGGCAGGAAGAGCAGGGACAGAATCCACTCCTACAGCAGGGAGAGCAGGGAGGAGAATTTCACGGCAGTATTAAAAACACATTCTTTGCGGGATTCAAAGGTAAACAAGAGGAATTCAGTCTCTGTGGGATTAAAGTGTCAATAAGAGGAACTCAGTCACACCCATTTCTTAGGTGTGGGTGAAGGGACTCTCTGCATTGTGGCCATCACCTGCTCCAAGAGTCCATCTGTGCCCTCATTTGTCACAAACCAGACATAAATATCATCATTTTTAAAAAATGCAAATCTCCAAGTGTTCATTACCAGCCAGGCTTCTCAAAAGTACTTTAAGTTCTAATTTTACCCAAAGAAGTTGGCGTCCAGGAGCAGGCAGGGATTGGCCACGCTCAGTAGTTAGCTACTATTTTGGTTATATTTTAATTTTTTTCTTACCTGAAAGCTCTGCATCTTCATCCTCCATTTGATCAGGACATTTTTCCACAAGAGAATTTTAGTTTGCTGGAATACACTTATATTCCTCTGGAGTGTCTTCATCTTCAAACCTAGAGACAATTTCTTTTTGAAAATTGCATTCAAATACAACAAAAGCCAAACCAGCAGCAACTGGTTTTATTCGCACAGTCCTTGCAGATGTGCAGTGAAACTTTTTCTCCCTTTTTGCAGCAAGAATGAGCTGAAGAAGTTCAGATGTTGAGTGCTGAGCACAACCACCCCCGCAGCACAGGGTCCAAGAGACCTCATCACCTTCAAAACACTCCAGCCCTCACAGCTCAGCAGCAAACACTGACAAAAATCAGAATTTCAGGCTTCCATGCTGCAGCATGGGAGGTTTGGGAGGAGTTATTGATGAAATAAAAAAGGGACTATCACATTACATGACCTAATCTGCTGGGGTGGGCTCCATATCCAAGAAACAACAACAATACAGTCAATTAAAATCCCTAAAATCCTTTTACTTGTAATTTTAATGTGCTATAGGCTCAACTCCAAGAAGTGTTGAGCAACTCCTGGCTGTGGTGTGCGCTGAGCTCTTGTGGAAAACAGCATCTGCTGAAGGAAACTCAGAGCCATGGGAGAACACATTCTTGGAAGTGCGTGGGAGAGATGTCACTGGCAGGTTATTAATGAGAAATGAGAGAAAACTCAGTGGCCACGAGCATGCACTGATGAGTTACTCCAAAAGACAGGGAAGGATCCTCAAAATGACATGGTGAAAGCAAAGCAAGGGTTATTTTGCGTGGTTAATGCTGGTGGTGGGAAGGAAATAAAGCATAAAGCTGCCTGTCAGATTTTTGCAGATGAGGTATGCGTTTATTAACCATACATTAAATAACCATGAGGATCTTTAATGAGCAAAAGGATTCAGTACCTCTGTGCAAAAGAGCTTTACTCACATGGCCAAACTGCTCTGCTGTCACATCTGGAAATAAAATCTGCTTTTACACAAAATCCTGATCTTCTCTAAGTGATTCTCAGGTAGAGCAATCAGAGCTTTTACAGACTTTTAATCTTTTCACAGCTTTTTAATCCCTTCATGCTTTCCTGTCATAGGGAAGGAAGATGTTGTCCTGTTCCCCTGGGGGACAATGCCTCATGGTGCTGACAGGCAAGACAGATTTTATCTTCCTCCAAATATTTCTATTCAGCCCTCAGGGGTTGAGTCTCCTGTGATGGGACAGCAGGCACTGGAATCCTGGAAAAGCAGCTGCAATAAATGGGCTGCCCACTGCAAACACTTGCCCTGGCTTTTGCCATCATCTCTAAACAGATTTCTTTTCCTCGCTGATGATCTCGCTAAACCCAGGTATATAAAAATTTGAATTAAGCCTGCGTAACAACCTCTAGACTTCCTTGTGGATTTAACCTGCTATTACTTGGTTTGTTTTTCACCCCACAGAAGTGAGGATTAGGATGTTTCGTGTCACTTCTACCACGGGGTTTCTGTCACAGCTAATAAAGCCACTTGCCAGAGCCCCCTGGAGTAACCTCGGCAGATCCTGGCTGGGGTGGAGGGGTGGCACACCGGGAGCTCACCCCGGACATCCCACATGTCCCTCGTGTGTCACCCCGGCCGTGCTGCCGCAGAGTTTGGGCAGCTGGGGGAAATGTGATTTCTCTGCTCCTGTGGTATTTCAGCTGGGATTTTTTACAGCGTTTGATGGGCAGAACTTTTAAATTCAAACTTTAGCTTTCGCTGGAGGGTAGGGAAAGAAATCTGCTCCTCGTACATCCTGGATCACTTAAAATACAGAGGTGAAACTATTGCTTCTTTATAGTGCTGAGAAACACTGGAAATAAACCTCTGCCAGAATCTGAGCTCCATTTGTGTGTTATTTCACCTCAAAGTAAAGTTTAAAAGATTCTGTTGCCTTTAAACACCCCTAAGCTTAATCACAAACTTGACTCAACCTATTAGAAAGATGCCCCGTTCCCCACCCACACATTTGTACCCTCACCCTGTGTTATTAACAGCATTATAATTTACTGGGGGTTTTTATACCTTCAAAATAACAGTTTTTATTTAGGCTTAGGAAGAGTGCTTAAGCCTTACCTCAACAGGATGGTTTGAGAGGAGCCCAGAGCTTGTCCTGGAGGAACAGAGATGCTGAACCTCCCTGGGACGCACTGGCCGACTGTCCTGGAGAAACCCAGCTCTCCTTTGTCGTTGTTTTCCCTTCAGGCACTTCTGCAAAAGGCATTCCTCACACCATGGCTTTTTTTTTTTTTTTTTTTTCCCCTGCCTTCCTTCCCCTTCCTCCCTGGCAGAGCTCCAGCTTTATTTGTGTCAGAAA
Organism: Cinclus cinclus; assembly: GCF_963662255.1. NCBI lineage: Eukaryota > Metazoa > Chordata > Aves > Passeriformes > Cinclidae > Cinclus > Cinclus cinclus. The sequence goes on from NC_085065.1 coordinate 10,318,549, forward strand.
AAGCAAACAGAGCACATCGCTGTTGAGGCGCTGGAGCACAACTGTCCAAAAAGTTCACTCAGGACGTTCTTGAGACATGGCCAAGAGAAGAAAAACAAGCCCCGCAACAAACCACACAAAAATCCTTCCTCTGGCAAACTCTGCTGTGTTTCTCAGTGCAGCAAGAGGGGCTGAAGTCAACAGCGATGCCACAGCCCAGGCAGGGGAGGACAAAAGGTGACAAACGCCTGTGGCATCAGGCACAGAGCAGGAGCAGCAGAGAAGTGCTGCCTCCCGGATAGCAACAGCTCTTCCAGCTAAAAAACATCCTGGAAAGGTTGAAATAAACTTCTCCTGCTAAATCTGCACTTCTGAAGGGGATGGGTTTGGTTTCGTCCCAGGCCGTGGAGCGTGGCTGGGTTTGAGCAAAGCTGGATTTGCTTCCTTCTGCTCTGCCTAGCAGGAAAAACGCCACCCCTAACACCTAAATCCCATTCAGATGTTTCAGAGCGAGGCAGGCAGCAGAGGTGCAGGAAATCAGGGCACAGGATGAAGTTAAAACCTGGCCCCAGAACATCTCCTGGGTGTCCAAACCTTCTCCTCCTCTCCTTGCAAAAGGAAGAAAAACCAACCCTGACGTGAAGAGGTTGGAGATGCCACGTCCCAGGCAGTGAATCGGAGTCTCCTCCCTGCCCAGCTCCTCGGCAGAGCCCTGCTGCTCAGAGATCCACACGGAAAGCAGAAGTCGGGCGTGGGTGGCTGCTCTGGGAGCTCTCCTGGCAGGAGCTGCCCATCCCTGAGCCACGGCAGCCACCTGCCGGTACCTGCTCTCCCACACCCCTGCCTGCATTGCCCACACACGCATCCCTGCCTGCTTAAAGCACCGGCAGGATTCTCCTTGCCTGTGTCCCAGCCCAGCGCCATCCCTGCCTGCATCCCCAGCATCACCCACAGGAGCCAGGGCAGCTCAGGGCATGGGTGAGGGCTGTGCTGCTGTGTCCATCCCAGGGGATGGCGCTGCCCTGGTGCTGGACTCAGAAAATCAAGGGTCTCTCTGACTTCTGCAGAGAGAAATCAGAGTGTGGGGATTGAATTAAAGCCTTTGGGCGGATTGAAGTAGGTTAAGCCACTCACACATAAAGTAGAGGTGTAAGTTTAAGTTTTAGAATAGGTAAGCAAGCAAGTAAGCAATTAAATATAAGCTTTATGTGCTTTTCGTGGATAAAATGTCTCAGATGTCAGAGTAGAAGTGTTTCCAGTGAAGGCTGAAAAACAAAATCCTAGATACTAGTGTTTCTGTGGAAGCTCCAGGAACACATCTTTAGGCATAACAAAACTATAGTAAGGATATTGCTTACATTTTTCAGATAAAACAAGACTGTCCATATGTGTAGTTTGTACATAACCTGGTGTGCTAAGAAACTAGAATTCTAATAGGGTAAGGAGTGGTTCGAGTTTGTGTCTTAGCTTGTTGGGAAGTCTCTATATAGGAACGTGCATTAGGGACAGCTGGTGCTTTTGCCATTTGCTTTTTGCTTTGCTTTGCTTTTGGCTTTTGTTACTGCTCTTTTGTCACCATCATCAACACCCAAGAAGAAGACAGGAGCTGCCCAGCAATGTCAGCCCTGCCAACACCTCCAGGAGCAGCCTCTGCTTCTATTTGGGACTTTATACCAAAACTTAGCATGGACTTTAGTGCCTGTGACTTTTTTGCCTTTTGAGACTGATGTGCTTCTGCAATAAACAACTTTATAGCAACTATTAGCTGCTTGGCTCATTAAAGAAGGCAACCCAACAAATGGTGCCTAGAGCATCAGAAATTAACCCCACACCCCATCCAGTGGGGCTCCAGCCCAGCCTTTGCCAGAGGCTGCTGGGGGACAGGGCAGCAGGGCACAAGGGGAAACACCTGGATGCAGGGACTTCCTGTTTTATTTAGTTGTAGGGGCTTTTTTTTGTGTGTGTTTTTTTTTTTTGCTTTTTTTTAAATTTACTTTTGATCTGCTCAAACAGAGTCAGGGTGCTGGTGCTTGCCTCCAGCTCCCCCTCAGTTGCCCCATCCCTCCCAGAAACCCACAGGGGGGGTGCTGGTGAGGAGCCCCCCTCTCTTCCCAATGACCAAAACCCTGCTTCAGCATAGTTTTGGGGCAAAGCACACCTTATTTTGACTCGAAATAATAACTGGGTTTTATAGATGATAAGAGCTGACAATTTTTATCATATTTATCCAGCTACTGTTGAGTCCTTTCCTCTGCCCCTGGCCCCAGTGGTGGAGATGAGATGTGCCAAGTTGGCCTGAGCTGGAACTCACAGCAAGAGCAGTTTTTTGGGTCAAAATACAGACCCATGGTGCTCTCTCCCAGGAGCCAGCACCTTTGCTGGCCACATTCCACCAGCCAGAGGGGTGATTCTCAGGGCTGAGCAAGGCAAAGACCTGCTGTCCTCCTGCAATGGATGGACGAGGTGTCAGAGCCTTCCTTGGGTTTGCTCCTGATTCTCTCCAGGCCCCCTTTGCCAGCCACAGTCTCCCTCACAGCCTCGGGATCAGGAATTCCAATCTCCATCAGCCAGTCTGAGCAGGGGCACAGATGAGCGTCAGGCATCAATTTGTGAAAGGATAAAGGCTTTATTTATTAAAATAACAACTCTTTTCTCCTCTGTGAGGCAGAGCACCTGCAGGGCTGTGTGTGCGACGTGGGTAGCCGCGTGCTGGGGCTGCAGCTGATCACAGCTCTCAGCGACCCTGAGGAGATCCAGGAGCACTGGTGAAACACATGGAATATTTCCCACTGTGGCTCCAAGACTCAGGGGTGAAGGGGTCTCTGCTCCACAGCCCCGTTGGATGCCACCTCCGGGTCGTGCTCCTCTGCATCCCTGGTGAGGTCTACAAACACCTGCAATGGGACACAGTGGGAGCCACCCCATCATTGCCACGGACTGGCTGCATTTGTGCTGGTCACAGGTTATTTCTTCCTTTCCCAACCTGCAGCCCCTGCATCAGCCTACCTGGTGCAAAGTGCTCAGTGACAAGCTGTACTCCTCAAGCTTGAAATTCCGTTTAGCTGTAGAGGGATGGAGAAAACATCCTTAAAAACCAAATACATGTAAAAAGTTTGAAAGTGATTCCCTTATTTAACCAGTTGTTTCCTTTTACCTGCTTCTAGCTTGGAGAAAGACCTGGAGAGAGGTAGTGCATCTGCCACAGGAATCTTGTAGGTGAGCAAGGAAGAAGTCCTGAAAAAGTAATAAAAAACCTGAATTCTTTATCTTGTGACTCAATATTGCAGTTCTGGGGGGTTTGTAGGATAACCCTGCTCCAGGTAAATCACTGAGCAAGGTCAGTAGGAGGAAAAGGGCATCCCAGCCCAAATCCAGGCCGTGGGCAGCCCCCGGACACTGACCTTTCCTGCCGAGCTGCATGGGGGAAGAGGTTCAGGATTTCGGTGTGGAGAGCATTGCTTTGCCCCATGTCTGCCATTTTGAGTTCCAGGTGGTAACTTGTGCCAAACTTACTTTTGAGATCCTCAAGGGAACCAATGTACCTGCAGAGGGGGGAAAACATTGCTCAAACCACCACAACCCCCAAATAAATGAATGGCTTGAGGGAGCTGAGGAGTAGAAGTACATCCCCTCACTCATCAGCTCTTTTCGCCATGCTACCTCCTCACAAAACTGTTACATACATGGGAGCATCCAAAACAGTAGTTCCCATTAGATTAAGAGTTTAAAAAACCAAAACAAACTAACCCCAAGAAGCCCCCAGACCAAACCCCCTACTCCTGGTGCCCACCGGAGCCGGCCGGACACCAGGATGGCCACACGGTCACACATCGCTGCCACCTCCTCCAGGGACTGCGTGCACAGGACAGCTGCTCTCTCCTTGCTCTTCATGGAGGCCTGAATCATCCTCCTGGCAACAGAGGGATCACAGTCACTTCCTGGGAACAGCCACAAGAAAACTGCTAGTCTGTGTCTGCCTCCCTAGAAACAACCTTTAAAAAAATTATCAAAAAGCAGACAACTATTTAAAAGACTTCAGTTTTCTCGTTTAAAGATGACCTGGATGCCACTACTGTGTTGGAATTTGTCAGCATCCCTCCAAATTTTGCACTGATGGTGTAAACTGGTGATGAAAAGCTACAGCAAACACCAATGCTAATAGCTAAAGGTAGGATTTCCTACAATTTTTTTCCCTTGACCCGAAGAAAACAGAAATATGCATCTTTTGTACCAAATGCATGGGTTCAGCTGTTGTCTACTGAGAATTTTTTGGGCTGTATTAATGACCATTATATTACAGGGCTTGCTGCCAAATCAGTGAGGAGCTCAGCAAGTTCTCCCCATCCCCTGGGCATTAGGAAAAAGGGAAAAGAGAGATCTACTCTGTCACCAGGGCAGAACCTCAGCCTGCCCAAGCGTTCCTGCAGTGGGGAGGGTGAGGCCCAGCCTGTCAGACCTGTCCCAGGTTCCCATTTCTGCCACCGTTCCCATTTCAGGGCTGCTCACCACATGCAGCGCTGCCCTTTGGGGTCCACGCTCACGGAGGGCTCATCCCAAAGCATCACTGCTGGGTCTCCCAGGATGCTCAGAGCAAAGGACAGCTGGAATGGCAACCACATGAGGTCAGGGCTCCTTTATTTACCTGCAAAACTGGTGCACCTTAATCCCCGTGAATTTTTCAGAGCTGTAGCTCTTGATTCCAAAAGACAAGAGGAACAGCGATTTAAAGAAAATCCCACTTCAGGTGATCTCAGTTAACGTTTTAATCTCTCAAAATCAGATTTCCCCAGAACTCCTGAGCCTGCCAAAGATGTGGAAGTGGTTTTCCATCCCGTTTGCTGGCAGATGTAGGTGGTGGGGCGTGAAGAGGTGATTGTAAATCCAATTTGTGGTTAGCGCTTATTAAACACACGGTGCAGGAGAGTGGGAAAAGGGATGAGGAGGAGGGAGGGAATCCTGCCAGGCTGGATTCAGAAGGTATTGATGAAAATGATTGATGCCAGGAACCCACTCAGCTGAAGGTTTCCTCTACACCACGTCCAAGAAAGAGCAAGCAGGGTTTGGTTAAGTAGTGAAGACAAATCCAGCTGTACCTTTCTGGCTTCTCCAGCAGATAAACTCCTCGCTGGGGTCTTGAAATGCTTCAGGAGATCTAAGGCCCTTCCCATGCTGTGAGGAATAGAAAAGGAAAAGCCCCAAATGACCATCTTGGTGTGCAGCCTCTGTGGTCAAGGGTGCTGAGGAACCAGACTCTGATGTGGTTTGGTTGATATCCATCAGCTTGGGTTAACTGGTGATTCTGCTTCTAACTTGGATGACAAATTGAGGAATTTTTGCAGAAATTCGAGGCAGGGAGTGCAGCTCATGAGATAAGTGAGTTATTCATGCAACTGGCCATGAACTGGGAGAAGTTTAATTTTCTTTTCCGGAATTTTCCCAGCTAAACTTGGGCTACAATCTTCATTGGCAAGGGACTGAGAACAGTACAAAACAGCAGCCCTCATCAGGAGAAGTCACCTCTCTAAGGTGAGAGGCACTGAAGATGTTGTCTCTTAACCACACCAGGCAGTTTTGCTAACAGAGAAACCCTTCCCCACTCTATAAAACCATGGAGTGACTGGGCTGGAAGCTTCCCTGCCTCTGGAGGTGGGGGAGAACCAACAGATGAGATCATTTGGCTTCCTACCAGCTGATGGCAAGAGCAGCATCCTGTTCCCCCATCCCTCTGACGGCAGCGAGAGCCTCCAGGTGCTGCAGCACTGTCAGGTGTGGCCAGAGCGGGTCCTGCTGCGGGCACCAGCCCAGGGCCCCTGGGCACAGGGGGGCTCCATCCCTGCCCCTGAGCAGCACCTGCACAGACACACAGCTTGTGGGGTCACACAGGCACAGGCTGCTGTGGCATCTTAGAGCTCATCCCATCCCACGCCTGCCACGGGCAGGGACATCTTCCACCAGCCCAGGCTGCCCCAAGCCTCATCCAACAGACCAAGCCAAGTTGTGAGGTCAGTAGCCACTTGTGAGTGGTCACTGTGTGGCTCCACGAGCAGGGTGATCCTGCTCCGTCTGCCTTTTCACTTTGGCTAATATTACCAGCATCAGCCTGTCTTTTCCTGGTAATACTTTTCCATTTCCAACCTTCGGTCCCAAATCTGTAAGAGCAATGGCATTTCCCCTCCCCCAGCACATGCCATTAATCATTCTGCACGTAATTAAGTGATGGATTGTTACTGGCCCAACACTGCCCACATTCGTTTTCAATTTCCTGGTTTTGCAAGGCTGTTTATGGAGAGTGTTATTTTTGGGGTTTTTTAGATGTCAACAATTCTTACAGGGCTTGTGACATTTCACAACGGGTTTCCAATGCCAGCTGAAGATTTCCTGTTGCTCAAACTCTTAAATCTGTAACGCTAACTTTGATGAACGCTGGAATTTATGCTTGGCAGAAATCAATACCTTCTTCTCAGTTCTGTAAATATCCAGGACACATAAATTGTACATAAACGTCCATAAATCCCCTGACTGTAAGGAAATGTTGCTGGTTTGCTTTATCACATCCTTAATTTTTAAAGGCATCAAGGTCATCTCTGCAGCTGCTCCAAGGAGACACCTACCTCCCCAGCAGTCACTGCTACACCTCCAGAAATCGTGTTTAGAGTTGTGCTTTTCCCAGCCCCGTTGGGTCCTAACAGACCTAAGACTTCTCCTGGAACAAATATGCAACAACTGTTAATAATATTTATTGGTAATACAACTTCTCCTCTGTATTCTATGCAATATTTAAAAGTACAATTGGAGAAAGGGTTGTTTTATCCCAATAAATTAAAACTTCAAATGCAGGAGACCAGAGCATCAAGCCTCAATGCCCACAAGAAAATTCTAACAAAAATATTGCCTCCAAATGAGACCTTCCCTTTAGATTTTAATCATTTATATTATAGGGAGTGCAGCAAAGTACTTGAACCTTTTTTAACAGCAAAAGAGAGGTTTTTGACAGCAAGTTTCTTCTTTTTCTTAAAGATGGAAGTGGCTGTCCTGACTCTGTATTCCTTGCACAAGCTGTTGACAACAACCAAGTCCTGTGAAGAGACAGAGAGGGAAATAAAAATTCTCCTCCCACCCCACGAGACAGCTGAGCTGTTCTTACCATTAAGCAGGACTTCGAAAAAGAGAAAATTTCTGTGTTAAAAAGCCATGAAACAGAGCGAGGAAAAAAAAAAAAAAGGAAAATATGCAGAACGGGAATAAAAATAATGGTGCCAGCTAAAATCCTTGTGGTGCCAGGGTGGCCGTGGGCTGGACGGTGAGATCACAGCAGAAGATGTGAGTGCATGAGCTAAGAAAGCAGAGGCAGAGGAGAGAATGAAAACAATGCAGAATGGAAAGCAAAGCAATCCAGAGGGCTGGGGTTGGATTCACCTCGTCCTGCTGCAGCGAGGTCACGGCTCTCCTCACCCTGTCCCTCTCCCCCTGCACCTCGGGGGGCTCCTCTCCAGGGAGCTCCTTGTTCTGCTGGGTGACCCCTCTCCTCTGCTGGATCCTGTCCGTGGAGGAGGAGAGATGCTTTCACTGGAAATCGCTTCCATAAAGGTTTGAAAGTTTTTTCCCAGGGCAGTGCCAACAAAACCTAAAATTTATTTGCCCTCACAGAGTTGGAAGGGACACACCAGCATCACTGAGCTGTTCCACAGACTGTGTTTGCTCAACTGTTTATTCCTGAGGACGAAAAGCTAAGCTTCACTGGCATGGCTGAGAAAACAGAAGGCAGTTCTAGCTTTTCCTTCATCTTTAATTATTGACTGGTTGCCTGCTCCACACACACCAATCATCTGTTCAAGGAGAATTAAAATATAAGCAGCAGGTTTGCAAGCCCATTTAATTCCCACACTTGATAATGTTTGATAATTAAATACTTTCTATAAATCTTCTCCCACATGACTCAGGTGGATGGTCACTTGTTGTTGGTGACAGTTAAGAAGAGAGCGCTTAGACAGCCCCAACCTGGTGAAGATTTAGGGGAAGCCTCCATCCTATTTGGAGCAATACTTTGAAAAGGAGCTAAAATTTTTCTGTTTCAATTTGGAACTATAATTTAGCCCCCTGTAGGGAAATGTCCTGAAATCTCAGCTATGAACCTTAAAGATAAAACAAACTGAAATCACAATTTTAATCCTCTCAAGGACGTAGAAAAAATTAAAAATACTATCTTTATCCACACATTGAAAAACATTTTTCACATATGATGTTTTTCCCTCCTGCCTCCAGGGTCCTGCCTGGCTGTGCAGCTCCAAGGCCACGCTGCAGACTGGGATATCTGTGGCTCACAGGGAATCCCTGGGACACACCTGAAGATGGGATCAAACCCTGGGACTGCTTCTCCATATTTCATCTCCAAACAGCGCAGGAGGAAAGCGAAAATCACACCGTGGATGTATGGCTGAGAAACAGACACTAGTTAGCTTTGTATGGAGACAAGGTAACAACACACTCCGCTAATTTTAATTATAAAGGGATGCAGTAACCTATCTCATTAATTTCAGCTGCTGAAGAAGTCTGCAAGGGGAAGGAGCTAAATTGATGCTTTGCAGACATTCCTCTCTGATATGCAGATTATTTGCAGAAGCCTTGATTTCTTACAGCAGCTCTAGCCCAGATAATCCACCTGCACCCCAACAGACATCCTATGGGACGGGAGATCAGCTCATCCTTTTGTAGAGGCAGCATTGGGATGATCAGTTTATTCATAACATCTCTGCCTTCTACGTGAGCTCCACTTAACCCCCTGCCCCATTTTTGCAGCATCCAAGGGCCACGTGAGGCACAAGCCCAGGATTACTTGGAATTTGACTCCCTTGCCAACACTAAATTGGAAATTTTTCCTACAAAACCCATCCTTCCTGGGATGGGTTTACAAGCCCAGTGCATCAGTGACAGTCATCCCTGCCCAAGCAACCGTCTCCAGGTCCCTCCTTACTGCAAGGACAGGCATGTAGATGTAATTCCACGTCTCAAAAATCGTGTGATCGTTGTACATGAGGAAATTCTGGAAGAAAAGGAGATCAGTCCATTAGAAAATTCCTCAGCACGGTGCACCTCAGGGCAGGGTCAGAGCGAGTGTTGCAGGTAGGGATGTTTAGCTTTTCTTTTATCCTTTAGGATGAGATAAAGGAGCTTTATCTGCCTTTTTTTTCTTTGGTTCTCACTGCCTCAAGGGGTCGTGGCTTCCTTGGCTGCAGTAATTCAGAGGCCTCAAATCAGGTTAAGTTGACCTTTTCTACCATTGCTTCTCACTTCCCAGTTCTTTGGCCTTCTCCCAGCTCATTTCTGCTTTCTGGTTTTCCCACTCCATCACTTTCCCCTCCTCTGCCAACCTTGCTGCCAAAATACAGCCACTGTAACAGCTCTTAGTGACTAAACAAACCAAAATTATCCCTACCGAACAAAGGACTAACAGGTCAAATATTGGCCTCTTCTCTCACTCAACAGCCTGGAACTTCTCTTTTCCTGTTTTCTTGTCCCATTCTCTCTTTTTGACTGGGAATTTGGGAAGTGCCCCTTGCTTTGCCAGTTTTCACCATTAGGATAATTACTGAATTTAGTAGGAAGTGTTTTTCTTACTAGTCCAGAAAACATTATCCAGCCCACAGGTGGAAACACAGGAATCAGCATACAGGCATAGTAAAGTACTTCATTATGGTCACTGTTCATAAAAGCAGCGTAATTCATCTGGAATAAAGCAGGAAAACTTTCAAATATTAATGTACTGCTGCTAAAAAAAACCCCCAAGTTGTTTGTCAGTGATTCAGGTTATTTTGCTGAATACTGATACAAATTGAAATTGATTGATGTAAATTTGAAATAAAACCCCAAGTGGCAAGGTGTGCAAATCAAACATTTCAGAGTGAAGATTCTGCTCACTTACCAAAATGAAGGTTAAAGACCAAATGTAACGATTGCTTCGCCCCATGCGAAATTTGAAGGCCATTAAATAAACGAAGAGTACAAGAGATATTCCATAACCAAAGATGCAAATGAGCTGGGGGGAGAGACAGAGAGAGAGAGACATCAGTGACAAGGAGATGCTTGTGGATGTATGAAAACCTGCCCAGAGCACTTCATTGCAAATAAACTCTTTAGAGGCAAATCCTGCTGGGAAATGGTGCAGAACTCACCAGGCTCAGCACAGCATGGGCCTCCAAGGGGCAGATGCGGGTGAAGAGCACCAGGAGCCCAAACATGAGGCACATGAGGCTCCAGAAGAAGGGGATGTCCACCAGAGCCTGCCCACACCAGTAGGCTGAGGGGAAGAGCCCCGCGAGCCGCAGCTGGGAGCGAGCCTGGAGCTGCAAAAGTGACAAAAAAATGAGAAAAGGGAGAGTCTAAAACATCATTCCTGCTCCTTCTCTGTTCCCTTGCTCTTCCCTTCATCTCCTTTCCAAGCACTTCTAATTCTTAGTTCAACCATTGTTTAAAACCATGTTGATCCTGAAAGGAAAAAAAAAATTAAATCATTCTGATCTCAAAAGCTTTATTAGCATCCAAATTACTGTGATCCCCAGCTGGTTCCCTGGGATGCAGGGAAGTGCACTTTGGAACTAACCTGATTGTCTTCTATCATGCTACCTAGAAATCACAGAATGATTGGGGTTGGAAGGAACCTTCAAGATCACCTCTGCCATGGCAGGGACACCTCCCACTGTCCCAGGGTGCTCCAAGTCCTGTCCAACCTGGCCTTGGACATTTCTAGGGATCCAGGGGCAGCCACAGCTGCTCTGGGCACCCTGTGCCTCCCCACTGGTGCTCTCCAGACATTTTACATCGCATTCACTCCTCGTGCATGGCCACAGCTTGTGCTCTTTACCTTGTAATCCTCCACGCTGCTCATCGCAAAGAGAGGAGGCAAACCAGCAGCCAAAACCAGCAGGTAGGTGAATAAGCCATAAAAAATGTAGTTCTTTAGCTCTGTGTTTTCTGCCTGTGAGGAGAAATTCAGTCATCTGTAACTGATGCTGCCCAGGGAAAATCTGGCTGGCTCGATGCTCATGAGATGGTTGAACACATACAAGTGAGCAAGAGCACTAACAAAATGGTAAATTCTGTTTAAGAACAGAAAACAAGGCAAAAAGAACAAAATTATGACATTTAGCATCCTGGAATTTGCAGAAAGAATTTGGATTACTGTAGGTTGCTGAGGATGGAGACCAACTTTTTGTTGCTGAGGAAAGGTGGGGTTTGCAAATAGCACTGTTGTATTTCCCCCATATTCACCAGCACAGCCTGGTTGGAAAGGACCTTAAAGCTCATCTCATTCCACTCCCTGCCATGGCAGGGACCCCTTCCACTGTCCCAGGCTGCTCCCAGCCCCGTCCAGCCTGGCCTGGGACACTGCCAGGGATCCAGGGACAGCCACAGCTGCTCTGTGCCAGGGCCTGCCCGCCCTCCCAGGGAACAATTCCCTCCTAATATCCAACCTAAACCAATGTGGCTCAGTGGGAAACCATTCCCCTCTATCCTGTCACTCGGGGCTCTGATAGAGAGTCTGTCTCCATCTTTCCGTCAGGGGCTGGAAAGCCACCCTGAAACTTCTCTTTTCCAAGAACAATCCCCATTCCCTCCAAACAGCACAAACTCAAACACCTTACGGTACCAAAACCCTACAGAACCCTTGGACACTGCAGGAAAAATCACCATGGAATACCCCAGGAACCACCAGCGGTGGCACCACTGCCCTCAACCCTTGGAACCTGCTCCCCCAGCCATGCTCCCGAGCTGGGCAGCCCTCATCCCTTCAGCTCTCCCAGGTGATTCTGGCAGCAGGGCAAGACCCTCACCGTGTAGAAGAGCTGGCTCCAGACTCGGAAACGCGCGGTGGAATTGAGGAGCCTCAGGAAGGTGTTGCTGAGGATGTTCATGAGCACAGGGAAGCAGTTGATGGGTTCTGGGCTGCACATGACTGTGAACTGGTGGCTCTGAGGATGCCAAAACAAAAATCATTCATGTCCCTGAGAGGTGTGAGCAGCACTGCTGGAATTGTTTCTTGCGAAAAAAAAAAATATATATATATATTGTCCCTTTTCTGGTGTGTTTATTTCTTTCATTTAAATAGTTCTTAGGAAATCTTGTTGATGTACGGGATGAAAGAAGGAAAAATTATCCCTCACCTTGCCTTCCAGGGATATTTTTATAGCTCCATTATAATTTGGAAGGCTTGTGATGTTTTCCTCCAGAGTTATTTCTGGGATTATGTTTTGAGTCTTCAAAGCAGCAATGAAGTCCTCGATTTCTGATCCTGAAATCAAGTCAAGGACAGAAATTACAGTCATTAGAGGGATTTTTTCTTTAAATAGAAACAGTTGCATATAAACAAGTTCCTACTTGCAAAGCAGAGGTATGCTAAAAACCCCGAACACTGGGATTCTAAGCAAACACGTATTTCCTGTATCTTTTCTATTTATTTAAACTGGTTAAACAAAATACACGTTTCAAACTTGGTGTATTTATCGCTTTTAATTTTTTTTAAACTTGCCTCTTCATTACTCTTTTACACATCATCTATATCGTTAGAACTGCATTTGCTTTTGCTCAAAAGAAAACACCTGTCAATGCACATTCCTTTATGCATTTGTGGCATTTGCAAGGTTGCTCTGTCAATTCTAACAAAATTCATATTGATGCAGAAAGTGAGTCACCCTCACATGCTGTTCCTCACCTGTGTCATTGAAGATGAGGAGGTTTGTAGACCTATTTTGAATTTTCTCTTTTGTGGGAAGAAAATACGGGCTAGATGTGATTTCCCAGCTGCTGGAGTTGTGCCACAGTTGAAACAGCATTAAAACCATCAGTGGTGGAAGGATAAATGCTCCAAATAGCAGCAATCTAGAGGGAAAACCAGACCATAAGTGAGGCCAGGGGAAACCCACCGGTAAATAATTGTGTGATTTATGGGGGAAATTTTAAACTTAAGCAAGCCAGAGCTCTCCCACTAAGTCCATCCTGTCCCTATTTTTTGCAGCTTTGAAACATTTCCCACCTAATTCTCTGCTTCCAAACATCTCCAGCAGTATTTGAGCCTCCCTTCAGCTGCCCCAGGGCTGCAGGGTAGTTGGGAGTTTCTGTACTTACATGCCCCTGAGGAATTTTCCTTCGTGCTTCAGTCTTAGCAGGTGAATTCTCAGCACAGCACACACCTGCTGCCTCCAGAGCATCATCCCGCTCATGGCCAGGATCCCCTGCTTGGACAACCCTGGGAGGTTCTGCTCCCTCTCCTCAAGGTCTCCATCTCCTGCGTGTTCACCATGAGAAATGTCATCACCCACAAGGACCCTTCAAAGGACACCTCTTAATCCCAAACTATCAGCAAGGATCTTCTGCTCTGGGCAGAAGGATGCTTTGATTTTTTATATTTATTTTTTTTAGAGAGAAGAGTTAGAAGGGCAGAGAAAAGAGGCCATAATTCATCCAGAACAGAATTTATATTGGTGGATTCAGACTGGCTGGCATGGCAACACATCCAAGATCTTTACCAGCCTTGGGAAGTGCCTTCTGCCAGCTTTATCCCTTCCCACCTCCTGGTCTGGGCTGTACAACCCTTCAAAGGTAAATTCCAATACAAGCCTTAATTCTTGTGCTTGAAAGCCTTTGGGAAGCCAAGATGGAATAATTTGGGCTTCTCCAAGATGATAATTCCTTACTGAAGGCAAGTGGGATACAACTGCCACTCTAGGTCCATCAATACTCACATTTAGCAGAAATTGATTAGATATTCAATTAAAACACATGTTTAGATGGAGATTTAAGGGTACCACGCTTGCAAGAGGGAGTCAAAGTTTTACCTTGGGGATCGATGGCTTCCTCACCCTGCAGCTTCAGGAAAACATCTTCCAGGGTTGTCCTGGTCACCTCATAATGAACAAGCCCCTGCAAGGGGATGCTCTCGAGGTGGCTGAACAGATCTGCACGGGAGAAACCACCAGACTCAGCCCAGGCACTGCAAACTCAGCCAAGTAACATCGGGTGTTCCAGCATTCACATCATTAATCCCCATGACCTAAAAGTCATCACAAAGTCATTGTGTTTTTTAGAAGTAACTAGCGGAAAATTCAGTGGTTTTTGGTTTTCACGGGCCATCCTGAAAACAGAAGAATCGATACAGAGGATTTAGGGGGATTTACAAGAGTGCAGCAGACTGACCTCACTCTGCTCCTTCTGAACTCAGCAGACATTTTAATAATAAATTAAGAGGAGCAAAACCAGTGGATTTTAGTTTGTAGATTAATTGGTGGATTTTCCTTTTTTTTTTTTTCATCCTCAATATTACCATGTGCATTAGTTTCTGTAAAACTGATATTTATGCAGCTTCCTAATACCACACATTATGGACCAAGGAACATAATTGTCCCCTTCACAGTAACTTCAATTTCTGTTTTGCCCACCGGAGGGTTTCCCTTTTAAAACCCTGGTACAGGGGCAGGTTTCTTACCTGGGAAGCTGTCAGTGTTTTCCAGAGGCAGCCTAAAACACAGCTCATCCCTCTTCTGTCCCTTGAGCACAGCATCAGGGATGTACTGCCTGACCACGGATGACACAAGCTCTGGGTCACACAGGTCATTAATGTGCATCCTGTAAAAAACAAACAAACAACAACAACGCTGTTATAATGTTAAATAAGAGAAAAAAAATGCGTGCATGATCTCGTTAGAGTACAGAACCAGAGGGGATTCTTCCACAGGGAAACCTTCAAAACTGGAAGAACTCCAGTGGGAATTTTTTACAGCCATCTGCATGTTTTTGCCATGCATGCCCAAAATTGTTGAGGTTAAGAATAATGATCTTGGACAATGCTGCTAAATCAAAAACTCAGGAATCAAACCCCTAAGAAAAACAACTTTGCATCAAAGCCCCTGTAAGTCACTGTGGCACCACAGATCACTTCACTCTGGTCCCCTTTCAGCTGCAAAGGAGGTTGTGAAGTCATGTTAGCTGTGTGCTCAGAGCTTTCAGGGTTGGGCTCCAAAGAAAGGCAGCTTCTTGTCCAAAGCAGGGAAATTTTGGCAGCCTTAAAGGTCTTCTAAAATGAATTGTCAGAATTTCTATTATTGTCTATATAAACTATACAAAAACACAGATTCTACAAGTAAACACGAGAATGAGAAGATTTTCACATAAAGAATGATGGTCAAACCAAAAAGTTTTACCTTAAGTGATAGCCAATCCCCCACTTTCTCTTCAAGTAGAGAGATGAGCCAACACTCTGTAATCTCCCACAGGAGAGGAAAGCTTTCCGATCTAAGGAGGAGGGAATACAAAGGATTTAGGGGGATTTACAAGAGTGCAGCAGACTGACCTCACTCTGCTCCTTCTGAACTCAGCAGACATTTTAATAATAAATTGAGAGGAGTAAAACCAGGCCAGTCCTGAAGGTCTTTAAAACAAAATAAATAAATCAATGACTTTCTCCCCAAGATCATGGTTAATTATTTTAGTTCAGCATTCTTGTGGGCTTGTGGAGAATTTCCCACACAGCACAGGAATAATATGGAAATGGGAATAGTGACAAGTGAAATCCAGGAAAATAAATCAAGCTTTACTGACATAGAGACAAATCCAGATATTGTGGAAGTGCTTTATCCTGAAGAAGACTGCTTTATCCTGGAAAGGAACATGAGCAAAGCCTTGGAAGGACACAGCCCAGTTTTAGGTTTGCCCAGCTCAGCTTGGGTGGTCACGGTCAGACAAAACATTGTCCAGCGAGCACCAAGCGTGCCACGTGTGGGCTGTGCCCTGGAATCCCCTCATTTTCACTCCCAAAAATGCCATTCTGGGCTCACCAGCTTGAGCATCAGCTTCCTCCATGGACTGGGTGGCGAAGAGCGTGACGCGCCCGGCACGGCGCTCCCGCAGGACGCTCCACACGTGGTGCCTGGAGCAGGGATCCAGCCCCGCCGTGGGCTCGTCCAGCAGCAAAACCTGCAAAGGACAACGAGGTCAGAGCTTCCCGCAGCCCAGCTGTGTTCCTGTGGCTCAGTTCCACGCTGGCATCCCTGCTTTCCGCTCTTCGTTCCGTTCTCTCTCACGCGGAGGAGGGGATGCATCCCGAAGCACCGCTCGTTTTTATTGCTCCTCCTCCTGCTGCAATATTACCACCCTTCCAATTAAAAGCATGGCTCTGATCGAACCTCGTTCCCCAGTCCAAGTGAATTAGTCGCCTGCAATGGCAGGGGAAAAGCACGACAGCCTCTGTGCCAAAATGCAAAGCCATGTCCCAAAGCAGTACGTGTTGTGTGTGCGTAAACACGACCGCTCCTACCTGGGGGTTCCCTAAAACTGCAATTCCAAGAGACAGTTTTCGTTTTTGTCCCCCACTCAGGGCATCAGCACAAACATTCTGAACGTCGGTGAGGTCCATCATGACGAGAATTTTCTGCACCTTGGAGGCACACCAAGACAAGAGTCACATTTCCAAAGCACGTCTGAATTCCTGAATGCCTGCAAACATTACAGCTTCAAGATTTCAAACTTACCTACTCCTAATGGCTTTGCTTGGAGATAAATAAGACAAATCTGAGTTTTAACTCGTGACATGAGGATAAGAAAGAATTGGAAAACCACTTTGCCACTAAATTAGGTATGTTCTTATTTCCACAGAACAAGATGCAGGTGATCATCTTTTATAAATAAAACACAAAATGCCCAAGATGCCATAAAAGAGAAGTCAGTGGCTGAGAAGCACATACCAACCTCTTCATCTACTTCCTTCCACTGAATCCCCTTGATGTGAGCAAAAATCCTCAGGTTTTCCTTCACTGTTAAGGCTTCAAAATGCAAATTAACTTGGGGGCAAATCCCAACCTTTTCCTGCATTCCTTCCATATTCCACATTTCAGAAGCATTGTAGCTGTAGATCATTGCAGAACCTGCACATGGAGGGAGGTCAATGAAACATTTGACATTAATTCCAGCACCATGGATGTTTCTCAAGTGTTAAGTAAAAAATTCAAAAAACACCAAAATAACTGGAGAGCCCAAAGATTTAATACCTTTCAAAAATATTTCAGAGCACCAAAACCCTCCCTTAAAAATAAAAAAACCATATTTCCTATAGGAGCCCATCTCATGGAAAGCACCAGGTCATGTAGATGGACAAATGACCATGGTGCACAACACAGGAGGGATCCATTATCCCTGGAGCTCGTGCTGAAGGGGAAATCTGCACTGAAAACAACACAGCATGAATGACTGAGGGAAAACTTGTAGGGTTTTTCATATTTCCCCTTTACACTTGAAAAAACCGAACATCTTCGGCTCCCAGACCCATCATCTCACCTGCTGAAGGCTTGGCAAACCCACTGAGCACGTTCAACAGAGCAGTTTTCCCAGATCCACTGTGACCCAGCAGTGCAGTGATCTGGCCTTCATATATATCTAAAGACAAACCTGGAATAAAAATAGGCCAACAGTTGGATGGAAGTGTGTGAGAAGAGGATTTGGACATGTAGCTTTTGGTGGCACAGGTGGGACGAGTGACATTTCTTTAGAAGCTGAAAGGCAAAACCAGATCCAAAAGGACAGGCTGGTTCTTCAGGAGTTAGACCTAAGCTTAGCAAGGAAGCATGTCGTGATTGAACTGGGGGAATAAATGTATTATCTTCAATATTTAAAGAACTTTGACTTCAGTTTTCTACGAGGTTCGTGCCATTTTATTTTAGTGTGGCTCAGGAAGAGTCTTTAGGAAAAGAACAGCCACAGCTTTTCCAACTTGTGACATTTCAAGACTTATTTCGAAGCAGCCAGACTTTGCTACCTCATTTTCTTTTAAAACAAATACTTTTTCTTTCTGTGGGTTGTTTAGGTTGTGTTTGTTGGGTTTTTTTCACTCAGTATAGACCTTCAAGACCATATTGATATTTTTAATGTTTTTGTATTTTTAATTTTTGATGTTTTCACTTGGAGTTCTCGTGAAACAGAGTCATTTAACAAATACCCCATGACTTTACTATGACTTTGTCAAATATTTGCATTGGCAAGTGCTTGGAGAACACAGCTCGGGCAGGGACAGCAGATCTGGCCATAAAATCCCAAGTTTAAAGCCCAAAATAATTTACATTTTGAAAAGGAAGTTTGAGAGGGGATTTCTAGAGTGATTCATCACTGCAAAAATGCAGCTTTTAAGGAGACTTTAGCTGTTGCAAAAAATAATAAACAGTGATTTTCCTGGAGGGAACAGGGAGATAACCTGGTAGATGTTTGCCAGTAATTTACCCCAGCAGAAATAACCAGTGCACAATATAATTTAACAGGCCCAGAGGCAGAATTCAGTACAGCCAGTACATTTCAAAACACTTTGGGTTCTTATCTAGTGAAAAACGGAATAAAAGAGTTACAAAGCCTCTCCTTACCCTTTAATACTTCGGTGCTCTGGTTGTTCTTCTTGTAGGTTTTTTTAATATTGTTTAGTCTAAAGAAAAGTAAGCAAGCCATTACTTATTGAATCACAATTTTGGGCTGTTTCCTCTGCCTCAAATTAGCCTTTGAAAACTTTTGGGGGGAATATTTCCCAACCTCCTCCTCAAACTGATCCTGCAGAAGGAATCATTTGGTGTAATTAATTTCTGGTACTTTTAGAGCAGGATTAGGCACTGCACTTTTCTAAAAGCTGTTTAAAAGGTTTCAAAGATAAACTCGAGGAACATTTAGTGAGTGAAGGAGGAGGCTCTAGGGAATAATGTGGATATTTAATTAAGAGTGATGACCTGGCTATTATTTTGGCAGATTTCTGTTCACTTTCTGGTAATAACCAGAAGGCAGCACCAGCCACGAGCCCACCCAGCCCTGCAAGGATGGACAGTGCAGCATTTTCTGCAGCACACTCCATGCTTGTAGATGATGGGGAAGGGGAACAGAGTCCTGCTGAGAGGGAAGAGCAGGGCAGGGAGTTGGAGGATGCCCCAAATCCAACAAATACTCAAACCAAAACCCTGAACACCCCCTGCCTTTCACGCATTTGCACCAACCTTATCCATAAAGCCAGCTCACACTCCCCAGGGCAGCGTGGCTGCGCTCTCTAGAGCCAAACAGTCCATGCACAGCTGTGTCCTTCATGCCAGAAGGAGTTCCTTACCTGATGGCTTCCTTGCCATCGAAGCCTGGTGGCAGGGGCTCGGTGTCACAGCCCAGGACGGGGTCGTGGCTGCTGCCACCTCTCAGCCCCACGCTCCCACTGCTGCCCCTGAGCCAGTACGAGGCTCTCAGGAAGAAGGCAGGAGGATGTGGGACCCCGTACTTGCCTGAATCAGAGGCAGAGAAGGTGAAATATCAACCCCAAAACCTCCACCTGTCAGCTCTGATAAATGCCCAGCCACTGCCTCCCTGGTAGCTGCAGAACATGAACTTCCAGCAGAGCGGAAGAATTGATAAACTCTGCAATTTAAATTGTCCCTATCTGTACGTGCAGGTGGGGAATGGTCACATCCACATTTACAACCTCTTTGGTTCCAAAAAAACAGATCAAGTCCTACAGAATCCTTCCAACCCCAGTCCTACAGCATCCTTCCAACCCCAGTGATCAGGGCTGCTGGAGCAGGATCTCAGTGCCTCACTGCAGTTTTCCCTCCTCCCAACACCCCTTTGGTAAACTTCCCCCTACAAAGCAGGGAATTATAGAAGAAAAAGCAACGAGCTTTGCATTTTTCCCCTCACATTTTCACTCACCAGGCAAAACCTTGTCAAAGTAGATGGCCAGCAGGAAATACAAGACACCGTCAAAGCTCAGGATGAGGTACAGGTTATAAAACGGGTACAGCTCTGGGGTAAATGCTGGTCCATATTTTTCTAGTTTTATCATCTAGGGGAGGGGAAAAAAATACTACTAATAAAAAAACCAACACAATTCAGATGCAACATTTCCTTCAGGCAGAAATACTTTGTGTGAACTACTGCTGTGTCATCGCAGCCATTTTCACTAAAAAACCCAATTCACTCGTGACCATGACGCTGCTCCTAAGGAGGCAAAGGGTAAACTCTGACCACAAGCACCAGAAATGCCTCAGTAAGCTGAATTTCAAACCATGCAGAAGTTACAGAGTGATGCACGTGCTGCTTGCAGAGGCAGCACTTCCAACCCTCCCAGCTCCTGCAGCTCTTGGTACCCACCAGCCACACCCCACTGCTCATTTTATGGAGATTTAAATTTGCTGGGGTGAAATTCATGATGCAGTTGAGTGTCCAACCATCTTTGCCACGATTTAGCACAGAGTTTTCGGAGCCAGATTTTCTTTTTAAGACCAGTGGGGGGTGACTGGGTTATTCTGGCGATGCAAATCGTGGATTTTGCTGTTCCCTGGCAGAATTTTGGGGCTGAGTTTTTGTGATACAATGGTTTCATTATAGACATACCTTAGCAAGGCCAGCTGTGAAGGCAAAAGGGCTGAAGAGGTTTAAAGTCCATTCCAAAGCCCGTGGCAGCTTTTCAAACAATGTCAAAAAGCCCAGCGCCCCAAAGAGGATGTGAAGGAGAAATCCCACAAAACTGGAAATATTTGGCTGCTTTAGCAACGAGCTAAGCAGGAAAGTGAAGTGAATCTGCAGCATAGAAAACCAGTAGTTACCAGGATGCATTTCTGCTACAATTTTAAAAAAAACCAAACCAAACCAAACCAAAACAAAACAAAACAAAACAAAACAAAACAAAGCAACAACCAACCAACCAAAAAACCCAACCAAATCAAAACAAACAAACAAAAAAAAAAACCAGCATGAAAATAGGAGCAAAACTAGAGACCAAGCTGGGTTTCAGTTGTTCCCCCCAGATGCAAAAGGTTTTGTTTAGCAGACAGCTCTGCGATTTAGGGCAGGTTTATAGGGACAGATAAATAACTCCCAGCCTCATTTCAGCACCTCTCTTAACTCTGATTTGGAGTCAGAATCTCCCAAAATGTAATGGGAGTGGTATAAAAGCCTGCGGATAATAACAATAAATCACAGTAGAATATTTTTTATAGATACCAGCCCTAAAAAAACTCTGCAGTCTTTCAGATATTTCAATTAGGAAATGAAAAAAAACAAAAAAACAAAAAACCAATGCATCATACAAGAATACAAAAGCAGACTTACAGATGCCATGCCGTAAAAAAAATAAAAGAAATACATTTCCAAAAAGCTTTTGTGATTAAAAACTTCAGCCAGGGTGATCCAGGTGAGCAGGCTGGCTGTGATGGAGATGTACACAGTGTACAGCAAACTCCAGGATAACCTACAAAGGAAGGCACAGTTATTTCTGTCCCTGGGCATGACAACACTTGCCATGACATAGCCAATACAAGGCTCAGTGGTTTCAATTCAAGTATTTTGTATTTTCATCCATTTACAGTTTCCAGACTGGACAGGGGCAGATATCAGGAAGGGTCAGGTTGGAAGGGACACAGAGGGTCAAAAAGGCTCATCCCAGAGCACAAGGCACAGGAATGTGCCCGGGTGGGTCTGGAACATCTCCAGTGAGGGACATTCCAAACCCTCTCTGGGCAGCCTGTTCAGAGCTTGGTAACTGCTCAGGGAAAAAGTTCTTCCACGAATGCAGGTCCTCGCACGTGCCCAGATCCCTGCAGAAGCAATGATGGGAATCTGCATCCAGGACCTTTCATCCCTGTGCTTTTCCTGCTGGTGTGAAATATTCATGCCCAGATGGATTAGGAAGCCCTGTTTGGATAGACCCCGTGTCCCTCCTCTGCTTCAGCATTCAGGGGATTCTCCAGAATTTGCTGTTTCTTCGCTGTTTTTTTCTTTTTTCCTGTGTGTTCCACCCATTTTCTGGAGGCAAGCAAACCCTCCCCACCCAGACCCCTGCTGCACACACCCCTGCTCCACGAGGAGGGCTCCTCCTCCTTTTTTGGGAGGGAGAAGAACAACAAAACAACGGCAAAAATATTTTCTCAGAGCAACAGGCTTGGAGACAGAGGTTCCCCAGCAAAGGGAACCCCAGAATGGTTTAGGCACCTCAAAAATCCCTTAATTCCATCCCTGCCACTTCCCACCAGACCAGGTTGCTCCATGCGCTTGATAAAATAATCCCTGTAATTACACATTAATTTCTGAGGCTTACCAGAAGGAAATATCCTGGAGACCCATTGCTCTCATCAATATCTTCAGCTTCTTCTTCTCCTTGAGAACTTTCACTGATAAAAAGTGCATGTATGGGCAGTAGCTCAGTATGGCACAGATAACAAACCAAAGGTAATCCAGTTTAAACAGAGGTTTCATCACGGTTTTGAGGTGAACTCCAGTGATTGACTTCATTTCTTTCCACACAGAGTGGTTGGTTTTCATCTAAAGGAAAGGAATCAGTCATTCATTTCATTTTTGCAATGGAACAACCTACATCAGGACAAACAGGGGCTTACAGACATTAAAATTATTAGTTTTTCAATAATAAGGCTGCGTTTATTAGCCAATAACCAGTATTTAGTGTATCTTTGTGCTGACTTCCAACAAACACTATTAAACCCTTGTTCCACTCACTGCCTCGAGCCATGAGAATGACTGTCATTCTTTTAAATTTACAATTACACTATGTGTTTAAGAAGTTGATGGCCACAGAAAATCAGAGCATCACGGAATCTCAGAATGGTTTGGATTGGAAGGGACCCCAAAGATCCCCTTGTTCCACCCCCTACCATGGGCAGGATCCCCTCCCACTATCCCAGCTCGCTCCAAGCCCTGTTCTACTTGGCCTTGGGCACTTTTAGGGATGGAAAAATGAACTGGATTGATGGTTTTCTTGGTGTTTGGGTTTTTTCCCCCACTCTATTTTTAATTAAAATATTTTTAATTAAAAAAAATAGTTTTACACAGAACTGTGGGAAGAACAGCAAATTCCATCATGGCCACACTTACTTCTATGACTGCTGCATCAATGCTGGACTGCACTGAGAGGAAGCCTCCATACCAGTAGAGAGGAACTTTGCAGTGCCTTGTTGAAAAATCCCAGCAGGTTTCTGTTTGGAAAAGAAATTTTTAAAAAAGAATTAATCAATATTAATTCATACATTTCCATATACATATGCGTATAAGCACATGTGGGGGTGAAAATGAGTTTTACCCCAAAAAAACCCAAGATTGGGGTTTACTCAGCCTTTTATCTTTTAATGTGTTAAATCTCTGGCCAGGGGCATTAATGCACACACAAGTCTCATTTTCCAGGCATGATTTGATGTGTTAAAGTACAAAAAGGAAAAGGAAAAAAAGGCACTGGATGATCTCTGAGCTCCCTTGCACCCCAAACAATTCTGGGATTCTCTGATTTTCTGACTGTGGATGACATTTATGTTCTTACAACTTTTTTCTCTGATTCTTTTTTCTTTTTTACGGACACAAACCCCCAGATTTTAACTCCTGTCCTTCTGGAGCCATTTGGCACATGCAGCCTCCATCCCTTTGGGGTGGCACAGCAGCACAGAAATCCAGCTGAACAGTTTTTAATGGAAAACCAAAGCCTGGGGTTTCGTTTATTTCGTTACCGATGTGCTCAAAGCCTTCATTTGGAAACACCGCTCTGCCCACTTGAAATCTGAGAGTGTAGGAGAAGTCATCCTTAAAAACAACACCAATAGTTTCGTCCTCCTCCAAAATTCCTTTTTCTTCCATTTTTGCCTCATTTTCCATCTCTTCTATGATTACACCTGTCGTTAGAGCAGATAAATAATATTAATTTAAAAAAAAATAATAAAACCAACACAGCTGCAACTCTGATTTTTCAGACAACAGTCAAAATGGGCATCACCACCATTTGTTCCCCCAAAAAATCACGTGGGACAGATGCTCTTGTCCCTCCCTACCATGAGGGTGGGTCAGCTCCACTTCAGACACTGCAGGAACGGGGATTTAAGAGCTTTTACCCCTCAGTGACGAGCTGGAAGCCACTTTTGCCATGATTTTCCTGGTGGTGTTGGTCACAGGGGTGTACATGAGCGTCACCCCCGAGGCGTTGAAGGCTGGGTCGTCCAGGCGCCCCAGGAGTTTGTAGGGGAACTCCTGGGTGGGGTAGTACATGATCAGACCCGCGGAGTCACGCAGGATGTAGAGGAAAAGAAGAGATGTCACCCATTCCTGGGGGAAAGGAAGGAAAGGCAGAGGTGAGGGGCAGCCCAGGGAGCTGCTGCTGTGGGGATGATGCTTTAGGATTTGGCTTTTATGTTTTTCAGGGAAGCAGCGCGTTGTGTGTGACTCTAAACCCCCAGAGGCTGTCAGCTTCTGCGGCCCTGTTTTATTCAGACACAACAATTCCTCTCCAGCCTGGCAATCAAGGACACCTCACTGCCTCAGGCCCCCAGAGATGGAAACAAAAGTGAGTTGGGGGGGGAAATCTTGGGGTTTACAGCTTCATTACCTGAAGCTGCAATCGAAGGATTAACCCCTGGTATGTAAATGGACCAAACTTATAAAGGTGTGAAAAATTCATGACCATTGCCCATCCTGGGTGTAGCCTGAAAGGATTCTGACTGCCCAAGGTGCATCTATTGAAGACCTTCAATAAATCCCTGCTTTTATTCTCTTAACCTTGTCTAGCCTCTCTTTTAGGCACTCCAAGGCATCAGGGAGGCTCCTCCAGGATCCTTCTAACCCAGCTCTGACCCCACTCCCCATCCAGCTCCTCCAGCCTTTCCCCAGTGCACGAGGGAGAGCTGTTCCACAGGTGTGATGGGTTTCAAATCCCAGCAAGGTCTCAGATGGAAAACATGTTTTCTTAGTCCTGGAGCCAGCGAGGTCTGCGGATAATTTGACACTGCAGCCATGAATTGGACATTGTGTTCCTCTGGACAGGGCAGGATCAACAAGCAAAAGCGAGCAGCCAGCTTTGTCACGAGGTAGATTTTAGTGTCACAGGAAGAAGGAACTGCTGACATTTCCCAGGGAACCACAGCTGAGCCTTCTCACATCCCCTCACACAAAAACAGTGCAACCTGGAAATACTTTGTAGTAGAAATCCTGATTTCCCTTTGGAAGGACCGACACTTGCCTGAAAACTTTTTGACTTCATCCTCCACACCAGAAGAATATTTTTCCACAGGAGAGCACAGGTTTGCTGAAATATCTGTGAGGCTTTCTTGGATACCCCCTGCATTTTTCCAGCTAAGATGAGAAAGAAAGTGATATAATTTAGAATAAAGCAGGTCACTGGGAATTAAATACCACTTCAGAGCAAGCCAAGGGGAGAACTTGCCTCCTTAACTTAGGACAAATAAGAATCAAAGGAAGTAGGCCAAGATCATTCAGGGGAACAGAGAGTTGGGCTGGACTCTGAGCTGCCTCTTCCACATGTGCAAGTTCATCCTTCCTCATCCACGTTCATCCTTCCTCATCCAAACTCATCCTTCTTCACCCAGGTTCATCCTTCCTCACCCAGACTCATCCTTCCTCATCCAGGTTCATCCTTCCTCATCCATGTTCAGCCTTCCTCATCCAAACTCATCCTTCCTCACCCAGACTCATCCTTCCTCATCCAGGTTCATCCTTCCTCATCCATGTTCAGCCTTCCTCATCCAAACTCATCCTTCCTCATCCAGGTTCATCCTTCCTCACCCAGGTTCATCCTTCCTCATCCAGACTCATCCTTCCTCACCCAGACTCATCCTTCCTCATCCAGGTTCATCCTTCCTCATCCATGTTCATCCTTCCTCATCCAAACTCATCCTTCCTCATCCAGGTTCATCCTTCCTCATCCATGTTCATCCTTCCTCACCCAGACTCATCTTTCCTCACCCAGGTTCATCCTTCCTCACCCAGACTCATCCTTCCTCATCCAGGTTCATCCTTCCTCACCCAGACTCATCCTTCCTCATCCAGGTTCATCCTTCCTCACCCAGACTCATCCTTCCTCATCCAGGTTCATCCTTCCTCATCCATGTTCATCCTTCCTCATCCAAACTCATCCTTCCTCACCCAAGTTCATCCTTCCTCATCCCACAGAGGCTTTGTGGAACGAAACAACTGCTCAGTTCCCATGTTTCACTGCAGAAAGTGAATTCCTGTCTGGCCTCAGACACGTGATTTGTTGGCAAACCACTGCTCACGTGCTCTGGGTTCTGAACCAGACCCTGAATCATGTTACAAACACTAGAGAGATGCTAAAAATAACCTAAAATAGAGGCTGCCACTGCCTGCCTTCACCGGGCTGGTAAGAGACCAGTTTGTTCTGTTTTCACCCTAATATTAAGGAACTTTAATGCAGTTAGAGCAGGGAAGGATTAGAACACCCATGTGCTCCTTAATACCCTCCCAAACACTGAGCAGGGAGTATTTCTTTGGGATATTTATTTCAACTCCAGATTTAATCCTGTGGCCAAGCAGCAAGAACAGGAGCAAGTTCAGAGCAATGGGTTTCACCCCCTTCCCAGGGGAGCAGGGCAGGGAACCTCCCAACGTGTTTTTGTGGTTTAATCCTGTCAAATGGCTGAAACCCAAAATCACAGCAACCTCAGAGTGCTGCGTTCCCCTTGGACAGCTCTTCCTGATTTCACAGATTGGGCAGCTGGAATTAATAAAAGCTTCCACTGCTCTGTTCCTTTCACTGCTTGTTTTTTTGGAAGAATTAAATATTTGTGTACTTCTGGGGCTGGAGATCCAGGATTCCAGTTTACCTTCTGTGCAATCACAGGGTTTATCTTATTTTATTTGATCTGGTGCTCCGCTTTCCCTTCAGCTGCCTCCCACTGTTCCTCCCTGCTGCCTGCACTGAAGGTTAAAGGTAAATAGGAAGGGATTTCTAGGAAGTGTCACTTTTTAAATTTTTTTCCCTCAGGTCTGGATTTCAGTCATGAATTGAAATCAGCAGCTCAGCCCAGGATGTTTGGGCAGTGAACAAAGTGCGGTGGTATTTGGATAACAAGGAAAACATGATGGTCTTCAAGAGATGCACAGAATCTCTGCAGTCACAACAACAAAAAAAATTAAATGGAGCAAATCTAAAACTTTTTAGAAAATTTTAACAAAGTTTCTACCAGTTTTAATATACTTTTTGCCGGTGGAGCAAGGAGCAAATACCACTGGGAACCAAATATGAAGCCAGGAATTCAAACAAGCGATGCTGGCTACAAAGGCTGTGGAATTTAACTTTCAATCAGATACCTTATAAATATTAGCTGTTATTGACTTTAAATTAGGTATCTAATTAATCTATTTGATAATTATCGAAAAGGTAAAAAATATAGCCAAGAGTGAATTCTCTGTGAGGCCCGAGGTTCAAAACTTCAGATGCAGAAGGCAAAATAACCACATCAGAGAGTGGAGGCAATGATGTTTGGGACATTTTAATCTGGTTAAGAGCATCACTTGTAAAGCTGGGTGTCTCCTGGGGCTCATTAAGTGCATCCAAACTTCCTCCTCTCCAGGAACTCGCTGCCAAGGTGTTGCAATAACTTTTCCTGGATCCTACATTCATCTTTGCTCTAGCAAAAGTTGTCCCAGGAAGGCACATCCCATATAATCCCTTTATTTACTATCCTGGGGAGTTCCTCTTCAGCACCTCTTCAGACTATTTTCCTCTACATATTTAACTTGTTGAGGTCTGTTTGAAGATGTCCTGCTCATTGTAAGGGAGGTTGGACTGAGTGGCTTTTAAAGGTCCCTTCCAAACCGAAGTATTCCTGGACTTTATGATTTCAGATCCTAAAATCCAGCTGCTGTTCAGGAACTCTGCCAGGAGCCTCTCAATGCTGGGTTCAAATCCATGCTGCATCTCACACTTCCCAGAGGATCCCCAGGCTTTCCCAGAGCCAAGGGTTAATCCCTGCAGGTGGAGAGTGCAGAGGTGCTCTTTCCATCCCCTCCTGTATGCCAGTTCTTGCAGATTTTTGTGTTCACGTCTGATAAATCCCAGACAGATTTGCACTGACTCTCCTCCAACACACAAACTGGAACAGGTTGGTTTTTCCTACTCTCAGCTTGAAAATGACAGCTCTAAGCTTGCCCTTAATCAAAGCTCAACACTTCAGCTCATACAGAGAAGAGAAATTTGGGGGTTTTGCATTTTTAGATGCCTTTAGTGCCAGCAAGGCAGGAGGAGGAGAGCAAAGAGAGGGATCATCACCCAGTGCTCAACCTGCAGCTCTTCACCTGCAGTCAAACCCATCCACAGGGAGAACCAAAATCACACACTCCCAGAAAAGCTGAATATTTTTGCTCTTTTTCCTCTAAAATGTTTTGTTGTGAGCTTATAGTCCACCAGAAAACAGAGCTGGAAGGTGCAACTTTTATGCATTCGGCATCACAAGGCATTAATTAGGGAAAAAAACTCCATGGAGAGTTCTCACCTCAGGGAGAATTTTTCCATCTCTAGTTATAAAATAATTTTCCCTTGAAAGAAAGGAGAAATACGTGACTCCTTACCTGATGGTGTGTTTTCCATGGGGATCAGGACTGCTCCAGCTCTGAGGTCTCTGGGCTCCTGGTCCCTTTTGTACCCCAGGGAGGCTCAGCTCGCTGGCCATGCCCCTCTCCAGCCTGACGTCACCCGGGCAAACCCTCCCAAAAGTTCTGGAGCCATGACCCAATGTTGGAACAACACCTACAACCAGCTGGCCCCGAGCCTGGGGATGTTTACACCACGGTTTGGAGGGTTTAACTCAACCCTTGCAGATGTTCCCAGCAGGCAGCAGAGTTGGGGTGGCCTGGGATGGGGTGAACCTTCGCTCCTGAGAGGTGGCAAAGCCACTTTGTCCCTGTCCCAGCTTCTCCACAGGGAAAACTCTGCTGCCTTGTCCCCATCGTGCCCAGAGCTTAACTCAGTAAATTCTCCTTCCTTTGCTGAGATAAATCCTGCACCCCAGCACTAGGTGATTTTAGTTCTTCTTTCTCCTTTCCCTGTTGTTTTGAGCATTTTTTTCCCCCCCAATTTCCACTCTTTTCAATTGCTTTTCCAGCAGCTGCCGCACAGCTGGGAGCAGGATGGAGCGTGTTGGGCGTTTAAAAACAGAGCATCTTTCCAGTGGATCTGCATTCAAAGCAGGGAGGTGAGGAAATCAGAGAAGCCAGGGAATCCAAACGAGCTGGCCACGGGATAATTGAACGTTTAAATGAATTTGACTGTCCCGGAACTCGCACAGCTCCGGGATTGTGCATCTGATTTGCAGAGCTGCCTCAAACCACAAGGGCTGGCTGGTTGTTGCTTAACAAAAGGCCAGGGCTCTGCTGCAGCTGCTGATTTACTCAGTTTCAAGGCGTGAGCTCATTTAGGAGAGCAGCAGAAGAGTTTTCTGACATCCCTTCGGGTTGGGCAACAGGGGAGCAACGGGGAAGGCTCCTCGTGACTGCAAAAAGCTCATCTGAGGTGCACTTCACCAAAAACCAGCACTTTTCTGACCAAAACCTGTGCCTCAATGTGGGACCCAGCCCTGCCCTGACTGCACTTTATCTACAGGAAAAAGTTTTTTCACAGAAAAATGACACCTGCTCCAAGCACTCCTTGGGGATTCCCATCCTGCTCCTGGCCCTGCTGCTGAAATGGGATCCAACAACTCAGGGTTTTACTGAGCATCTCAAAAATCACTCATTAAATCCCCCCCAGCAGATGCTCCACAGGATTTCTGTGAAAGGGGCTCAGGATCAGAGTTTGTATCTGGCAGGAGGAGGAATGGGACTGGAAAGGGAGCCAGACCCCTTCAGGGGGGGATGTGCCAAGCAAAGGAAAAAGGAACAGCAAGAGCTCTGGGAAACCCTTATCAAAGAGAAATTTTCAGCATGTCAAATCAGGGACTTTCTGGACATCTCTTAAAAGAAGCATTATAATGGAATGAATTAATTTTACAGCTTAAAAAAAAAAAAATAAAAGCATGGCACACTGCCCTTCCACACCATCAGTATGAACTGCTGGGAAGTGTCCCCAAGCCCAGATTAAATTTCTTTGGGGTTATTTCCTCTCCACTGAGGGGCTCAGGGAGCACAAACCCCTTTCATTTTGCTATACCCTTCACTGACCCATGGGGCTGGAGGTGACCACCTCCTCCTCTTCCTCAGCAGGGTCTGTCCAGGGAGCTGGCAGTCCCACAGGGAGCAGACAGTGCCCTCCATCCCTGCAGAGCTCATTTCATGTCCCACCTTCAGCCAAACCTCCCCCATTTATTTCACCCAGAGCCAGCACCCACCCAGCGAGCTCACCTCGGGCACAGCTCCAAGCACGAACACATTTATTTATTTGTTTGTTTGTTTGTTTTCTGGGGTTAATTTTGCAGTGGCTGGAGGTGATTCAGCCCTGCAGATGGACAATGTGCCATGCCAGGAGCACACACACATCTGCCCTGGGGTCACTGCTGGCCCAGGCTGGGCTGAATGAATCCGGCTGCGGTCGGATCCCGAGTGTTGCAACACTGCAAAATTCCCCCAAATTCAGCTTAAAATATGTAAATACTGCAGCCTGAGAGCCCTGGCCATGCCAAGAGCCAGGGCCCCCCACGCTCTACCTGAAACTCTGGTGCACCCCAAAATCAGCCCAGGCTTTGGAAACCATCCCCATTTCCAGCACAGCGAAACACCCAGAAAGCCAAAAGTTTAACAACCCGATCCATCTTTATTTTGGAAGTACTTCCTGCTAGGAAAGGAAAATCTTCACCTTTACAAGTACAGCCAAGTGCTGAAAGAAAGGCAAGTGTGTAAAATGAGCTGCACGTGGTCCAGCAGCAGCAGGAGCAGCACAAACGTGTCACCTTCAGGACTGGCACCTCCTGCTGCCAGAGCTCTGGATGGTGGCTGAGCCATAAATCTCACTTGCTAAACAGAGATACTCTCAAATAAAGGGCTCTTCTTGGGAACATAAATAAAACCAGGCACGTTAAACTCTACAGAGAAAAACACAACCTTGTGACAACACCACGAAGTGAACGCATTTGCCAAGCTCAGCTGCTCACAGCAACCCTGCGAGGCAGCTCCAACCATCTCACCTGGGAATGGTGACCCAAACCAGGTGGATTCACCCAAATCCCCCCCCAGATCCAGTTTATCTCTGGGAGCACAGCCTGGGTGTGTGTTGGATGAGTGGGATTTGGAATGTCACTGATAACAGCTGAACAAAGAGGCTTCAAATCCCAGGAACAAAGCTCTGCTGTTCCCAGGGAATTCCCTGGTTTAATTTTACCTGTTTTTTTTTCCCCTATTCTGGCAATTACAGATATCTTAGGACACTCTGAAACACTTCTGATATGAGGACAGTGATGTTTTGGGGTGGAATTTTACCCCACTTTAACAGTGATGTCACCAGGCCAAAAAGATCCCACCCAAACTGGGATTTAATTTAATGAGCCAAATTCTTTGTCCTTTCTGTAGTTTCACAAAAAACAGTGCCACCACCCACTGGGCTCCTCCAAGATAAACAACAGCACCAAACTGAGCTAATCCATCTTCTAATCCAAAGTTTTCACATCTGAAATGTGAGGAAATACAGAAATACCTGAAACAGACAGCACAGAACTATTTTACAGACATTTAACTGCAAGTGAAAGAATAAATTCAAGGCAGACACCAAGGCTGCTCACAGGTCACACTAAGTCCCTAAATCCATGTGAAAAGAATGTGCTGGATTGATGGGCAGGTGACACTTGGCTGAAAAACCATTGGCAAAAAGAGACCAAAGAAATGTGGGATTTGGGAAAAATGCACTCAACTTGTAAACACCTGCATGGGAAAGTGCCAAGAGAAATCTGAGTCCCAAATTGCTCCAAATAAAAGTTCAGAGCTCCCAGACAGCAGCAGAGCTGGGGCTAAATTAATAAAAAAAACTGTTTTTTGGGTTTTTTTGGTTTTTTTGGTTTTTTTTCCCCCTTTCTGACAGGGAAGTTTCTCCCCTGTCAGGCAGAGCTGCAGTTTGCTTTAATCCTGAACTTTTAATCCCTCATTTCCAGGGTTCCCTGGGGAGGCAAGTGGGATGTCCAGGGCTTTCTGTAGGGCTTGGGCTCAAATTTGAACTACAAACCCAAAGCTGTGCATTTCTATGCAACCTATGGGTACAAAAGAGGAAGTAAAATTCTGAATAAGGAGTTCACATCCATATATAAGAAACTAATGGAAACAGATTTTGGCTGAACACACTGATAAACCATTATCAGACATACCACACACATTATTGCCTGATAATCACTAACAGCAGGGACACATGACGCCAACTTTATCCATTTTTTTGAGTTTTCTCAAGAAAAACAAAGGTATTTTCAATCTTTAAAGTGAAGATACATAAATGGTATGACTTATGAAGCCAATGTCTCAATAGAAACACATTTCTGTATCTGTTCATTGCAGAGCAAAATGAGCTGGGAGCAATCTTTAATTTCCCCTTATAAAACTAAAAATGTGATGATAGCTTTGTGTAGAAAAAACCAAAAAAATAATATATTTTCAACATACATCTGTCATATCTCAGACTAAAGGACCACAGATTCTACTCTTCTTAGTGCTTCTGTGCAAACCAAAGGCACCTTTCTTATGGATGAGGCTGTGAACTGGGACAATTTTATTTGGGGTTTTACATAGGGGGGTGACAAACTGCCAGGCTGGGCCCTGTGTTACAGACTGCGACCACAACAACGAGGGACTGGGAAACACTGGAGCTCATGAATGCACTGGCAAGGAAAATGCAAACATCTCCAAAGCACTGTGTGTGAGAGCAGCTGGCTGGACACACGTTGTCACACCCAGGGAAAGAATCAGACTGCTCTGAACGG
Source organism: Cinclus cinclus (assembly GCF_963662255.1). Lineage (NCBI taxonomy): Eukaryota > Metazoa > Chordata > Aves > Passeriformes > Cinclidae > Cinclus > Cinclus cinclus. The sequence continues at coordinate 10,351,218 of NC_085065.1, forward strand.
AGACAAGGCAGAGCCACCAGAATCTCTGCAAACCCCACGGCGACACAGCGGTGGCTTTGTCCTTTAAACCAGGCAGGGGAAGGAAGGAGCACATCCACTCTGTCCACCCCGCGTCCCCCAGCATGCAGGACACCCCCAGAGCAGCACAGGCTGCCAGGCTGCGGGGCAGAGGGCAGGGAGTGCCAGCTAGTGCCACTCTGGTCTGCAAATGGACAGTTCCAGGCTGGTGGGATGCCCAGCCAAGCTGGCGGTGCCCTGCAGGACCCCCCTTGCAGCAGGACGGTGACTCTGCAGTGGTCTTCCCCCTCTTGTAAGCAGGTGCATCTTCAAAGCAGAAGCAGGGAAGGCTCAGCTGGAGGAGGGGCAGGGATGGGTGTCCAGGACAGGCAGCAGTGCCCAGCCAAGGGCACGACCAGACCCTGCAAACCAGCAAACCAGCCCTTGGGGTACGGTGCTCCAGCAGAGCTGGCTCTGCCCAGACACTGGATTTTCCAAAGGGAGGCCCAACCTCTGGCCCAGCAGAGCCAAGGGAAGGCAGGTGGGAGCTCCTGCACCAGGCACCAGCAGCAGCAGGCTGTGCCCTCCTGCCCAGCACAAACCAGGAGCGGCGAGGGCAGGGAGGATTTGGGCTCAGCCAGAGGAGCGGCGGGATGCTCACGGCTCCTGTGGTGTTATTCCCCAGGCCAGGATGGTGGGGCACGCTCAGGGCTTCCAAACCCAGCTGTCCTTGCCCAGCCCGGCTGCAGGAGCAGAGACAGGATCGGCGCTGGCACCGACAGGAGCGCGGGGAGCTCAGAAAATGACTCTGTCCTCCTGTGTCCTCTCCCACCACAGGCTGCTGTTCAGGGTGCCAAAGCTGCTGTCCTCCTCCTCTTGCTCTTTAGCCAGCTCCACAAACACCTGCAAAACATGGAAAAGACCCCATGCTCCTTGTAGGAACCTCCTTGGTCACAAATACAACTCATGCTAAAATCCTCATGAGTACTCAATGTGTTGCTTCATCTCTGAGTAAGAAATTTTTAGTATTTTGAGGTTTTTCTCCTTACTCCTACCCTCCAACCCCTTTTCTCCAAGAGCACAATAGAAAGGAAGTTCAACACTGAAGGACATTAATTGTCAGCAATAATTAACCCACAATAAGCAATGACAAGTCTCAGCTACATCCTCCTTCCAGCTACAAACAGCAAATGCCTGTTCTTGGAATAAATCAGAGCAGCTTTTCCATTAATATCACACATTTGCTTTCTTCCAGTTACTGCAGCTGGCATCTTATTTTTAGAGGGGAAAACAGGAATAAAGAGGAGCTGGAGAGCTGGCAAATGTGATTCACTTTGCAAAAAGGGAGTTTACTTTCCCAAAAATGCCCCAACAGGCATCAGCAAAGCAGCCCCAGCAGCCTGAGAGCAGAGTCTGGGGGATGAGCTGCCTGCACAGGGCTCATCATCAGAGGGTCATGGAATGCTCTGGGTTGGAAGGGAGCTTAAAGCTGATCCCATCCCATCCCATCCCATCCCATCCCATCCCATCCCATCCCATCCCATCCCATCCCATCCCATCCCAAACCATCCCATCCCATCCCATCCCATCCCATCCCATCCCATCCCATCCCATCCCATCCCATCCCATCCCATCCCATCCCATCCCATCCCATCCCATCCCAGGGACACCTTCCACAGTCCCAGGCTGCTCCAAGCCCCATCCAACCCAGCCTTGGACACTTCCAGGGATCTAGGGGCAGCCACAGATGCTCTGGGAAATCCATCCCATCCCTCCCCTTCACAGGGAGGAATTCCTTCCAAATATCCCATCCATCCCTGCCTTCTGACACCTTCACCTGGCAGGGTTTACACTCACAAAACAGAGTTTAGCACACCTGTTCCAGTGTTGCTTGGGAAAAGCTGTAGTCCTCGATGTTGAAGGCGTGTTTTACTGGTTGAAAGAATCAGTAAGAGCAGATTTAGAGACACTTTCCTTACTCTTGATTTCACAAGAAATGGAGTTGGGGACAACATCAATAAAAGAAAATTAAATTAAATAAACTTGGAACAGAAACGGAGGAGCAACATCACATGGCAGAAGTGTCAGTAATGGGAGACAAAAGGATTTGTGTGTGTGATGTATGGCAAGTGCTTCATTACCTTCCTCCAGCTTGGAAAAAGAATGTGAAAGCGACTGTACATCTTCTTTAGGAATTTTATATGCCAAGATAGAAGCAAAACTGGAACAAAGAAGCAAAACAAATTTAGCTTCAAGCAAAATCACTCAAAAACATTAATGCCCCATGGAATGGAGTTAAACTCCTTTTCTGAAGGTGAATGCAGGCATTCTGACTGTCAGTATCACACAGGAGGAGGGGAATGATGCAGGTCCAGGTGCATCAGCTGAAACCTCCCGAGACTGTTGTAAGTTCACGCTCTTCCACTCACATCCAGTAATTTCTATTCTGCTTACTCATGGCAGATTTGCCTCCTGGAGCTCCCAGAGTCCCGAGGTTTTGGATTTCAGCTGAGCTGGGAGGTGCCAGCACGCCCTGGAAGTTTGCACGGGGAGCTGCTCTGCCCTGCACACCTGCAAGTGGACAGGGAACTCCCCTCCCTCCCATCTCCCAGCGGTGAGCAAGGGTCACAGCCATGATCCCTCAAGGATCACACTCCTCTGGATGCCTGCACTGCCCTTTGTGGAGTCTCTGCAGTCACTGAGCCAAACCCTTGGGTCCCTCCAGCACAAACTCAGAGCTGCTGCTGGAACAGCAGCCAGCCCACCCTCAGACTGAGACCCCAGAGAGCTCAGGCATTTCCAGGTAAGGGCAGTGAGTCAGAGACTCGGATTTCAGCCCTTTCCCGGGCCCTGACCCAGGAGGAAGCTGTCAGGCAGCAGCCATGCAGAAATCCAGTTCTGCTTCCTCCGTGCCAAACATCTGTGTGGGCTCCCGGGCCCTGCCCTGCCATCCCAGGCTCTGCTGCCTTCCACATCCCTTCCTTTTTTTTTTTTTTTCGTTCTTCATCTTTTTAAAGCTGTGTGTAAATATTACATTCATTCCTTCCCCAGTGCCGAGGATTTGCTGTGAAATCAGAGGGTTTTATTAACATCAGTATTTCCTGGGTGTGTGTCAAACCTCACCTTTCCTGGCGGTTGGCATTGGGGAAGATGTGCAAAATCTGGCTCTGCAGATACTCCACCTGCTGCACATCTGCTGCTTCCCTTAATTTCATTTCCAAGAAGTACCCTCTGCCAAACTTGCTCTTCAGGTGTTGGACAGTACCTATACACCTACAAATTACAGACGGAAAACACAAGTTGTACTCAAGAACAGCCTAACCTCCAACACATCCTTTTTGCTGGTAAGGATTCATTTCACTCCAAATTTAAGGTACCAAACTGATCTGTATTTTCAGAGAAATATCTCCCAGGTGCCAGCTGCCTGTGCCCCCTGTCCCAGGGGGCTCTGGTGGTACCTGAGCTGTCCTGACACCAGGATGGCCACACGGTCACAGACAGCATCTGCCTCCTCCATGTAGTGCGTGGTGAGGATTGCTGCTCTCTCCTTGTTCTTAAAGGCTGCTCGGATTGCCCGCCTGCAAAGCACAACCCAAACCACCCCTGAACAAAAGCATTTGGCAGGAAACAGCAAATCCTGCCTTAACAGGGAAGGAGGGCTGTGGTGGACCCTCTTATTTATGGATTACTGCTACTCCCACAGCAACAATTAACACCTGCATTTCCCAAAGACAGCTCAAATCTGTATTCCTTATATGAATTTAAGGATTTCTTTCAACTTTCAAGCCTGTAATTCCCAAGTTGTTCTGGGAGAGGACACAGCTGCGCTGCACCTGGCATGCAGGTTGGGCTGATACTCCTTTTCTTGTGAGACCCCACCTGCAGTCCTGTGTCCAGCTCTGGGGCTCCCAGCACAGAAGGAGCTGCTGGAGGGAGTCCAGAGGAGGCCACAGAGATGCTCCAAGTGCTGGAGCACTTCTGCTATGGATGCAGGCTGAGTGTTGGGGGTGTTCAATCCAAACAGGAGAGACCTCAGGGCCCCCTTCCAGTGCCTGAAGGGGCTCCAGGAGAGCTGGAGAGGGACTTGGGACAAGGGATGGAGGGACAGGACACAGGGAATGGCTTCCCACTGCCAGAGGGCAGGGCTGGATGGGATATGAAGCAGAATTCTTTCTGCTTTAGTGGAAGCTAACCCTGCCCACGGCAGAGGGGTGGGACTGGACGATCTGGTCCCTTCCAAGCCAACCCACTCTGTTATTCCCTGTCTGGGGCCCTCCCTGGTGTCAGCAGGGATAACTCAGCCCCCAGAGCAGGCTGATCCCCTGGAGCCCGTGGCCAGCACTCACCACATGTGCTGCTTGGCTTTGGGATCCATGCCGGTGGAGGGCTCGTCCAGCAGCGTGACCCGCGGGTTGCCCAGCATGCTGAGGGCAAAGCAGAGCTGGGGGAAGGCAGAGGGGCAGGGTGAGGACAGGCAGGGTGCTGGGGACCCCCAGAGTGACCCCTGAGCCCCCCCATACCTTGCGTTTCAGCCCCATTCCCAACTTCTTTGTCGTCTTCTGCAGGTGGTCCTTTAGATCCAGCACACTGGTGATGCTGGGGAGGGAAGGACCAGGTGGGAAAGGCTGGGAGGGGGCTGGTTTGGCTTCCCCCTCACCAGTTCCTTTTGGAGAGCTCAGTTACAAATATTTGTGTATCAAGTATAAAAAAGGCAGAGCAAAAAGCAGAATTGGAGCTTCCATACAAAACCACCTGTCCTGGAGGAACCTTGGTGACAACACAGAAACAGCTCCAAGGTCAGGACTGCCCATCCTTGCAGCTTCTACAAAGGTCACCGTTAGTACTCCAGGACCTTGAAAAAATAACTTTAAAAAGCATATATCAAATTTAAAAATCCCAATTGAATTTTGTGTGGGTGAACCTTCATCTCCTCACCTGCGAATTCACAACTGCAGAATTTCAACCAAGCTCAAAACCAAACTTCAATGGAAACAAAAACAGCAATACGAAAGGTGAGAAGGGAAAAATAACCCAGAGGGAAAAAAAAAAAAAAAGTCAAAATCCCTCCAGCAATAAGTCTGAAGATAAAAAAAGCTAAGGCAACTTCAGTTCAAGCACAAAGATTTCTGTAATGAACTACTCACCGCTTGATGACTTCTTTAACATCAGACTGGCTCATGCCTTTGATAGCACCATAAATCTCAAAGTGTTCCTGCAATGTGATATCTGGCCAGAGAGGATTTGTTTGAGGACAGTACCCCACGAATTTCACAGAGTCATCCTCACTGGTCAGCCCCAAGGAATCATCTCCCATCAGAACCTGCAAGGAAATTGCCCAGACTGTAATCCAGAATATTACAAATTTCCAAACTTTGTTGGTGTTTTTTCTTGCATGGTTTTAGCAAGATGCCCTCAGGAGTACTTGCAATAACAACAATAAAATTGAAATATGAGTTGAATTTTTTTGGTGTAACTGTAGGATGGAACATACCTGCCCACTGGTTGGCTCAATCTCTCCAACAAGCATGTTAATTAATGTGCTTTTCCCAGCTCCATTGGGCCCCAACAAACCCAGGATTTCTCCTGAAAAAAGGACAACACAAACATTGCCCACGAGATCAGATCAATGGTTCCAAGAGTTGTTTTTATAAATGAAACAGCTCAACAGCAAAGCAGCTCAACTCCAACCTTTCTTCACACAGAGGGAAACATGTTTGGTTGCCACTTTCTTTATTTTTCTCCCCAGAAGAAATTCCTTCCTTTCATCAAACTCCTTGTGCAGGCTGCTGACCAGGATTGCTGGCATCTGGCAGGGAAGAGGGAAAAGAGGCTGCAGATGCCAGGAGCTCTGGGAGCCTCCAGATGTGGGGGTTTGGGCACTCAAGGCTTTACCTCCTCACTCCTGGGGCTGCTCAGGATCTCTTTGACACGCAGCCTCTCTGCCTTCACATCCTCGTCCTCGTTCTCCTCGTGAGGCACATCTGGGAACTTCCAGGGCTTGGCTTTGCTAAAACATTTCCTAAAAGGGAGGGAAACAGCACGAGGCCTCTGCTCAGCTCTCAGCTGAGGTTGGCTCAGGGATTTGGGGCTCAAAGCCATTGGCAGATTCCTGCAGCTCAGCCTGGAGGTGCTCAGGGACTGTCACTGTGTCACCTCCCTGCTGAGGAGTGGGGCCACAGAATCTCTGTATGCAATGGGAATGGCAATTCCCTTGTTTTCACATAGGGAACATCCTTTTAAAATCCCTGACTTTGCAGTGATGTAACTTGAAAGGAAATAAACCTCCCCCCCCCCCCCCCCCCCCCATTTCTGCACCTCAGCGACAACTTCAGATGGGATGTAATGAAAGGTATTTTATTTCTTCCACTGCACACCCCAGTTTAACCACCAGAAGCACCTTCAAAGCCAGCTTCTTCGGACAAGGTGTTGGGGAAAAAAAACCATTCAAGAGACACACCTGAAGAAGGGATCTTCTCTCACCGTCCTCCCTCCGTTCTTCAGCTCGAAGCAGCGCAGCAGGAACAGCCACACCACACACTGCAGATAGGGCTGGGGCACACAAAAAGCACCCTGGTCACCAGCCAGGCTGGGGACCCTGGGGGAGACCCCACCAGAGTGATGAGGGACAAGGAGCTCCAGCTCTGCACCACCACACAAGAGTTGGTGTTGCCAAGAATATTAAATATATCATTAAGTGCTGCTCAGCGGGTCTGAGGATGCACAACCAAAGTGGGTTCAGATTTAAAAGCAATTATTTGGGGTTTTTGTCTCTGCTCTGGAGTTATTTCTCTGTCAGCAGGGTTTCTCATAATAATCAGAATTAGTACTGGCAGTGTTAAGCAGGCCACAGGGGCAGCAGATGTTGAGCTGGGGGGCACAGCAGCTTTCCTGACTCTGCATCAGAGCAAACCCTTCCTGACAGAGATGATGGGCAGAAGGGGATCCCAGCAGGCACCCCAGTTCTCTACAGAAAATCAGGAGTTTTCCTATTTATAAAATCAGAGAACCCAAAGCCATGCTCACAGCCAGAACTGCCACCAGCAGCCGGTCCCAGGGGTCGTGGTGTCCCCCACTCTCACTCTTGCCTTTCCATGAGACCTGGGAATCCAGGGAAAAGCATGGTCAGTCAATAATCACCCACCAGACACTCCATCTTCTGCACTGTGCTTTCATCTCATTCAGGATGAGGTGCTTAAGCACTTCCTGAGCTCTGCAGAGACTCTCCAAAAAAAAAAAATAAAAAATCCAACAACTCCATCCAAACCCTGCGGCTGCTCCTGCTTTCAAGCCACCCCCTCCCAGTTGATCCAGGTGCCATCACTGGGTTGGCTCACTGAGTGGTGGTCCTTGGAGTATCACAGAATCATGGAATGGTTTGGATTGGAAGAGACCTCAAAGCCCATCTCACTCCATCCCCTGTTGCTCCAAGCCCTGTCCAGCCTGGCCTTGGACACTTCCAGGGATCCAGGGACAGCCACAGCTTCTCTGGGTACCCTGTGCCAGGACCTGCCCAGCCTCCTATCCAGGAATTCCTTCCCAAAATCCAATCTAACCCTACTCTCTATCAGCTTGGGAGCCATCCCCCCTTGTCCTGTCACTCCATCCCTTGTCAGAAGTCCCTCTCCACCTTTCCTGTAGGCTTCCTCCACTCAGAGAAAGGCAATTTCATGGAAAACCTGCTGCTTTCCCCATTTTAAAACCAAGCCACTTTGCCTAATAGGAACAAGGTGATTTTTTTCCCCTAGCAGTTGTTATTCTTGAGGTGTTAAGTGGCTGCAGAGGACACACTAAAGACACCCACCCAACCCCAGCCATCTCCAAGGGCTCTGGAAAGGATCCCTGGAGTGCCCTTACCTTTATAAAACAGATCAGGCAGCCAATAAGGGGATAAATAGGAATGAAGATAGAGAAGACATAATGCAGGACGGTGGTTACCAGGTAATGGTCCAGGAAAAAGGACACTTCAGTGACAACTGTGCAGAGCAAGGCTGTCTGTACCAAAGAAAAGGGGGGGAAAAAAGTCCATTTTCATCCCCTTCAGACTCTCTAAGCATAAGTTAATGAATTTAAGGCACTTTTTCTTAAAGCTTTTATCACTCGGGATATGGCAGTGAGTGAGACATTGGTAAAAGTTTCCCATTTCCTGTGCAGTAGGGGACACACAGTTCAAACAAATAACTGGGATTTTTTTGCTGTAGCTTTGGAGATCCCCAGTCTTCCCACTCATCCCAGCTCCAGGCCAAGTCACTCACCACTGAAAATATAAATGACCAAAATTCCTTCGTGTTCTGGACTTTTTTGAAGGTGAAGGAGACCACGTAGGTGAAGAGCACGACTGAGGGGACATAACCAATCAGGCAAAAAATCTGCAGGGACAGGAAAGGTTTCTCAGGAAATTTGCAGCAGAATTTTTTTTTGCATTAAGGATCAACTGGAATTACCTCAGTCTGATACAGAACTCTGGATTCATCTTTGTCACTTCATTTAATGTATTTTGCTGCCTTGGTGCATAGAGAATATATTATTAAAGACACAAATTAAAGAATGTGTGGAGAGGCAAAAACTCTCCCCCTACAGTGTCCTTTAAATTATTTTCCTTTTTTTTTTTTTTTTTTTTTTTTTAATAACACAGGCTCCCATAAATGCTGACTTCAAGATTCTGGCAAATACTCAGAATTCCACCATAGCATTTTTGTAGAAATTCAACCAAGGGTAGAAACCCAGCCCTGCAGCCACATCCCAAACTTGATTAACTCTGGAAAAGCAGCTGGGAATTCCTCTCAATTCCAGCCAGTATCACAGGGAAGCCTGCTCTGAATATCAAAGACTTGTGGTGTCCTCCATGCAATCCCATCTGCAATTCCCTGCAGAGATGGGCTCTGCTCAAAGTCACTGTGCCCTTGGCACAGCAGCATGTTGGAGCAAACAGCAATTCTCAATCTCAGCACAGAGCATAAAGCAGGCTGAGACAGCAGGGAGAAAGGAGAATTGCCTTGGAAAATCCTGGTGTTTGAGGTGTGAGTCCACCCCGTGACCGAGCAGACCGTGGCACCAAGGGCCACTCCTTCAACACCTCCAGGGACAGACTCCAGCACCTCCCTGGGCAGCCCCTTCCAGTGCCAGCCACCCTTTCTGTGAATAAATTCCTCCTGTGCCCAACCTTAACCTCCCCTGGCGCTGCTTTATTTCGTTCCAGTCCTGAATGAAACTCCCAACTTTGAGCCATTTTCCCCATGAAAAATACTCTTTGTGCCAGCAGCGTTTTCCCTGTGCATCCATGGGAAAAATTCAGCTGAATCAAGTAAGGAAAATGGAAGACTTGTAAGAAAACAAGGTAACCCTCCTGTGACCCCAGCCCAGACTCACCACAGCCAGGAACTTGCCCACGTAGAAATAAACTCCGTAGTGGAAGGCGAAGAGGCTGCCGATCATCAGGGTGAGGATGAAGAAGAACAGAGGCAGATCCACCACAGCCTGGCCAGTCCAGTAAGCTGAGGGATAGAGCCCTGCAATCTTCAGCTGGGTGTAAGCCTTGATCTGCAACAGGGCAAGGGAACACAGCGTTAATCACATTTGAATTCAAATTAACCTTATGCGAATCCGCGCCTGCGTTAGGCTGTTATTGCCAAGCTTAGCTTTGCACAGAAAAGCTTTTCCCAAACCTGCTTCACCCCAGTGCTGCCCACATCATTGTTTAAACCCCTCTTGGGATCTTCCCCCACATCCCAGGATTTTTAACCCCCTGTGCATCTCTGCACGGACACCTGGGTGTTACCTTGTGGTTCTCTGCGTTGTCCATGGCGAAGTAGGGTGGCATTCCAGTGATGATGATCCCCAGTAACACGGCTTCAAAATAGATCTCCAGCCTGAAAATTGTGTCTGGAAGATCCTGGGATAGAAATCACATTTATTCAATGCCAGGTTGTGACCAAAAGAATGCTGCATTAGGAGTTGGAACACGGCTGTGAATGCTGAAATAAAAAGTCTGTGGATGTCAAGATCACCTGAGCTGCAGCAGGAAGAAAAACACCTGTGGATGTTGTGGGAGTATTTATATGAGGAATAAATAATAACTGAAGAACTTTCGGAGTATTTATCTCCTGCAGCAGGTCCTCTCCTCTCCCAAAGGCCCCTCCAGACCAAACACTGCAGGCAACCTCCAACAAACTTAAAATGAATTACTTCACAGGATCATGGAATGGCTTGGGCTGGAAAGAACCGTAGGGATCATCTCATTCCAACCCCCAACTCCTTCCCGGGGTTGCTCCAAGCCCCACCCAACCTTAAATTCCTGACACAAGATCCTCTTTCCAAGCCCCTTCCTTCCTCCCCTTCCACAATCTGCAGAGCAAAACGAACCTTTCACATCTCCTAAACCCCACAGAGAGTCCCAAGCAGCTTTTCCCTTGATTTGTGGAGTGTTTCTGCACTGCCCCTCCCTCCCAGGGATGCTTTGCCCTCCCCCCCCAGTGTCCCAGGGTGATTTTTTGGGAGCTGCTCACCTGAATCAAGGGGTTGCTCCAGATCTGGATGCTCTCAGTCACGTTCAAACTGCGCAGGAGGAGGTTGCTGACAATATTCATCAAAACTGGCAGGGAATGCACCATGGTGCTGTTGAATATGATGTTGAAAACATAATTCTAGGAAGAAAAATACGTGCTGAATTAATCCTTCTGCCCTGAGAGGGCTCTCCTTAATTCAACCTGAACACTGGGATAAATCTTTGCATAACCAAGTGCTCTGCAGGAAGCTCTGGGCTGCTCAGGGTGCTCGTCACACACAGCCTGATTCAGGAAAACTCCTGCTCTCAGAGGAGAAGTTCCTGGGAATAAATTCCCAGCATGTTTCACAGAGCAGTGACACTCTGACAAATGGCACTCCAGACAATTACAGTCTGGGAAACAAAACACACAAGGAGCTGCTCTGGGATGATCCTGCTAATGGATTTCAAAGCAGACAGGCAAAGATGTGCAGCAGCTGAGGGCTGCACTGTCACACTGATGGCAGAGTGTCAGGGAATGAAAATGGGAACAAGAGCTTAGAGCTGGCACACTGTAAAGCAGTTCCCTTGCTGGGGATTAAATATGATCCCAAAGTTCAGCTCTTCCTGTTACTGTAAACACCTACAGCCCAGGAAACTGATTTTTCTTTACACATGAGAGAACCATGGAATTATACTTCTGTCAAACTGCAATTCAGTCAGTACAAATTAAAAAAAAAAAAACAACATAAAAATTTCCTCTGCCAGGTGTCCTGTGAAGTAGAATATTTCTCCTGGCTTTCTGTGTCGTTGTGGGGAAGAAAAGGGGATGGAATTTTGATTGGCTTACTGTAATAATAATTATGCTATCAATTATTGCTAATATTCCCACTCTGCCCTCTTTTCAGCATCTGGTATAAGCATTATTATACGATATTATTTGATAATAATCTTTTCAGGTGGGAATTCCACAAGCCAGCCCCAGCAGCTGGGCACAGCCCAGGCAGTGTGTGCCTTACCTGCCTGGACTCAAGGGCAAACACGTTCAGAGCTGCACTGTGAGGTGCCACTGAGACATAATCACTGTCATTGAACATCTCCCAGAGGATGTTCATGCTCCCCAGGGAGTGCACAATGTCACTGATATCCGACTCTGGGGACAGAAAACAACACGGAATCATTTAAGCTGTGAAAGACCTTCAGGATCAGCAAATCCAGCCACTCCCTGCCCCTAAGGCATGTCCCTGAGTGCCACATCTCCCTGTCCTTCAAACCCCTCCTCAGCAGCAGCCTGGAGGATTTTATATAGAATTATCAATGCACAGCTCAAACAGGTGCTGGTTTCTACTGCCTGGGTTCCTGCTGGGCACTTTAAAAGCATCCTCAGTTGAAAGAAAAAGGAAATTTCCCAGATGTTTTACAGCAGGATTTTAATGTTGATTTATCTCAATGTTTGTGGCCACTTCTTTCACCTGAATCATCTTCTGACACAGCAAGAACAAAATCATGGAGGTAGGAGAAGGATCTCCAAACCAAACTCCGTGGCACTAACTGACAATTTACCACCCCTGGGCACTTGGAAACTCTTCATCTGGGTTAATTCCAAGGAAAAAGTTCATTCCCAAGCCCAAGAATGGGGAGGAGGAGAGAAGTGGAGACAGGAGCTGCTGCCCTACCTGTGGAGTTCTGCAGCAGGAGCCGACTCCTGTACTTGTGATAGTTCTCCCCAGGCTTCAGCAAGTACAGATCTGGGGAGAGCCTGATAGCAGCTACAGCATTTTTGATGATGTGGTGTATGAAAAACAACAAAATCTGAACTACAAGGAAAATGAGGAAAAGCAACAACCTGAAAGAAATAAAAGATTGAGGTTTATTACAATTCAGTGAAAGACAACCCCATTTTCTCTGCACGCTGTTAAAAAAACCAAACACCTCCCTCACCCCCCAAAAACCTATTTATTAACAGAAATTACAGCTCCACACTTGCTAGTTAAAAAATGCAACTATGGGGAAAAATGAAGGACAGGATGTGCTTTCTCTGGGGTCACTCAGACAGGGTTGGGGACTCTCAGAAGCCCCAGGACTCACATAACTCTGACACATTTGTTCTCCCGTTTCAGACTGAGGAAGTGCACTTTGGCTATGGTGGAAACCTGCTTCTTCCACAGGGCTGAGCTGCTCATGGCTGGTGCCTTGGCCTCAGACAGCACCAGCAGGCTCTGCTCCATGTCATCCAGGGATTTGGTATCCATCTCATCCTGCGCTTGCTGCGAGTGGAACACGCTGTAATCTGAGAGAGGGCAGAGAGAACACCAGGGATTGGTGCTCTGACAGAGCTGGGGGCTGGGAAGGGGAGAGCAGGTGGAGCCAGGGGCCAGAGACTCCTTGATCTTCCTGTTGTAGAGGTCACCTCACCATCCCATCCCATCCCATCCCATCCCATCCCATCCCATCCCATCCCATCCCATCCCATCCCATCCCATCCCATCCCATCCCATCCCATCCCATCCCATCCCATTATCCCATCCCATCCCATTATCCCATCCCATCCCATTATCCCATCCCAATCCCTCAGTTTAACCCCAAGGTCAGTGACACTGATCCAGCCCAACCACACACGTGGCAGATAATTAAAGCTGAGACAGCAGAAATAAAGGAGCATTTCCTTGGGAAATCCTGGTGTTTGAAATCACAGATCCAACTAGGCTGGAAAAGAGCTTTGAGTCCAGTCTGTGACCATGGCACCAAGGGCCACCTCCATTCCATGAACACCTCCAGGGACAGAGACTCCAGCACCTCCCTGGGCAGCCCCTTCCAGTCCCAATCACCCTGGGCATCGATGATCCAAAAGTTTGCCACCAAAAGGTGCAGGCTTGCCCCAGCTTCATACCCTTGGCCTATGAGTGCATCTGCATTACTCAGCACCTGCAGATTCTGCTCTTAAATCCTCTTAAACCGACACAGGAACCCTGTGCAGCAGGGCAGTCAGTCTCACTAGGGAGTAATCTCCATAATGTCACTACAGAGTCCATACATCTACTCCTACTAATAATTCTGGATCACACAGAAAGCTCTAGAACAATTAAAACAGCTCAAACCATTCAAAACTGACATTAAAAAAAACCCAAACAACTAACTCATTCTGGAGTAGCATTAAGCAGTCCCAGCTTTTCATTTGGACTGAAAGTTAATTTAAAGTGAGACAAGCTGAGCTGTTTCAGCCCTAAGTGCAGCTACTGTTCACACAAAAGGCTGAAAATTAATTTTATCCCACACATTTATAATTTCTTGAAATCAAACTCCATTAGGAAAGTAAAGGGCATTTTAAAAGGCAAGTAAACTGTAAAGCAAAGCTGGCTGGATGAAAAATTAATAAGTTAAAAAGCTTTGTCCCTGGATGCTCCCAGAATCACTCCCCACCCAATTCACTGCCTTCTCCTGGTTTCCAGGCTGAATTTTAACATCCTGGAATGTTGTGAGAACCCAAGGGTCCCCAGATTCTGGAGCAGGACCCTGTGAGGGACATTTTTCTTGTTCCCTCCTCCTGGCAGTGACAATTCCACAGGAACTGAGACCAAACCAAAGCTGAGGGGTGGTGGAAACCTGGTCACTGAGAATTTTTTTACTTTCTTTTTGGGTTAAAAGTAAAAATAATTTTGGTGGCTTTTCTTAATTGGACAGTTGGTCCTTAAAAGGCCTCGTAGAAGAGAGAGAGATGTCTCCATTTTTAACTTGTTAGCTTGAAGTACTGCAGAACTCCCAGTCTGTGGGACTGTAATATAGATAAGAATTAATAAACAAGAAATACCATCCTGAGCTTTTAATCCTGACCCTGGCAGAAAAAATGAAGATTAAAACACAACACAGAGGAGCCAAGGGAACCAGCCCTGGTCCTTCCCACCTGCTTGATCAATCTCTGCCTCCACCTCCAGCTTCAGGTACACGTCCTCCAGCGTGGTCATGGACACACCATAGGTGATGACCCCCAGGTGGGAATGGGTGTCCAGGTCAGAGAACAAACCTAGGGACAGAGGCAGCTCTGAAACTCTGCTCCAGCACTGCCAAGAACCCTTCAGGCACATCACATACATCCCCAAAAACCTTCCTGCTTGGTGGCAACAAGCAGGGATGTGGGAATAGCAAATAAATCAGAAGGCACAGGTTGTGGTTTGAGAACCAAGGTGGGGTAGGCTCCTTTTAGCACTAAATTTCAGTGTCTGTGCTCAGGAAATGTGGTTTTGCTGAAGTCGTGGTGCTTCTGAAAACTGTCTCAGCATCCTGAAGCTCCTGGGCCCAAAGTTTCCTCAGGGCAGGTTCAAGGTGAACTCTCCTGGAAAAATCACACCCACGACAAATTGTCTAAATCCCTGCCCAGGCACAAAGATCTCAGAAATAAAACCACTGAGTCATTTTAGTTCTGTAAAAATACCTCTCTATATATATATATTAAAAAGAATTCCCAGATGTTTAAGGCCAGGTTAAGCAGGCAGAAGATGCTGGACAGGGCACAGAGCGTGAAGCTCAGAGGGAGAACTTAACAGCACCTTGGGGTGAAAAATATTATTGGGTTTTTGTCAATCCTATGAAATAAGGACTTAAAAAAAAAAGGAACTTCAGAGCCAAGGTGAGGCTGAAGGGAAATTCAGATGTATCAAATGGGGGGAGCACTTGGATTATTTGACAATGCTCCTCAGCCCTCCACAATTTCCCCTGTCCCAGCTGCGTTCCCAACCTTGGCTTCTTCCTGAAATAGTTTGGGGGAATTGATTCAATCTCAGCCTTTTTGCAGAAATGCACCCAGTGCCAAGGCACATAAATCATTAACTCCAATGCAGCAGGAAAAAAAAAAAAAAATAAACATTTATGGAATACCAGCTGCACGTTCCCATCAATGCTGATGCTCCCTTGGCTTCCCACATGGTGCAAAGGGCACGGGGTTTATTCCATTTATTCCTGGGATGCCAGCAAGGAGCCCTGCCCAATTATCCTCAGATAATTGCTGCCACCTAGTGAAACCCTCCCCTCTGCTCCCTCCACGCAACTCCAAGGCAGTGACACGATGCTATTTGCAGTTCCCAAGAGTCTGTAGGGTTTTTGTGGGATTTCTGTAGGATTTGGGACTTTCCTGCTCCCTTCTGCAGGTCAGCCCTGCTCTTTGGAACGCTCTGGAAGGGGATGGTGACCGTGCAGGACGAGGGGATGCTCAGGTGGAAGGGTCTCCTCATCACAGAGCCACGTCCCCAGCCCTTCTGCTGGGTACCCACAACCCTCACCCCTCACTGCGGGATGTGACAAACCCCCCCCCCAAGACTCACCACCCCCCCAAAAATTAACAAATCCATAAAACCATAAAGGCACAATTGGCATTTTAGCAAAAAACATCAGGCTCAAGCCACGCTTCGTAAACATTCCCTGATGCAGTCACTGATCCCTGCAACACAACACCCCATAAATCCCTGCAGAACACCACAAGTAGATACAATACCCCACAAATGACTAGAAAACCCCACAAATCCCCACAAAACCCCACAGATACCTGCAAACTTGTCCCCAAACCCCACAAATCCCTATAAAACCCCACGAATCCCTACAAAACCCCACAAATAACTACAAAACCCCACAAATCCTTACAAAACCCCACAAACACCTGCAAAACCCCACAAACACCTACAAAACCCCACAAATCCCTACAAAACCCCACAAATTCCTACAAAACCCCACGAATCCCTACAAAACCCCACAAATCCCTACAAAACCCCACAAATAACTACAAAACCCCACAAACACCTACAGAACCCCACAAACACCCACAAAACCCCACGAATCCTTACAAAACCCCACAAACACCTACAAAACCCCACAAATCCCTACAGAACCCCATAAATCCCCACAAAAACCCACAAATCCCTACAAAACCCCACAAACACCTACAAAACCCCACAAATCCTTACAAAACCCCACGAATCCCTACAAAACCCCACAAACACCCACAAAACCCCACGAATCCCTACAAAACCCCACAAACACCTACAAAACCCCACAAATCCCTAAAAAAACCCACAAACACCTACAAAACCCCACAAATCCCTACAGAACCCCACAAATCCCCACAAAACCCCACTAATCCCTACAAAACCCCACAAATCCCTACAAAACCCCACAAATCCCTACAAAACCCCACAAACACCCACAAAACCCCACGAATCCCTGCAAAACCCCACAAATCCCTACAAAACCCCACAAACACCCACAAAACCCCACGAATCCTTACAAAACCCCACTAATCCCTACAAAACCCCACAAACACCTACAAAACCCCACGAATCCCTACAAAACCCCACAAACACCCACAAAACCCCACGAATCCCTACAAAACCCCACAAACACCTACAAAACCCCACAAACACCCACAAAACCCCACGAATCCTTACAAAACCCCACTAATCCCTACAAAACCCCACAAACACCTACAAAAACCCACAAATCCCTACAAAACCCCACAAACACCCACAAAACCCCACAAATCCTTACAAAACCCCACGAATCCCTACAAAACCCCACAAACACCCACAAAACCCCACGAATCCTTACAAAACCCCACAACTAACTCTAAAAACACACGAATCCCAGAAACCACCCCCGTCCCCCCCATAAAAAAAAAAACCCTAAAAACCTGCAAACTTGTCCATGTCGCGGAGGGGGAGGCTGTAGACGAGCTGCTCGCCGCTCTCCTGGAGCAGGCTGGCTGCAGGGATGTGCTGCCTGATCACAGACGTGGTGGCCTCCGTGTTGCAGTAGGCATCGATGTGCATGCTGAAAAAACCCAGCAGCATTTGGGGTTGGAGGTGTGACAGCACCAGCACGGCCCTAAATATTCAGCCGTACCCTTCAAAGGGTTAAAAGGATTTTTTTTTTCGGGGGTGTCGCGATGGTTTTGGGTTAATTTATGGGTTTTTTTTTTGTTTTGTTTTGTTTTTTTTTTAAAGAGTTGTCGAATTTTTTTTTTTCTTTTTATGTTGGAACAAAATGAATTAAGGGTTAGGTTTGAGAAGTGATGGTTTATTAAGTCGTTGAGAAAGTGAAATATGTGTTTTTGTGAATGTGGGTGTTGAAAATTAGTAAGTTTAAGTAAAATGTACTGCATAAAGTAGTAGTAATGGTAATGGCAATAGTAATAGTAATAGTAATAGTAATAGTAATAGTAATAGTAATAGTAATACTGATACTGATACTAATACTGATACTAATGCCAATACCAATACTAATAGCAATAGCAATAGTAACACAAATAGTAACACTAATACTGATAACAATAGTAACACTAATACTAATACTAATACTAATACTAACACAAATAGTAACACAAATAATAACACTAATACTGATAATAACACTAATACTAATACTAATAGCAACACAAATAGTAACACTGATACTGATAGTAATACTAATACTAATAGTAATAAGAATAACAATAGCAATAGCAACACAAATAGTAACACAAATAGTAAAACTAATACTGATAATAATAGTAACATTAACACTAACACTAACACTAATACTCTAATACTAATACTAATACTTATACCAATACCAATACTGATACTAATACCAATACCAGTAGCAATACTAATAGCAATAGCAACACAAATAGTAACACAATAACACTAATACTGATAATAACAGTAACACTAATACTAATAGTAACACAAATAGTAACACTGATATTGATACTAATGCTAATACTAACACTAACAGTAATAGTAATAACAATAGCAATAGCAATAGGAACACAAATAGTAACACAAATACTAATACTAATAGTAATAGCAATAGCAACACAAATAGTAAAACTAATATGGATAATAATAGTAACACTAACACTAACACTAATACTAATACTAAGTAATAGTAACAGTAACAGTAATAGCAACACAAATAGTAAGACAAATAGCAACACAAATACTGATAATAGTAACACTAATACTAATAGTAACACTAATTAGTAACACTAATACTAATAGTAACACAAATAGTAACACTAATACTAATACTAATAGTAACACAAATAGTAACACTAATTAGTAACACTAATGCTAATACTAAGACTAACAGTAATAGTAATACTAATAGTAATACCAATAGTAATACTAACAGTAATACTAATGCTAATTAAATACTAATTTATAAAAAATGCTTTTATAATAATATAATAATAAGTTATGCTATAAAAATATATAAATGTATGTCATTTTTATATATTAAAATATATAAAATATAAAGATATAAATGAATTACATATAGGTAATAAAATATAGGAGTAAATTATATCTAGAAATTAGATAATTATAATACCTATAATAATTATACATTTATGAATAATGGAATTTTATGAAAATACTAATCAAATTACTAAATACTAAATATTAAATTAAAATAAAAACTTTAATAATAATGAATTGATATATAGACATACATAAGTGAATTATATATAAAAACACACAGCTATAATAATTCCAATAACGAACCATGTAAATAACGAAATTATATATAAATACTAATCAAATTACGAGATAAATACTAATAAATCAATTAATAAATACAATTTTAACCAAAAAATCTCCAATTAATAAACCAAAAGCACTAGATCTCTTAGGGGTTCCAGCAGAGGAGAGTAAGGCCAGAGAGGGGAGGTGGCCCCTAAGGACCAGAACGGTGCCAGAGCTACCTCAGGCGATATCCAATGCCCCACTTGCTCTTGAGGAACAGAGAAGAGCCCAGGCACTTGAGCATCCCTTGGGAAATCACAGCTTTACGATCTGGAAAGGAAAGCAGGGTCCCTCTGGAGCACAAAATGCAGGATTTCCTCCCAGATCCCACTGTGGATCCCACAGCGAGGGGAGGGATGGGATAATGGGATAATGGGATGGGATAATGGGATGGGATGGGATAATGGGATGGGATGGGACAATGGGATGGGATGGGACAATGGGATGGGATGGGCTCACCAGCCAGGATGTCAGCCTCGTCCATGAAGTGGGTGCTGAACACAGTCACACGTTTGGCTTTCCTGCTCCTCAGCAGGTTCCACACGATGTGGCGGGAGCAGGGATCCATCCCTGCCGTGGGCTCGTCCAGCAGCAAAACCTGCGGGCAAAACCAGCAGGGCTCTCCAGAGCTCTGAGCTCAGCAATCCTTCCCCAGCACAGCCAGAAGGGTTTGTCTGAAACCTGCCAGTTACTGCTCTGAAACAGGGGACGTCCCAGACTAACAAGCTTTGGTCACTGTGCTTTGAATAAATCCATCTCCTCTTGTGGAAAATGGAAAAATCCTGTAAGAAATTTATGCCACAGCCTGTTTTATACTGGTTCCAACAGAATTATGTGGTCGAATCACAACTTAGCCATGGATTCACTCTTTCTGCTAAGGGTTAAAGGCACACACCTGCTTTTAAAACCCCCAGGAACTGTCACACACATCATTTTTAACCACAGATCTCAAAGCAGTCCCCATCCTCACAGAACAGAAATGACAGAGCTGGAACACAAAAGAGCTCTCTGGCTCTGTTCCTGCTCCCAGCTCCTGGATGGCTTTGGAAGAAAAGCATCCAACAATTTCACTGCTGGGGGATAAATGTTACCTGCCAGAAATTACACACAAAACTTTGCCACATGATTTATTTGCCAGAGATCAAATCCAAAGCTGCTGCTGTTACCTGAGCCTCAAGAACAAAGGTTGAGAGATTAAAATGATTGTAATTAAACCATAAATGAAGAAAAAAAGGCTCTTAAAGGAACAGTTTCTGCATTTTGCGCATTACTTGGTTTTGACGAGAGAGACCAAGCCTTCCATGGATCAGCAACACCAAGGTGAGAATAATTCAATTCCTCTCACCTTGGGGTTCCCAAGAACAGCAACTCCCACTGACAGCCTCCTCTTCTGCCCCCCACTCAATTTTTTGGCTTGATTGTCCCTGATGGGCTGCATCTCCAAATCCAGCAACACCTTCTGCACCTTGAAAACGCCAAGAAACACATTTATTGTTTTTTAAAAAAACAAACTATAAATTTTTTTTTTATTTAAACCAGACTGTCAACAATTAACATTCAAATTAACTGCTGCTGGTTCCCAGTGTGTTCTGTATCTGAACTGCACAACCTATACACAAAGTTTAATGGTGTCTGTAACTGGACCTAAATGCCAGCTTTAAAACATTTCATGGGCATTTTCATCTTAGGAAAACCCAAAAGTTTATCCTTGCCTAAATATCTGCTGTACCTCTTCGTGCACTGCACCATGAAGCAATATTTCCCTGTAAAAGCAAAACCCTGCAAGGATATTTTGATTTAAAAATGTACACGTAACACAACAGCCGTGGCCAGGTGAGTTACCTCTTGTATCAAATCGTTCTGGGGGATGCCCTTGATGGCAGCAAAGATGGAGAGGTTCTCCTCCACAGTTAAAATGTCAAAGTGGATGTCAGACTGGGGGCACACCCCTGCGATCTGCCTCACCTCCAGCATCTCATCAATCTCAGACACTCTGTGCCCATAGACTGAGACAAACCCTGCAAGAAATTAACATCAAATCATGGAATGGATTGAGTTGGAGCGGGCCTTAAAACTCATCTCATTCCCAACCCCTGCCATGGGCTGGAAAATCTCCACTGGAAATGGAATCAGCAGAGAAAAGTTTACAGCCTGGCGTGGACAGGATTTACAGGTGGGCTCTTTCGGGTTTTATCCAAAGAAAAATGTGGTGTATGCTGGAATAACCACTAAGGTTGTCAGGGCTGGTCTGGAAGCAGGGCTCCCCCAGCCCTGCACTCACCATCTGTGGGAGGGCACAGCCCGCAGAGGATGTTCATCAGCGTCGTCTTCCCGGTGCCACTGTGCCCCAGCAGTGCTGTGATCTGCCCCTCGTAGATGTCAAAGGACAAATCTGCTCCCAGGGCACAGCAAAAGGAGGTGTCAGGGTGGGAACCTGGCTCCCTCAGCCAGCTCCTGCCCCAGCCTCAACCCAAATGTTTAACCCAAATGTTCAACCCAAATGCCCAACCCAAATGCCCAACCCAAATGTTCAATCCAAATGCCCAACCCAAATGTTCAACCCAAATGCCCAACCCAAATGCCCAACCCAAATGTTCAACCCAAATGTTCAACCCAAATGCCCAACCCAAATGTTCAATCCAAATGCCCAACCCAAATGTTCAACCCAAATGCCCAACCCAAATGCCCAACCCAAATGCCCAACCCAAATGTTCAACCCAAATGTTCAACCCAAATGCCCAACCCAAATGTTCAACCCAAATGCCCAACCCAAATGCCCAACCCAAATGTTCAACCCAAATGTTCAACCCAAATGTTCAACCCAAATGTTCAACCCAAATGCCCAACCCAAATGTTCAACCCAAATGTTCAACCCAAATGCCCAACCCAAATGCCCAACCCAAATGTTCAATCCAAATGCCCAACCCAAATGTTCAACCCAAATGCCCAACCCAAATGCCCAACCCAAATGTTCAACCCAAATGCCCAACCCAAATGCCCAACGCAAATGTTTAACCCAAATGTTCAATCCAAATGCCCAACCCAAATGCCCAAATGTTCAACCCAAATGTTCAATCCAAATGCCCAACCCAAATGCCCAACTCAAATGCCCAACCCAAATGTTTAACCCAAATGTTCAATCCAAATGCCCAACCCAAATGCCCAACCCAAATGTTCAACCCAAATGTTCAACCCAAATGTTCAACCCAAATGTTCAACCCAAATGTTCAACCCAAATGCCCAACCCAAATGTTCATCCCAAATGCCCAACCCAAATGTTCAATCCAAATGCCCAACCCAAATGTTCAACCCAAGTGCCCAACCCAAATGCCCAATCCAAATGTTCAACCCAAATGCCCAACCCAAATGTTCATCCCAAATGCCCAACCCAAATGTTCACATGTAGGGTTGCATTCCCACTCTGCCTGGTTTCATTCACACTCTCCTACCCCAGGCCAGGCCGGGATGGTCCCACACCCACTGGGGGTGGCCACCTTTCAGAGGCACCCAGGGAAAGGAGGTGACAGCACCAGGGAGGAGGGGCAGGGGAGATGACATCACTGCACGGGCAGAGGAGGAATTGGGGGTGATGCCAGCAGGCACTCCTTAGGGATGAAGGGCTCATTTTGGGGTGCTAGTTTAGACACCACTGTGTGACAGAGGACACGCACAAGCACATCTGGCATTCGTGCTCCAGGGCCCCACCCCTCCAAAAGAAACCAAAACCAGCCTGAACCAAAACACAAAAGATCACTGAGCAACTCAGCTACTGCTCCTCTGCATCCCATGAGCAGCTAAAAAGCTGAAATGTTCTTACTTCTGAGAGCCTCCACGGTTTCCCCCTTTTTCCTGAATGTTTTCTGAACACAGCTGATCCTGAAAGAAGACACGTCATGGCATCAACTATTTCAGCACCTTGACATGGCATTTTGAGTCATCAACACTCAGCAACAACCACAGCAAGACAAGCAGATGTGGCACCAGATGTGTTAAAAACCCATCGAGGCAAGTCAGGAGATTGGACAGGTTCTCCCAAAACTTGGCCCATCTCCATCCTGGCACCAGAAAGTTTTTCCTGGTCACCTTCTAAGGTATTCCCTGTGGTGATAAGTTGAATTATTTCAAATCTCAGTCTCTTTCACATGGTGCAACAATGCACTAGAGGCTTCCCAAGAGAGGAAAGGGAACTTCTCCCCAGCTACCCCCCAGCAGTTGCACAACACAAAAGGAGACTCCACAGACATGAGATGGAAAAGAGGTGCTAGCAGAATGGACTCCAAAGATGTCAATCCTGACAGCTCTTGATCAAAATCAGGTAAAAGAAAGCAGAGAGATAAATAAAAACCATCCTTTCCAGCCCTGCCATTCTTTCAAATGAAAAGAACAGCCAGTTTATCTGGAGGCACCAAATCAAGGATGGATTTTGGAAAATGAGCATGGTAAGTGGATTATGGAGGGTGAGTAATGGGGAAGGGAGTGAGTAGGAAAGAAAATAAAACTTGCACATGGAAAGATGACAAGACTGTGTGAAAATGCTGGAGCTGGTGGAGGGATGATGTCGAAAGAATCCTGAATGAATAATGCAACAACAGCCCATGTTCCCATGGGACATCAGGATTAAAACTGGGCTCCTGAACCTGTGGCAGATGCCCAAAGAGACGTGGGTGGGGTGGACAACACAAAACTCATGCTGCTCACTAAACTCAAATATTTGAGATTAGTGAAGCCAGCCAGGAGTGAAGATGCAGAGTTCCCCATTTCCCATGAGGACACACCCCGGGAAATGATGGGAACAAGGGCTAAAAGGAAGCCATTGAAAACAGCTCAGAAAGCCCAAAAAGCACACGAGAGCAGGACAAGAGGTGACACAAAGCACAGCACAAAAGGTGACAGTGTGGACAACATTTCCCTGGTTTTTTTTCACCCTCTTGTATGTGACAGATGGGCAAAACCACCATGAAATTCCCCTCTGGTCCAGGAGAACACCACAGTCTTGCCACCAACCCAGAATTCTGTTTTTTCCCCTCAAATGTGCACTCCCAGGAGCTGAACCCTCCCAGCAGTGTTCCAACATCTGCAACTGCTTATGGCCCCAGTGAGAAACAGAGGGACTGGAAGAGCAGCAGGGCCGGACAGGGGAACTCAGCCCACACCAAACCTTCTCCCCAAGGCCAGGGATTTCTCCTTGGATCCAGAGCCCTGAGGATGGGGATTCGCTGTGTGGGGGGCTCTGGCAGTCCAGGTGCTGTTTGAACCCAAGGAGTGGAGAGACAAGGTTGGTTCTCAACCTGCCCTGAAAACTCCAGGTGAGCTGCTCACCCCCAAGCAGGGCAGGGGCTCTTACCTGATGGCTTCCTTGCCCTGGAATTCTGAAGGCACAGGTTCCACAATCTCACTGAAGCTCAAGCTGCCATTGACACTGCTCTCATAGAGCTCCTTGTAGTTTTTCCTGTGCTTTGACCAAAATGAAGGTTTCATGAAGAAAAAGGGCGTGCGGCGCAGGCCAAACTCCCCTGGGGGACAGCACAAAAAGCAATTAATGAATTAATTCCTCAGCACCGGCCACAAACATCCCTCAGCTTTGGGCTTTCAGCTCCTCCTGTAGCCAGCCCACACCTCTGCTCCTGAGGAATTCCACCAGCCAAATTCCTGCTCCAGCCACGATTCCCCATCCCCACTGCTGGCAGGCTCCACTTCTGCTGAGTATTTAAATAAATGTGCAAATCTTCTACCCCAGAGAAATCCCCAGTGCTGAGTGAGCAGTGACTGAGAAACGTGGCAGGGAGAAAAAAGAGAGGGACTGGAGGTGAACAGAGCTGAAGGGTTTAACCAGGCTTTCATCTTGAGATTAACAACTTGATTCTGTGTTTTAGGTTCGACTGCTTCCGTCACAGGGAGAGAACCGAAAGAGGCAGAGCAGTCCTTGATTTCCAGCCCTCCAAGAGGAAATTGTAAAGGCTTCTTAGATAACTCAGGAAGGAAGTTTTTCCTCTAGAAACAGGGGGAAATGAAGCTTTTTAAGGCCAGGCCAAAACCCCTCCTCACACCTCACAGTTTTAATAGAATATAAATTATTTCAGATAAAAAAGTGTAAAATTCTGTGTGAAAACAGCATCACCTCCTTTCTCCACAGAATTTAGGGGAGGGCTGCCAGCCTGGGGGACTCAGGATTTCAGGATGATCCTCTCACAGCCCAGTTTTTGTCAGGAACTTACCTGGGATCACCTGGTCAAGGTAGACAGCTACAAGCAGGTAAAAGATGCTGTCCAGCACCAAGAGAATCAGAGAGATACAGAGAGGGTAAGGACCAGCATTGATGTTTGCAAATGTTGCTCCATCCTCATAATCCTCCAGATGCATGACCTGCAGGGAGAGATGTCACACACCAAAAAGGCAAAACAGCACAGTGCAAAACATGGCAAAAACCCCCCAAGATAATGAGAAAGGGACTGAGATCACAATGGACACAAAGAATAGCAGCTGCTTTACAGTGCTGGATATTAAACTGCTATGAAATAAAGCATCTTCTCCACCATCACCAGCTTATTAAAAATAAAATATCTACTTAAAAACCCCATCAAGGGCTGTTTGCAAATGATCCTTGGCTGCTGCTGGAGGGGCAGGTGGGGATTTACCTGTGCAACACCAATCAAGAAGCTGCACTGGCACAAAGGGCTGAGGATCCACACGAAGGATTTGGGGAAATCCTCCAGCAGGACAATGTTGAGGCCCACAAAGCCAAAAACCAGAGTTGCCAGGAACTCCACTATCCCCACGTGCTTGGACTTCTTAAACAGAGGTGTCAGCATCAGGGCAAAGAAAACCTGAGGGCAGGGGGAAAACAGACAGGAAGGGACTGTAGTAGTAATAATAATAATAATAATAATAATAATAATAATAATAATAATAATAATAATATAGAAATTGTGCAGAAAAACTAACACAGCTGCCTCTGACAATCATATTATTTTCCTGTTGTAGTCACTACAGCATTCACCCACACAAAATCATGGAATCATTTTCAGCTGGAAAAGACTTTCAAGATCGAGTCCAACTGTTCCTCTTATGAACTAAGACAAGCAACTGGACACATAAATATATTTATAATGTATTGTTTTATAATTCTATGACAGTTTATTATGGTTTCAGCATCACACTCTGTAGCAAGAGCTTTGAAGAGGACCCAGACTGCAGAATGGTTCTGAGGAGGGTTTGTAAACCTGATGATTATTTTTTTATTATTATTTATTTATGATTATTATAAACTCAGACATTTCAGGAGGGAAAAGCATGTCTCATGGTGATGGGTGACACCTGTACAACATCCTACAAATAGGAGAAAACCCAAGGAAGGGCAGCTCAGATTCCCAACGCTGCTCAACCCTACAGGAACAACATTTCCCCCAAATATTCTGGCAGAGAGAACAAGACCAGGTGGGAAGGGAAAAAAACCATCAAACCCCCATGGATGGGATAGCTGAATTGATCAGGGCTAGGAATACTCACTGAGGAGACTCCATAGAGGAAAAAAAGGAGGAAGATGACAAAGGCACTGCTCTGGGGGAAGAGGGACGAGGCCGTGGCGATCACTGCCATGAGGATGGACATGACAAAAATCAGGCTCACGTAGAGCAGCACCCAGGACAGCCTAGGGAGAAAAGGGGGGAAAAACCAGAAAAAAATGAATGAATCCCCAGCCACACAAACAGCAAAACCCACCCCTCTTTAATATTCCAGACAGCTGCACCAAAGGGAAAGCACGCAACAAAACCCAAGTAATCTTTGATTATTGGGAACATCTCTGGGATGGCTCTGGGCACACACAGAGCCAGGGCAGCTGAAGATGCACAATCAGGTGGTTCACCATTACTTTTTGCATAATTAATTCCCTGGTGTAGGCAAAAGAGGGTAACAGAGGCGTAGGTTTCAATAATTCAAGAAATTCCGTTTAAAATTTAATGCAGGGTGCTGGGCAGGGTAATAAAATCCTGCTCTGTAGGAAAACACGAGCTGAGAGTCTGAGAACAACTCTGACCTCAGCAAACAGGGGTGGTTTGTGTCCAGGTAACAAAAAATTACACATTACCTCTGAAACAACTGAAAATAAAAATGATCCCAACCACCCCAGGTGGCTGTTTCAGTGCAGATGAGAAAACCCTGCCAGAAAGGGTCAAACAAAACCTGGTTTTATCTCCTCAGCTATCAACGATTTCAAATTAACACACCATTTGGAAGAAAAAGAAAATATCCTATTGCCCAGGCTAATTTTCATCAGGGTGAGGAAACAATTGAAAAACAGCTGCTGAGACTGCTCTGGCACGTTCAAATGATAGAGTTGGATTAATTTAATTATGTGCCAGGCTGCAGGTTACCTGTTGAGCTTCCAGGAAAGGAGGTAGTGAGCCAAAAATGTTTAAAAACTTCCCACAAAAACCTCACACATGATGAGGTTTAATCCCTTGAAGTCTGATGTAGCTTTAATGAATAACTGCAGCAGGATTACTTATTAAAATATTCATATTTTCATGGCACTGGTTTCTCTGTTTGATTGTACAGAGTATCTCAGATTTTGGTTGTTTTCAGTTTAAGACTGAGGGTGGGATAGAAGAGGTTAACTAGAAATATTTTTAAAAAATATTTATTTTTTTCTTTTATAAGCAACAGGCTATACCAAACACTCCCATACCAGAAGGCAGTGTCATGGAGTCCCAAAATTTTCAAGAATTCCTTCAGCTTCCTCTCCTTTTCTGCCACGATGTGAATTGCCAAATAATACCCAAAGGGGGAGAACGCAATCACCAGGTAAATTAAAATGATTGCACGAGGGAAATTATCAATTTCCACCACTGCAGCCTCTCCCATGACCATGGCTCTGGTCAGATCCAGCTGTTCCCAAACAGAATGATTTGTTTTCAGCTGGAAGGAAGAGGAAAAAGAGTTATTTTGACATTTCCCCTGATTTTTCAGCCCCACCTCAACCACTCCACCCTGGCTGGCAGGGTGAGATCTGGAGAACCCAAAACCTTCCTGACCCCAAATCCCAGCCAAAAGCAGGGACAGTGGAAAACACCTGTATTTCCTGGGGATAAAATCAGAACATTTCTGTCACTAAAAAAATGGAATTTGCTGTCACCACGAGCAGAGTGAGGAGAGGGAAAATTGGGAAAAATTGCTGAGCAATAGTGACACCAAAATAAGGCAAATTCTGCATTCCCCTGCTTGGAGTGGCATTTTGGGGTGAGCATTTGTGTTCTGAGGAGGGGCGTGCTGGATGTTTGGGATGCAAATGGAGACAAAAAATCCTATTAATCCAACCCAACGGGATTGGGGAAATCCTGGGAAAAAAAAACAAAAAAAAAACAGCTGGGATGTGACACAGCATCTCCCAGGATGTCCAGACAGAGGAAACGAGCTGGGCAGCCCCAGGGTGTGCCCTTCCTTGGGGCACGGTGGGGTTTGGTGGGGTTTGATGGGATTTGGTGGGATTTGGTGGGGTTTGGTGGGATTTTGGGGGCTTTGATGGGATTTTGTGGGGTTTGGTGGGGTTTTGTGGGATTTGATGGGGTTTGATGGGGTTTGGTGGGATTTGATGTGATTTGATGGGGTTTGATGGGGTTTGGTGGGGGTTTTATGGGATTTGGTGGGATTTTGGGGGGTGTGATGGGATTTGGTGGGGTTTGGTGGGATTTGATGTGATTTGATGGGGTTTGATGGGGTTTTGTGGAGTCTGATGGGGCTTGATGGGGTTTGGTGGGGTTTGATGGGATTTTGTGGGATTTGGTATGGTTTGGTGGGATTTGGTGGGATTTGATGTGATTTGATGGGGTTTGATGGGGTTTTGTGGAGTCTGATGGGGTTTGATGGGGTTTGGTGGGGTTTGATGGGATTTTGTGGGATTTGGTATGGTTTGGTGGGGTTTGGTGGGATTTTGGGGGGTTTGGTGGGATTTGGTGGGATTTTGGGGGATTTGGTGGGGTTTGATGGGGTTTTGTGGAGTCTGATGGGGTTTGATGGGGTTTGGTGGGGTTTGATGGGATTTTGTGGGATTTGGTATGGTTTGGTGGGGTTTGGTGGGATTTTGGGGGGTTTGGTGGGATTTGGTGGGATTTTGGGGGATTTGGTGGGGTTTGATGGGGTTTTGTGGAGTTTGATGGGGTTTGATGGGGTTTGGTGGGGTTTTATGGGATTTGATGTGATTTGATGGGGTTTGATGGGGTTTGGTGGGGGTTTTATGGGATTTGGTGGGATTTTGGGGGGTTTGGTGGGATTTGATGTGATTTGGTGGGGTTTGATGGGGTTTGCTGGGGGGTTTATGGGATTTTGGGGGGTTTGAAGGGATTTTGAGGGGTTTGATGGTGTTTTGTGGGGTTTGGTGGGGTTTTTTGGGGGTTTGATGGGGTTTGCTGGGGTTTGTTGGGGGTTTGATGGGATTTTGGGGGGGTTGAGGGGATTTTGCGGGATTCGATGGTGTTTGGTGGGGTTTGGTGGGATTTGGTGGGGTTTGATGGGATTTGTTTTGGTTTGGTGGGATTTTCTTTGGGGTTTGATGGGGTTTGATGGGATTTGTTGGGGTTTGGTGGGATTTGTTGGGGTTTGGTGGGATTTGTTGGGGTTTGGTGGGACTTTTTGGCGTTTGATGGGATTTGTTGGGGTTTGGTGGGATTTGTTGGGATATTTTGGGGTTTTTGACCTGGATGATGGCAGCATCAATGCAGGCCTGCAGTGCTGTGAACCCTGAGCTCCAGTAGGTCACTGACTCACAGCTCTTCCGCAGGCTGGAGCACGTGGCTGCAGGGAAAATTGGGAATTATCACCTTCAGGATCCCTCCCAAACCAGTCCATTCCACAATTCCACCTTACAATCCCAAAAAACTGACTTCCAGCTGCCCTGCTCCACGCCAACAACCCCCACAAACCAATACACAACAATATGCATCAGCAGGCACAAAAAAACCCAAAAAACAACCAAAAAAAATTTAAAAATGGGATTATTTTCCATCTTGTACCTCTGGATTCTGTATAGATGGAGGACATGGCAATGGAGTCGTGGAACCTCAGCTGGTAGGACATGGAATCCTTGAACACCACCCCCACAAAGTTGGAGGGTTTGAGAAAACTTGCCTCTTCCAGCTCCTCCTCACTCAAATATTCCTCAGTGATGAGGCCTGGGAGTATTAATTTAAAAATTACTCGTTTTTTAATTCATTCCCTGGTACAGCTCTGAAAGAAAAATGCAGCAAAACCAGCAAAAAAACAAAACAAACAAACAAAAAAAACCCCAAAAATAAAGCCAACAAAAAACCCCTCAAAACCAGAAAAAAAAAACCAAAAAAACCCCAAAACCAACAAAAAAACCACCCTCAAAACCAGCAAAAAAACCTTAAAATTAATAAACAAAACCCCAAAATCAACAACAACAAAAATACAAAACCAGCAAAAAAACCCCAACAAAAACAAAAAAAAAACCCACCAAGACTAACAAGAAAAAACCCAAAACCAACCAAAAAATCCCAACAGCTTCACATTCATTCCTGTGAAAAATAAAGAGATTTTTTTCTATTACAGCATGAGATATGAGGGGAGAAATAAAAAAGGATTTAAGGTGTGAATACCATCCTCAAAGTTATCAAAAGCCACTTTCTTCATGATTTCCCGAGCCATGGTTGTGGGTGGGGTGTAGCCAATGACAAAATTCACCAGCACTGAGGTGTCCAGAGGACCCAAATCTGTGTTGGCCACCTCATCATATTTCCTGTGAGGGTGCATCATGCTCATCAGGATCAGCCAGAACAGGAAAAACAGTGGGAAAAGCACCTCCTGCACAAAAAAAATGGAATATTTCAAATTTTGGTATTTTAAAGGGTCGTAAAAAGTCATTGTGTGCTCATCAGGATCAGCTAGAATAGGGAAAATAGTGGGAAAAGCACCTCCTGCACAAAAAAAATGGAATATTTCAAATTTTGGTATTTTAAAGGGTCGTAAAAAGTCATTGTGTGTTCATCAGGATCAGCCAGAACAGGGAAAATAGTGGAGAAAGCATCTCCTGCACAAAAAAAAAAATAAAAATATTCATGTTGCTGCACCAAAAAAAAGAAACATTTCAAAAAAACCTCATCAGGATCAGCCAGAATAGGAAAAGCAGTGGGGAAAGCATCTCCTGCACAAAAAAAAAAAACAAAAAAAACCAAACATTTATATTTTAAATCACTGCCATAGAAAAATCATTCCCAGGGTTTGGCAGCTCAAAGGAGGGGCTGGGTGCAGGTTCTGGGCTGCAAAATTCCCTGAATTTTTTTGGTGCTGCAGTGATTTTGATGCCAAATCCTGCCCTGGTGCTGGAGCAGGGTTTTTATCAGATATTAGGAACTTTTGAAAACCATTGGATATAATATGTCATTAATACATAATAAATATATAATATATAATATATAATATATAATATATAAAATATAATATATAAGATATAATATATAAGATATAAGATATAAGATATAATATAAAATATAAAATATATAACATATAACATATAATATATAATATATAATATAGAATATAGAATATAGAATATAGAAGATATAATATATAACATATAACATATAATAGATAACACATAATAGATAATAGATAATATAGAATATAGAATGTATAATATGATATGTAGTATATAATATAGACATAATATATTATTATATTAATATGTATAATATATACTACAGCATACATATAATATTAATGACAATACCAATATAATTCACTGCTAATAAATAATTTCTTAATTAATAAACAATTTAACCATATAATTAGAATGTTAATGACTATACTACCTAATGTAATTTACTAGGATATTCATTAATATAATATTTTAAATGTATTACGTATATAACAACTAATATTAATATATGATGATATATACAATTATAGTTTTATTATAAAATTATAATTTAATATTCAGGTCTGTTATCTGGATTAAACCTTTCACACCAGAATATTTTTTTTTAAACAAAGGATCACAAAACACCTTCTGAAAAAGCCTATTTCACCCCAAAATTCAGAGCAGACCCTAATGCTTCACAAACTTTAAAACAAAATAAAACGTTATTTTCTAATAATTATTCTATGTATTATATTTTTATATACTTTTATTATATTTTTATATAATTTTATATAATTTAAAGTTTTTATTGATTTTTATAGATGTATTATATTTTATTTATTATCTTTTATTTAGTATAACAATAATTCCTCTGCTTCAGGAGTCACTGAGACAGGATGTGCTGGATCCCCCCTCACCTGGACGCTGCTTTTCTTAGTCCTACACTTAATGAGACAATTCTTGAACAAGAGAGCTCGGGTTTGCCTCCACACTCCTGCTTCTCTTGGAGCAGCTGGTGCCATCTTTCAGGACTAGTTTGGGAAGAAGAAAAGAAATTATAAATTTTTATTAAATGACAAAACAATTTCCAAAGCTGAGGCCAGGCAGTTGCAGCGTTGGGAGCCTTTTATTTTTATATTTTCACAGAAAGGGCTCACTAGCTGCTTTTCATGTTTTAATGTGTTCTGGTACACATCTTATGTGCCTGTCACCCAGAGAAACAAACTGGGAGTGAGAGAAACTGGGAGTGAGAGAAACTGGGAATTGGGAATGAAGAGAAACTGGGAGTGAGAGAAACTGGGAATGAGAGAAACTGGGAGTGAGAGAAACTGGGAGTGAGAGAAACTGGGAGTGAGAGAAACTGGGAGTGAGAGAAACTGGGGAATGAGAGAAACTGGGAATGAGAGAAACTGGGGAATGAGAGAAACTGGGAATGAGAGAAACTGGGAATTGGGAATGAAGAGAAACTGGGAGTGAGAGAAACTGGGGAATGAGAGAAACTGGGAATGAGAGAAACTGGGGAATGAGAGAAACTGGGGAATGAGAGAAACTGGGAATGAGAGAAACTGGGAATTGGGAATGAAGAGAAATTGGGAGTGAGAGAAACTGGGAATGAGAGAAACTGGGAGTGAGAGAAACTGGGAATGAGAGAAACTGGGAGTGAGAGAAACTGGGGAGTGAGAGAAACTGGGAGTGAGAGAAACTGGGAATTGGGAATGAAGAGAAACTGGGAGTGAGAGAAACTGGGAGTGAGAGAAACTGGGAGTGAGAGAAACTGGGAATTGGGAATGAAGAGAAATTGGGAATGAGAGAAACTGGGGAATGAGAGAAACTGGGGAATGAGAGAAACTGGGGAATGAGAGAAACTGGGAATTGGGAATGAAGAGAAATTGGGAGTGACAGAAACTGGGAATGAGAGAAACTGGGAGTGAGAGAAACTGAGAATTGGGAACGAAGAGAAACTGGGAATGAGAGAAACTGGCAATGAGAGAAACAGGGAAGTAGGAGTGAGAGAAACTGGGAGTGAGAGAAAAATTGGGAATGAGAAAAATTGGGAATGAGAGAAACTGGGAATGAGAGTAATTGGGAATGAGAGAAATTGGGAATGAGAGAAATGGGGAATGAGAGAAATGGGGAATGAGAGAAACTGGGAGTGAGAGAAAAGGGAAATTAGGAGTGAGAGAAACTGGAAGTGAGAGAAAAATTGGGAATGAGAGAAACTGGGAATGAGAGAAATTGGGAATGAGAGAAACTGGCAATTGGGAATGAGAGAATTTGGGAATCCAACAGGGAATTTGGGCCGAAGATGCCTCGGGACGCCTCGGAGCCAGCCCAGGGCAGGACCAGCTCTAGTCCAGCTCACCAGCCCTGACTCAAGCCGGCTTTATTTGCATTTTTCTCCACTGGGATGCCAGCGGCAGCTACTGCTGCGGGAGCAGAATTCCGGGCTGGCTGGAGGAGCTGAGGGCAGGCAGCCAGAGCAGGGAGAGCAGCGCCAGCTGCCCGGGGCGAGCTGTGCAACTGGGCATGAGTAACCCCCTTCCCTGCTGGAGCAGGGCCAGCACCCCGGCATTCTCCTCCAGCCCACGCCAACCTGCCCGGCGCTCCAGGAGAGCGGCACGCGGCCTTTGGCACGGGAGGAATACACGGAATGAAACGGGGAATCTCTGGAGGGTACCTGGGGAGGGAGGGAGGGAGGGTGGCGGGGGTTGGAAGGGTTCTTCTCTCCTGGGTTTTGCCACCCTCGTTGCTGCCTGAGGTTGGGAGTCACGGGTCAGTCTCCATCTCCCTCTGCTTCCTCAGCTGGGAACGTTGGAACATTTCACCTGGGCAGGTGAAACAAGATCACGAGCTGCTCAGTGGGGACAGGTGACGCAAACCCCACCTTCAGCAACACCTACACACCCCAGTGAAAAACTGAGTTATTGCTCAGCCCTTCAGCCAAAACCCAGTGGAGAACGGAGGGATTTATCCACATTCCAGGCTTTGCAGCTGCCAACACTCATTCCAGAGGCAGGCTGATGTTCCTGGTGTACAGCTCTGGGTTCTCAGTTATCTGTCAGACACCACATGGCTCAAACTTCCTGTCCTGGCTGGATTTCAATGGGGAAATCTGTTTTTGGAGCACAGACATCACCTCAGTAACAGGACACAGGAAGTTCCTCAGATGTCAGCACCACTATAAATAACACAAATACTTTATACACAGAGCCTGTCTGAGCATGGGAGGGATGAGAGGAGGGAAAAGGGGCTCGAAGGAACCAAATCTCTGCTCCCAGGCTGGCTCTGGGGTCCTGTCTGGAGCAGTGACCCTGCAAGCACGAGGGATGTGGAACACAACTGCACATCACTGCAAGAGAAGCTCTGGGAAGGAATCCCACCTCCAGCCTGGAGTGCTGCCCTCACAGTGAGACTACTTTAAAAAATGAGGGTGAAATTAAAAATAATTTTTCAAAAATTTGCTTAAAGAAAAAAAAAAATCCAACCATAAAATGCTTCAACACCAAGCTATGATAGTAACCAAGCCCTGCAGGAAAAATGAGTACAACCCCTCTGGATATTTTCGGGCAAGAAACATTTCCCAGTGACAGCATAGTGTTTGAAAAATAATCAAAAGTGGCAGCTCTTGCCTACAGGTCATGAAAATCACTGTGCTTGTCCCCTTTGCTCACAGCACGCCCTGGAAGTGCCACTGCTTGCACATTCCAAGAGCACTCCCAGGAACAGAAACTCCACCGAGCTCCCTCCTCAAGGCCACTCAAGGGTCTAACCCAGCAGCCCCTCCCCTCCCCTCAGCCACAATATTTTAATTAAACCCCCAAAACTGGCAAAGATGATTTAACAAGGTTCAATCACCAGTGACAGTTACCGTTTCTCTAATTATTTTCTATCCACTTCTAAAACCCAAAATCCTCCCACATCTCCACTGGAACTCTGCCATGCTTTCATTTACATCACCCAGGCTGGAGGAAGGGTCATTTGAAGAGTGTTAATTAATTTTTCATATTACACCTGCCACCTCCACGTAAGCTACAGAAGGATGAAGGACACTGAAGAAGCATCACTTGAACGGTGAAAAACTGTATTTGGGGGAGAAAAAAAACAACCAAAATCCTCTTTGAAACTCCAGATGAGGGAAACGAACACAGAGGCCGAGCAGAAAAAGCTGCCAAGGCATTTTAATTGATTAATAGCAGACAAAATGAAGATACTTTCGACCTGTGAGAATCCTCCTCAATTTAGGTACTGTCTTGTGATTTCTGCTGACCTGGGATGTGGGTGACACACAAACGCTTGTGGGTACCTCAATCAAAACCATCCCAAGGGAATGGCTGGGTTTGGGTTTTAATTCCACATCTGAGACGCCAGTGCTTCTTAAATAATGCTCAGATGATTCTCGGGAAGCTTCCCCTCCCTTCCCCTGTAAAGGTCACATGGTGATTTAGTGCTGCACAGCACGTTTGCCTTGTCTTTCAAGCAAAAAAAAAAAATACCCCAAAACCCCAAAACCCAAAAGAGAACCAAACAAGAGGGGTGTCAGCCACAGCTAAATGAGCTGTGCCTCGAGGCAAAAACAACTCATCAGTGAACAACCCCATGGAGCAGCAAGAAAATAACATTATTGATTATTGATCTTGCTGCTACGAGCCAAGAGCCGAGGCGACACTTCAGCAAAACTCTGGTGTGCTCTTCACAGCGCTTCAATTATTTAAATTGAGAGTATAACAACACAACATAAATGCCTTAAGCTGTAATTTTTAAAAACAAGCTGAATTTTCTCCATTCTGTGAATTTTCTCCTTTCTGTGATTTTTTTTCCTTATCAGCCCCAAGGGAAACAAAGTCCTGCCCTCCCCGGGGATGCAAATCCCTTCCCTCCAAATTCATCCTGGTTTCTCTGTGGGGACAAGGAATGACACGGAGCAGAGCTGGGTCAGGCTGTCCCTGCACGGCTCCCTCAGCATCCTCAGCATCCCCGAACATCCTCCTGCATCCCTGAGCATCCTCTGAGCATCCTCAGCATCCCTGAGCATCTCCAACATCCCCGAGCATCCTCCTGCATCCCTGAGCATCCCCGAACATCCTCTGAGCATCCTCAGCATCCCTGAGCATCTTCTGAGCATCTCCAACATCCCCGAGCATCCTCCTGCATCCCTGAGCATCTGCAACAACCCTGAGCATCCCGGAGCATCGTCCTGCATCCCTGAGCATCCTCTGAGCATCCCTGAGCATCCTCCTGCATCCCTGAGCATCTCTAGCATCCTCTGAGCACAGTCCTGCATTCCCGAGTATCCTCGGAGCATCCCTGAGCAGATCCAGCATCCTCCCGCATCCCCACCGCGCCCCAGCCCCGGGGACCCCCGCGTGTGTCAGAGGGAGGACACTCCTGCTTTCCACACCTCCCTTTTCCCCCGCTCTAAATCCCTGGAAATGCGCTTTTCTCACCGTTTTGAGCCCAGCCCCGCCGACCCGGCTGCCCCGGCCATCGGCACTCGCGAGTAATGACGCGCACCCAGGTGCAGCCCAACTCCTCCTCTTCCTCCCCGCTCCTTCCCCTTCCCGTTCCCCCGATAGGAGCCGGGAGGGGCCGGGCCCGGCTCCTGCCACCGCCCCCCGGTACCGGGACCGCCCCTCTGCAGCGGGGCATGGCCGGCGGAGCCCCGAACCCCCGGTACCTCCCGGTGCCTCCCGAACCCCCCGGTACCGTCCGAACCCCCCGGTACTGCCCGAACCCCCCGGTACCTCCCGAACCCCCCGGTACCTCCCGACCCCCCGGTACCTCCCGAACCCCCCGGTACCGTCCGAACCCCCCGGTACCGTCCGAACCCCCGGTACCTCCCGAACCCCCGGTACCTCCCGGTGCCTCCCGAACCCCCCGGTACCGTCCGAACCCCCCGGTACTGCCCGAACCCCCCGGTACTGCCCGAACCCCCCGGTACCTCCCGAACCCCCCGGTACCGTCCGAACCCCCCGGTACCGTCCGAACCCCCCGGTACCTCCCGAACCCCCCGGTACTGCCCGAACCCCCCGGTACCTCCCGAACCCCCCGGTACCGTCCGAACCCCCCGGTACCTCCCGAACCCCCGGTACCGTCCGAACCCCCCGGTACCTCCCGAACCCCCCGGTACTGCCCGAACCCCCCGGTACCTCCCGAACCCCCCGGTACCTCCCGAACCCCCGGTACCTCCCGAACCCCCGGTACCGTCCGAACCCCCCGGTACCTCCCGACCCCCCCGGTACCCCCCGGTACTGCCCGAACCCCCGGTACCTCCCGGTGCCTCCCGAACCCCCCGGTACCTCCCGACCCCCCGGTACCTCCCGAACCCCCGGTACCGTCCGAACCCCCCGGTACCTCCCGACCCCCCCTGGTACCCCCCGGTACCGCCCGCTCCGCAGTGCTGGACTCGTCCCTGCAGGTGACCTTCCCCCTCCTCCCGGGGACATTCCCGGTCCGGGATCCCCTTTCCTTCCCCTCCTTAGGGCTCCATCCTGCGGTGACCCCGACCCCCCTTCCCAAGGACTCGCTCCTCCCAGGGATCCCATTCTCCTGGTGGGTCCGAGGATCTCCTCCTCCTCTCCCTCCTCCTCCCAGGAACCCCGTCCTCCAAGTGACCCCATTCCTTTCTCAGGACCCCATCCTGTAGGTGACCGTCCCTCCCGAGGACTCCGTTCTCTGGGTGATCCATGATCCCCCCTCCAGGGACTCCATCCTCCAGGTGCCCTCCTTCAAGGGACCCCTCCCCTTCCAAGGATTATCTCCTCCAAGTGACTCCATCCCTCCTGAGAACCCCTTCCCCAGGGACTCCATCCTCTGGGTGACCACCCCTCCCGAGGATCCCAGTTTCTGGATGATCTCCCCTCCCTCCCAGGGACCTCCATCCTCTGGCTGCTACCCTGTCAAGGGACCCCCCCCTTCCAAGAATTCTCTCCTCCAGGTGACCCCATCCCTCCTGAGGACACCGATCTCTGGGTGATCCCCCCTTCAAGGAACTCCCCCTTCCAAGGATTCTCTCTGACCCCATCCTGATGCCTCATCAGCCCTAAAATCACAAGCCAAACGACATGAAAATGAGGAAAAAAGCAGTTTACTGAAGTCCTCCAAGCAAGCTTATGGCGGGATGCACATGGGATACAGGGCTTCAACACTTAGGAGTTTAGCAAGAATCAGGAATCCCCAATTAGAAGTACAGTTAATGAAATAATTCCCCTCTTGGCTTGGCCCCCTGCTGAAGCCTCCCCCTTGCTTCCAGCCCCAAGTTATTTGTATCTAAATAAGTGGGAAAGTGAAATGGCTTTGGTTTGCTGAAGAAGCAAGATTAGAGCAGCATTAGAGCAGCATTCCAGGAAAGTGTTTGTCTGACAAAGCGCTGAAGTTAGCTAAGAAACAGAACCACACATATATGAAAAATATATAAAAAGTAAAAATCTTTGGGGCTCAATCCCTCCTGAGGACTTCACTCCCAGGGACCTCCATCCATCTTCCAGGTGACCCCCCCCTCCGTCCAAATAACCTCCCTTCCAAGGATTCTCTCCTCCTGGGATCCCATTTTCTGTGTGACATTCTCTTGAGGACCCCCCTATCCCAGGGATTCCATTCTCTCAGAGAGCCCCCTCCCAGGGCCCCCCATCTTCCAGGTAACCCCCTGCATTCCAAGGATTCCCTCCTCCTGGGGACCACACCTTCTGGAAGACCCCCCTCCCCCTTCCAGGGACACCCCTTCTTTTCTGCAGCCCCCATTCCCCAGGGACACCCCCCTTCCACCTCCCAGCACAACCTTGGTGAGGAGCAGAGAAAAGGAGCTGGAAATATGTGCTGGGGGCCTGCAGGTTTAAGGCTGGGTGGGAGCTGCCTCACTCCATCCACTGCTCCCGGCTCTTGCCTGCATCCACAATGTCACCAGGATTTTATTGCATTACCCAAATTATAATTAAAGCATTGAAAAAGCTGCCCTGAATACCAACCCTGAATTCCTGCTGTTTACAGATGGGTGCTGGTTCCTGCGATGCTTCCCATGGAGTTATTCCCCCTCTGGGATCCC
The DNA here is from genome assembly GCF_963662255.1 of Cinclus cinclus. Taxonomy (NCBI): domain Eukaryota; kingdom Metazoa; phylum Chordata; class Aves; order Passeriformes; family Cinclidae; genus Cinclus; species Cinclus cinclus. The sequence goes on from NC_085065.1 coordinate 10,390,655, forward strand.
TGTCACCCTCTGGGTGGCCCCGAGCCCCTGAGCAGCCTTTTGCTGCCTTTGGGATGTGATCAACCCCACTGAGATGTTTGTTCATCACCCTGCTCCCACTGCCGAGAGCGCAATCTGAGCACAGCCCGACGTGCTCCGATTTTCTAAGTACCTCCTGTGAGCTGCTGGGAGGGGCTGAGCTGAGCAGAAATCCTGAATCCTGCTGCAGGAATGCTGCATCCATGCTCAGGAAAACACCCAGCAGCTCCTGCTGCAGCACGGATTCACTGCTCAGATCCCTGCAGGGGTTGGGAGTTCCTCGTCTGGGTTGGTTTGTGCACGAACATCACGAACAGCAGCGACCCAGCTCTGTAACCACAGCATGGACTCCACATTTTTTTCTTGGAAAATGGAGATCAGGACGCTGTGTCCTCATCTGGAAAGAAGGATCTCGTAGCACAGTATTAAGTGAAAAGCACTGTTTGCACGAGGAGGTCCCAGCCATGCAGAAGCCTTTGCATCTGCTCCTTCACCCACAGCAGTGGTTGGGAATATCCAGGATTGAAGCCCCAGCCTGGTTCCAGGGCCCTCATTAGGTACAAGCCCCACAGCAGCACAAATCTCATGGAGACTTTATTTTTTTCCCCCTTTAGTTTCCACCTTAACCAAGAGTATTCGCTCAAAGGACTCTAATTAAATAATTGCCTAAAGAATACTCAGTAAATACAATGACATAACTGCAACTTCAATTTAAAAAAAAAAGAACCCAAAACTTTTTATCTTCATCCACCAAGCATTAAACACAATAAAAGCCGTCTGGGGCTGAATTCTTCTGGTCACTTTGTTGTGGTCTCTGTTTATACTTCAAAAGTTGTAACTGCTCATATTCGTGTTCCATTTCTTCCTGGCCTAGTGGAAGTTGGAACGAGATGGTCTCTGAGGTCCCCTCCTGATGCTGGTTTGGGATTTGCCTTTTTTCCTTTTCTGTGTTCTCTGTATTCTTCACAGATATATTTGTAACTCTGCAAATACCTATTGTACTAGTGGCTGCTTTTCCATGGCCTTTCTCTAGGAAGAAAAAAAAAAAAAGCAAAGCAAATTCCAGAGCTCCAAGCCCTGGGCGGTACAAGGTCCCAAAGCTATCCCGGGTTCTTCCTGGGAACCAAGGTTGAGAGCAGCTCCTGGAGATCCATTCTCATGGATAAATCCCAGCCAGTTCTCAGGGAGGACTCCAGAGAGCAGGGCTGACCTGGGGGGGTGAAATGCAGTCACCACTTGTCCTGCTAATTGGTGCTTTTTATCAATCCTGCTATTTTCCTAAAAGCTATAAATGTGTACTCATCCCTGTGGGAGTGGGCTTTTGTGGACATCTTTCCATAACTTCTCTTGAAGGCCTTCATTAAAGATCTGCTCTGACATTACCTCCTTACCAAAATTATCTCAATTTTCATTTCCAGATTGGAAAAAGGCAGCATCCATCCCAAACCACTCCATGAATCTGTGATTTGGGCTCTACTTGCAAAGTCTGTGACTCATTGGAGCTCAGGGTATTTTAGCCCAACAACTCCTCCTTGAGAGGTTCACTGTTACAACGCCCCAGGACAATTCATAGCAACAAAATGTGACACAGCAACATCTGGCTGTGTCATTTGGGAGGGAAACATCTCCTAAGATGCTCCTGGCAGGTGGGTGAGACAGAATCAGCACCAAACAGAATCAGCAGCTGAGAGTCAAACCCAGCCTGCACCACAGGGAGGGAACCTCCAGAGAGCCACTGAACTTAAGGCACTGCCCTGCTTTTCATCCTCAAAGCAGCACCTAATTAACTTCTACAGCAGCCCTGGGTGCTCTGGTGCCTCAGACATCATCTCTGTTTGTGGGTACAAAGAGCCAAAGGTGATGGAATTTGTTCCAGACCAGAAGGAGTCTGTGCTGAGGTGGAGGTGGGAGCTGTGTTTGCACCACAAACCTGTCCAGGTAACACTTCCAAGCAAAAGGGTTTAAAGACAAAGGGGAGAATTTAAATCTCTTTAAGGGGAGCAGGGATCTAAATATCTCTACCAGGCAGTGGCACCAAATGATGGCAACTTCCAGTGGCTCCAGGTGCAAGGAGACAGGTGAGGGAGTTGGGAGGAGCAGAGGGAAATTTTTCCAGTCCTCATCACTTTGGGCTGATGGACTCTGTGCATCACACCAGGAGTTCCAGGGTCACAGCAGCACATCCTCCCTGCAGGCTGGGCCATCTCTTCCCCTCTCTGCTTAAAGGATCAATTCTTTCATTGAAATTGAAAGTTGTGCCCAGGTGCTCACCTCAGGAACTCAGCAAACAGGATATTATGGAAGCACAGTTCAGTGCACTGCAGAGGGAACGCATTAATTCACCCAGAAAGGAAACGTGACTGGCTGAATTTCCTTTCTTTCATTTCTTTATTTCTGTGACTCAGCCTTTTAAAAGTAAAGAGAAAAGAAACAAAACAAACAAAAAACCAAAAAAACACAAAAAAAATAAAAACCTAAAACCGCAACCCCCCCCCCCCCAAACATTACAATCACAAAGGACCATTCCCAAAATCTTTGGTGCATCCCTGCTCATGCTGTGGAAAACGTTCTGTGGAGTAGAGAGCAGAGCAGGAGGGAGGTGCCTGCAGCAGGGCAGGCTGTGCTCCTGAAGGTAAATATGGGAGGTTCTGTGCTGTGCAGAGAGGACAGAACATGTTCACTGTGAAAACAACAAATAAATGGCCAGAAATGGAAAAATGAAACATTATGCTGGGATTTCAGGTTGATGGATGTGGCCCTTCCATCCCCTCTGCACCCACTGCTCTTCCCAGTCTGCAGAGCCCTTTCAGGGAGCCTGGGAATGCTGGAATGATTTTGTGCAGTGATGCAGAAGCTGCAGGTAAACAGCTGCTCTTTCACAGCTTCTTTTTTTATCAAAGCTTTTGCAGAGTCCTTTGGGAGCCAGAGGCCCATCACAGAAATTGGATTCAAATGCAGAGAAACCCAAATTATTTGACATTTTCCTTTGGACTTATTAACCAATTCAAGCCCTGTTCCTGCCTGTATCTTGTGACTGTTTAGATCTTTTTCTTGTGCACATAGCTGGCTCAGGCACTGGCTGAGATCTCCACGTTTACTGGAAGTGATGTGTTTGCATCAATAAACCTATGGAGAAGCACAAGGACGATGCATTTGCATCCTCTTCAGCCCAGATTCCCTGCCAGGGGAGCCCTTCAGCAGGAATTCAGAGCACCTCATTTAGAGGAAAGAGGCTGAAATAAACTGCAAAAGCCAAATTCCTGCAGCATTTACTGCTCCAAGGCTGCAGCTGCAAACTGCAAAGGGCTCTCAGCTGCTGTCAAAGCCACCAGCTCCTGGACACCAAAAATATCCTGATATTCACACCCAGGGCATGATTAACAAGTACAATTTATCCCTGGATTTAAAGGAAAGGGCTTAAAAACCAGCTGAGAATCGCAGCATTTTGCACCTCTGTAAGTGACTGTGCAAAATTCAGTTCTTTAGGAGCCAGGTTTGCTCACCCCATGCAGGACACACTGGTTGTACTCTGTGCCCTCACCCACCTTCTGGAACAACATCCAGCCTGGCTCAGCCTAAAATTTCATAAAAGAAATTTCAGTCTTGGCCTAAGACTTGGCACAGGGAGTCCCAGCCTGGAATAGATTTTTACGGGAAGTTTAAAAACTCAGTGAAAAAAACCTGAAGCTTTAAAGTGAAGCATCAAGAGAGTCTCAACAAGAGCCGTGCCAGCAGTTCAGTGCACGAGATATACATTGTGTGCATATAGAATGCCATAATTACAGCCAGATGGGTACAAACATAGATTCACTCTGGCCATGAGTAATACCTCATGACTGCAGAAAAAAGAACCCAAATGCCTATTTTAAATCAGCACAGTTTGAGGAGGGAAAAATGTGACCTATCCCTGATGGGGCTGTGACAGAAAAGAAATCATTTTTGTCAGCACCGCTGTCGTGTGTGGCACCATCCCCTGGTCCTGCAGCCACTTGCCTCACCTCCAGCTGTGTTCCCTTCCCAGTGGTTGTCCTGGATGCATTATTAAATGCATTTTCCTGCTTTAAAAAAGCTCCTGGCTGGCTCTGCACTGCAGCACACCCCAGATATCCATGCCAGCCAAAGGCAGAGATGGTTCCTGCTGCCATCCCAGTAGAAAGATGCCAGACAGAGGTGCCACCCGTCCTTGTTTAGCACTGGAGCTGCTCAGCCTCTTTCCACCATGCTTTAGAACATTTTTGCAGTGGATTCTTCCTCTTCTTTCCTCTCCCTGGCTGCTGGTGAGGCCTCTGCTTCTGTCCCTAAACATCCAGGTTTCTCCTTCCACACTGGGAATTTTCAGGCTGGCTGGGACCCCAGCATTGCATCCACATTCAAAAAAATCATTCTGCATCCCTGGGGATCCAGAGCAAGGAGCAGTTAAAGACTGAGCCCTTGACTGAGCTGTTGAAGGAACCTGCAGCTCATTTTGCTGAAAAAAAAAAAAGGATTGAATGAAGGAGTTGGGGACAAACATCTTACCTTTTGTACAGCCAGATTTATGGTTCTAAAACTTATTATTACTAAGCTGAAAGTATTTTTTTATTTACTGCCCTCTACCTCTTTTATGAGCTCTTTTATGGATCGTTTTATCCTCACAATTCCCCACCTCTTCAGCTAAAGAGAGATTTTACCAACATCCCACCCTGCCTGTGCTGGGGTTTGTTACCTCACAGTTTGTTTAACTTCTTGGAATTCCAGGTCCTCCTGGGCTTTTATCCATCTACTCAGGATCCAGGCTGAAAAAATGTGCTGTGAGTTAAAGGCTGCAAGAGGAGAGGCTGGAAAAGGAGGAGACCGAGGAAATTCAGACAAAAGGTAAGATGGGGCTGAACTCCCAGGGGCTGTGTTTGGCTTTAAATTCCTGCAGGCTGCAGTTCCCGGGGAACAAAGGAATGCAGGATATCAGCCTGAGCCCCTGAGGAGCAGATGGTGCCTGCTGCCATCGGGACAGCTCATTGTTTCTCACCTCCTCTCTCCCCCAGCCACATTCTCCTCCCCAGCATCTGCACCCTCTGTTTGCTTTGGTTTTTCTTCCAGCTCCTTCCCCAGACATCCCTTGGGAGGGTCCCTTTTCCCAGCTGGTCCCTCTTGTGCTGGAGAACTTCCTGCAGTTTATTCATCTTCTGTAGCAGAGACCCTGCCTTGTCATGGCCAGAGCCTTGAGGGTCATTATTCTGACTATTTTTAATTTCCAGCTTGTTCCTGTCCCTTCGGAGCATTAGGGAATGGTTGCATTCTCTTGTCCAGCTGTTCCCTGGGGACTGACTGCTACCTGAGCTAAAAAAATATGAGAAATTTCATGAGATTCTGTCCAGGGGATGGGATCACATTTGAAAATGTCATTGTCTCCTTGTCTCTCACAGGACAGTCCAAGTCAAACCTCTCTACACTCATCCCAAATTATCCTTCCTTCCCCACAGCTCCCATTCCCATGAAGGGAGCTGATGGCTGGGAGCAGAATAATCTAATAGCAAGGTAAACCAGCACCAAAGAAACTGAAATAGCCACTGGATTCTTCAGCACAAGAGCTGCTGGAGCCTGTCCCACCTCCTGCTCCATAAAGTTTGATCACCAAGCTCCTCTGCTTGATTTCTCCATTTGCAAAGTGCACTGTTTCTGGAAAAAAGAGGATTTCTGTCTGTCCCTGTCATCCAAAATACACAACAGCTTCAGAGCAAAACCTATGGCCCCTTCCAACCTCATGACATGCTGGGAAAATCCTGATTTAAGCCCCAAAACCTGGTCTTGGTGTTCAGGGATGCATCAGGAGGTACCACAAGTGTTCTGGATGCAGTTTTGTTCCTGTTTCCCACCATCTATGATTATAACAGCTGAAAATCCCATGTGAGCAGCATCTGAATTTTACAAAAAATTCCTGGTAAAGGGAGATAAACCAGGGGGAGCACTCCCCTCCCCAGTGAGAAACTGGAAACCTCAGACAAAGGTCCTGCAGGAGTGAAGCAGGAGAATTTGGGGATGCTGGAGCTCGCTGCTGTTTGTGGACAGAGCTCTGGGATTAATTTCTGGCCCAGGAGTGAGCGTTCACACAAACACTGACACTGAAGCCTCCAATTGTGTTTTCCCTGGACAAACCCAGCACATGACCCCCGAGCTCTCTGATCAAAGGCAGTGCTGGGAACAACCTCGTGTCTAAAACAAACAACATTTCGGGGCAAACCTTCTGTTTACAGACACAGAGAGGAGATTTTTCAGCAGTGAAACCACAGAAATTGTTTGTCCAATTTCACAGCAGCAAATTCGTTCCTTAGCAATGAAAGAGTGAGTTGGGAGGGGGAATAAATAAATCAGAATTCGTAGAAAATTCAATTTACTGCAGGCAGAAAGTACTAGGGAAGAAAGTTATGACCAGACCCAGATGTAAAAGTTTGAGCTCTTCAGTCAGCACTGCAGTAACTCTTTTTTCTTTTTCCCTTTTCCCTTTCCTCCCTTCCCAGCAGGGATGGGTCCCTGAGCCTGTCACTGGACAGGAGGAGCATAAATCCCACCTGGACAAAGGAGATCTGGTCACATTGTGTGCAGAATTTAGATTTTAATAAGAAAAGGCTCTGCGAAGAGAAAACTGGAAGGTGAAAGGCTGGGCACTGTGCTGGAGCAAAGGGGAACAATAAAGGTAGTAAAGTGTTTGATTTAGATATAAGGAAGAATTTTTTTTACAGTGAGGGTGGAGAGACAGAGAAGCTGTGGCTGCTGGAAGTGTCCAAGGTTGGACAGGGCTTGGAGCAGCCTGGGATGTGGGATGTGGCAGGAGTGGGACGAGGTGACCCTTAAAGCTCCCTGCCACCCCAAACCATTCCGATGGTCCTGCTCCCATCGTGTCACCCTCTGATGTCCCCTCTCGCCTCCAGGGCAGAGGAGAGCATCTCACAGGGGTGGGGAAGCTGCAGCCCTGGCACATGGGGACAACCCCCCAGTTTGGGGTGACCCTGCTGTGCCTCCCCCCTGCCCTGCCCGGTCTTGCTGCAACCTGCCAGGACTCGTCCTCCAGCCCAGCCTCCCACACCCTCCAGCCCTGCACACGAACCACTCATGGGATGGACAAGCCTCTGCAGGTCCCAGCTCAGCCTAAACCCGTGAAAATCGGGAGAAAATTCCCCAGAGCACTGTGCAAGGGTGCCCTAATCCTGGGGAAAGCGGTGGGACCCCAGATTCCTGCATGTCTTTGGGGAGAGGGAACAGGAAGAACATAAGAAAAGACAGTAAAAAGTGACATTGTGCTGTGCTGTCCGTGTTTGCAGTGACAGGGACATCGCAGTGCACCTGGTGGCACCTGGCAGCCAGCAAGGGACAGGACCAGCACTCCAGGAAATGATGGGGAAGAGGGATTCCATCCTCTAGGGAAAATAATGCCTTGAAACCGTGAGGGTGGATATAAGGGAAAGGTTCTTCTCCCGGAGGGTTGGGCATGGAAACAGGGAAACGGTCACAGCCTCAAACCTCCCAGAGCTCAAGAAATATTTGGATGCTCTCAGGGACATGATGGCATTTTTGGCGTGTCCTGTGTAGCATCAGGAGTTGGATTCCATGATCCTGGTGGGTCCCTTCCACCTCAGGATATTCCATGAAAACAGCTGGGTTTGGATATGGCCCAGTGGTTGATTTTCCAGCAGCTACCCGAAATCTTCATGGAAACCCAAAGGAGCATCCCTGAGCTGGCACCTGCCTGCAGGTTTGACCAACAGAAGTTTGTTAGGAACATAAAAGGCCAATTAAAAGCTGCAGCCTTGCAGCAGCACTTTGTGGGACAGGGTCTCTGGGTCCCACCACAATCCTGCTCCCTTTGTGTGAGTGAAGGGTTTGGCAGCATTTCCATGGCAAAGCAAAAATTTGGGGATTTATTCCTCGGCTGGAAGGATTTGCTTGAGCTGAGAGGAAGGACCACGACCAGCAGCATGTTTCCCTCAGACCTGAATCCCTCTGAACAGGAGGAATTATACACAGAGCCCTAATTGAGGGCTGCAGCTCCTCCAGACTTTGGCCCTTGCAGCTAAAAATGGCAAGGCTGTGCAAGTTCAGTGCCTGTAGCTAGCTGGGAAAATGAGGCACGGCACCAAAATCAGCTCTAATGCAAATTTCCAGTCCAAGGAATGAGTGGCAGCACTGCTTTTACTCCCATCTATTCCCTCCATGCAACATTTTCACTGGGTTTTATACCTTTGGCATCCATATTTTGCCAGGATGTAAAATATCCTCAGCGCTAATTTAATTGTAAATGGTTTTGAAGTGCACATTTCTTAGTGTTCAGTTATTTTTATTACATTTTATTTATTTTCTACTGGTGTTCCTATAAAGAAACATATAAATAATGGTAAATACTGCTTTGGGAAGGCCTAATTTTTACATTTCTTGGGTTTTTTTTCCCCAAAGTGGGGTTCCTACGTGGCAGAGGGGGTATCCATTTACCACTCCCCTGAGCTTCCCATGTCGATAGTGTCCCCATCTCAGGGAAATGTCACCAGATCCGGGCTATTGGCTCTTCCTGTGGGAAGTCTCCATGACCACCTCAGAACACCCCGTCTGACTTGGGATGAACTCACTCCATCTGATCTGCCTGCAAGGGGAAAAATGGAAAAACATGGATTCAGAACTTGCTGATGGCAGGAATACAGGCAAGGGCAGAGGGATGCAGGGATGGATGCAGGGATGCAGGAAGTGGAACAGGGATGCAGGTAGGGATGCAGACAGGGATGCAGGTTGGGATGCAGGTTGGGATGCAGACAGGGATGCAGGCAGGGATTCAGGCAGGGATGCAGGTTGGGATGCAGGCAGGGATGCAGGCTGGGATGCAGGAAGTGGAACAGGGATGCAGGAAGTGGAACAGGGATGCAGGAAGTGGAACAGGGATGCAGGCAGGGATGCAGGCAGGGATGCAGGCAGGGATTCAGGCAGGGATGCAGGCAGGGATGCAGGTTGGGATGCAGGAAGTGGAACAGGGATGCAGGAAGTGGAACAGGGATGCAGGCAGGGATGCAGACAGCGATGCAGACAGGGATGCAGGCTGGGATGCAGGCAGGGATGCAGGCAGGGATGCAGGCAGGGATGCAGGCAGGGATGCAGGTTGGGATGCAGACAGGGATGCAGACAGGGATGCAGGCAGGGATGCAGGCTGGGATGCAGTTTGGGATGGCAGCTGGCAGGGGCACAGGCAGAAGGGCAGGAGGGCACTCTGCTGGCAGTGGCACAGGCCTTTGGGGAAGGAACAGCGCGGAACCGTGCGATGTGATGTGACGTGATGTGCAATGCAACGTGATCCGACGCGATTTGAAGTGATCGGAAACGAACCGAGGTGATTTGAAGCCGTTTGAAGCGATTTTAAGCGATTTGAACCCATTCGAAACGCTCGACCCTCCGCGCGCTCGCCGCGCCCCCTGCCGGCGCTCGCCGGGGGTGGGGCCAGGCCGCAGGACTACACCTCCCATGAGGCGCTGCGGCGCCGCCGCGCGTGCGCAGCGCGGCTCCCTCCTCACCACCCCTCCCGGCCCCCCCTCCTTTCCCCCCCCCACCCCCCCTCCCCCCCCCCCGTGCAGCCGGAGGCCGGGGCGGCCGCCCCGGCCCATCATGTAGGTGCAGCAGCGCCGGCCCCGCGCCAGCCGCGCAGGGACTCCCCCCGGCCCGGCCTGGCCCGGCCCGGCCCGGCCCGGCGCGGCTCGACCCGAGCCCCGCGCCGCCCCAGGCGGGAACGCGCGCGCGGCGTCCCGGGGGGGGGGGGGGCGTGGGGGGGGGGGGGGGGAAGAGCGCGCGCCTCGCATCTTTTGTGTTGTTGGGCAACTCGCCCCTCGGCGGAGCCGCGCGGGGGGACGGGCTCTGTGTGCGCGCTCCCCGCGCCCCGACCTCCCCCCCAGCCAGGAGGGGGAACGATGTCTCAGCCCCGAGGTGAGAGCGGCGTGCACGCGCGGGTGGGTGCGCGCGCGCGCGCGTGTCTGTGTGTGTGTGTGTGTGTGTGTGCGCGCGCGTGCAACGGCCGCGCGTGCGCGTGCACGCTCGCGTGCAACTCGCGGGTGCAGCCGCAGCTCGCGTGCAGCCGCGCGCGCACGGGGCGCGCGTTCATGCACGGGTGGGGGTGCGGGTGCATGTGCATGCACGGGTGCACGCGCGGGAGCGGGTGCGTGTGCACGTGCAAGGGTGCGTGTGCACGTGCAGGGGTGCGTGTGCACGGGTGCGGGTGCACGCGCGGGTGCACGCCCTCCTTGCCCGGAGGTCGCCGGTGCCGCTCCCGGTGGCGGTGCCGGTGCCGCTCCCGGTGCCGGTGCCGCTCCCGGTGCCGGAGTCGCTGCTCCCGCTGGCGGAGCAGCAGCCGGGAGCCTCTCCCGGGATGAGCGAGCCCCTCGCCTGCCTTTGGCACGGCTGGGAACAAGGAGGGGGGGGGGGGGGGTTGTTGGAGGAGCAGCTGCAGCCGGGGCTCGGCGCGGGGTTAAAGCAAACTTTTAAACAAGTCCGCGAGGGAGATAGATGAAAGGTGAAACTGGAGTGGAGTTACCAGGAATTAAATATATACCTATGTTTCCATGGGAAAGTATTGTTCTGGTGCCAGCGCTGAGATCATTTTCCACCCCTCTCTCTCCCCCCCTTCCCACCCCCCCTTTAATATTTGGTAACTTTTGGTCAGAGGCAGCAGTGGGGTTTGTCACACCAGCACGCTCCGAGCGTGCAAAAAGGCTGGAATGGAGCGTTTGGGAAGTGCAGGAAGGCAGGAACTGGGGATTTGGGAGCTGCAGAAAGGCAGGAATGGAGCATTTGGGAACTGCAGGAACGGGAGCATTTAGGAGCTGCGGAAGGGCAGAAGTTGAGAATTTGGGAGTTGCAAAAGGGCAGGAATTATGCTTTTTGGAGCTGCAGGAATTTTGCATTTTGGAGCTGCAGAAAGGCAGGGATAGAGCATTTAAGAGTTGCAACACTGGAGCATTTTTGAGCTGCAGAAGTTAAGAATTTAGTTGCAAAAGGACAAAAATTGAGCACTTAGGAGCTGCAAAAGGGCAGGAATTTTGCATTTTGGAGCTGCAGGAACTGAGAATTTAGGAGTTGCAAAAGGGCAGGACTTGGGCATTTGAGAGCTGCAGTAACCGGGCATTTTCGAGCTGCAGAAAGGCAGAAATCGAGCATTTAAGAGCTGGAAGACTGGAGCATTTTGGAGCTGCAGAAGGTCAGAAGTTAAGAATTTAGTGGCAAAAGGGCAAAAATGAAGCATTTAGGAGGTGCAAAAGGGCAGGAATTGGGCAGTGTGTAGCTGCAGGAATTGGGCATTTTGGAGCTGCAGGAATTTTGCATTTAGGAGTTGGCAAAGGGCAGGAATTTTGCATTATGGAGCTGCAGAAGTTGAGAATTTAGGAGTTGCAAAAGGGCAGGAATTAGGCATTTTGGAGCTGCAGGAATTTTGCATTTAGGAGTTGCAAAAGGGCAGGAATTTTGCATTTAGGAGCTGCAGAAATTATGCATTTCGGAGCTGCAGAAGTTGAGAATTTAGGAGTTGCAAAGGGGCAGGAGCTGAGCCCTGAGGAGCAGCAGGAGGGGGTTTGGGAAGGGGACAGCAGTGATTTATTTCTGCCAGCCCTCACTCTTTGATTTTTAACTCACTCCTTATTCCGGAGTGGCTCTACCTTGTGCCCTTGCAAGGGGGAGGAGGTGGAGAATTTAATATTGCAAAAATGCTGCGGGAATGCAACAGCCCCTGCAAGAGCAGGCGGGGAGAGAGAGCTTTAGGGAGGAGTTGCTGCGGCCATTCATTGTGGAAATAGATGCCCATATGTCAGCGAGCGGCCACACAGATGCAGCTTTTTGGAGCTTTTTTTGAAGTGCTTGGGTTGGATGTTGCAGCTTGCAGCTGCATCCTGCAGCCCTCGCACATATTTGGGATTGGGGGGTGAGAGGCAGCTCGTGGTGCGGTGGGGGCAGCTCCCAGACTGGGTTTGGAGCTGCCTCGTGTTGTGGTTATTTATTTATTTATTCAAACTAAGCCGTCTGCGAAGCCTTCCACGATTAATCCGTGCAAGGGAGGACGTTGGGAAGGAGGTGCCTGCGCAGCTCTTGCCACACAGTTTTCCTTTGTGAAAGAAAAATGTAAAGTTGTTGTATAATTTATTCCTAATTTGGGTTTGCTGCAGTCATCTTTTCCAGCCGAGCAGGGAACTGTAAAAGTTTCCGATGCAAAGAGCCAAGGAAGTTTGATAATGCAGGATTGAACCCGGTGATCCCAGAGCCCTCTGCCCCTGGCAGGGGTGGCAGGGGGGTCCCCAAAAAGCCTGGGGGTGGCAAAGGCTGAGCGTGCAGAGGTGGTGACAGGCAGGGATCTGTGCTGGTGGCCCTGCAGGGGTGCTGAGTGTCCCCCACACTCCCCAGCACGGCCTTCTGCATCCTCCCCAGTACCAGGAAAAAGGGAAGATGGAAGTAGCCAACCCACAAAACATGATCTCAATGAATGGCATCATTCTTGACTCCCTTTCCCGTCCTCCTCGCTCTCTGCAGCACCAGTGCCTGCATTCCTTGCACAGATAACTTTTCCAAGTTCAGCTGTTCAGGCCAGCTTTTGCTCAGGAAGGGGTTTCAGCTCTGGGGTTTGCACCAGAGGTTCTTTGGGATAATCTGCATTTCGGGATCAGCTTTCATGTGTTGCACAGGAGGTTCCTCGGCAGCTCTGGAAAATACAGCCCAGAGCCCCAGCCAGCTGCTGAGCCCTCTCCTGGCTTTGAATCCTTTCCAGAGTTGTTGGGAGAATTTGCCAGAGATTAATCTATTTTTTTTTTTTTTTGATGCAGCGTGTCAGGGGAACATGTGAGCAGCAGAGTTGTTCTTATCCCTTGGAAGGAATCCCACCTAGTTCAGGGGGACCCTACCTGTGCTATGCAGAAAGATGGGGGGAGGGATCTGCTTCCTGCACAATCTCTGAAGGTTAAAACTCTCCCTGGAATTGAGAAACACCACTTTTCTTCTAGCCCTTTCTGTAGCAGGAATGAGCAGATGCTTCCAGCATTGTGCTCGTGGTTACCTGTCCCCTGATGGGCTCCCCGAGGCTCCATCCAAATACAAAATGCACCTGAAACCAAAGACACCCCTGCATTTCACCCTGTGCTTGTTCCTACTCTCATTCCCTCTTCTGAGCTACAGACTGGTATTTTTTTTTTTGTTGGATGTAAGAAGCCATAGCAAATCAGCTTTTCCTGAGCACAGCAGGTTCCTGCAGCCTGTTCCTCACCTTCAGAGATGAGGCTGCTCTGGCCAGGAGGGCCTTGATGGAAGCTCAGAAGTTGAATTGTTGCCCAAATCCAGCCCATTTGGCTGTCATGACTGATAGGATATTATTTTGGAAAAGGAGAGGGGAAAGAAAAAGCGGAAGTCCATATTCACATTGAGGCTGTAAATCCAGACTCTGGTGACAGCAGATATATTCAAGTCTCCCAAATTCCTTGCAACGTGGGAATTATTCCCTGGCAAAGCCCACATAGGAGAAAACACCTGCAAATATGCAGATTTCTCCGTTGAAATCAGAGAAAAGAAGGGGGAGCAGTACTCGTGAGAGCACTGATTCATAAATACATTGAAATGATATTTAAACTAAGTATTGCTGCCTGTTGATCTCACACCTAAGCCTCAGACTCTGTTGTTTCAAATACAATTTTCAGTGCTCCACCTGCAAAGGGAAGCTGAGATTATGAGCAGCACATCCCACGTGATGCTGGCTGAGCATGCACCCTATGGACTTTGACCGAAGGCCCTGCACCTACTCCAAATTTCACAGTTTTATGGGAAACACTCTTGTTCTCCCCAGCCAGAAGTCTCAGTGGAGCAGCTGTAAAGCTGAAATGTTCGTTGGTGGTGGTTTTTTTTTGGATTTTTTGTTTGTTTTGTTTTTTTTTTCCAGCCCTAGGTAGGTGGCAGGTTGTTGCTGGTGTAAGATTAACCTGCAAGCAGCTCCTGTGGGTTGTGCAATGTGCATTTTGCCTCATCAGCACCACCTCAGCTTCTCCCCACTCACACAGTCCCATGACACAGCCGCTTGGCAAGGGCACAGCGAGCAAAGCCGTGGCATGGTCAGCCAGGTGCAAGCCTAGCAAAGCCTGGACTAGCAGCAAATTTCAGCTCGAGTTGTTGATTTTTTTAATTTTTTTTTTTTTTTAAGGGTGCCTTGTTGAATTAGTTTATGTGCAATGCTGGAGGTGCCTGTGTGCCTGCTTTGAGTTAAGAGTGGGTAAATGTTTATAAAGATATAAAATCCTCATGCAATGCCAGGCTGGAGGAATTACCCAGCTTGGGAAGGGGAAAACGTGGTTGGGACAGAAAGTGTTTGGCTGGAGATGAACCAAAGCCCTGCTGTGCCCAGGTGTGCCAGTGGAGCTGAGACACCTGGGTGAGCCCCTGCACTGTCCCCATGTCCCAACAGGTCCCAGCATGTCCCAGCACCACTGCTCAGGGCAGCAGCTCCCTGGTGCTACCCAGGCTCTTGGTAGGGACTGGACATAAATATTTAAAAGCTGCAGCTAGAAGCAATTCTAGCAATAGAAGTGCTAAGTTGCAGGAAGGAGGGAGCAGAGAGCTGAGTGCTCCTGCCAGGCTCATCAGTGCCACCCCGAGCCTGGCTCCTTTCTGTTGTTTCAGTCACCAAAACCTCGGTGCTTCCTTAGGGGTGAATTCCCTTCCCTGACACATCCACAAGCTGCTGAGGTGAAGCAGAGGATGCTCTGTGAAAACCACAGGAGTAATTTGGAGGGAAGAGGCACTTCATAAGGAACCATGGAACGTGGTTACAGCAGGTTTGCAGATTTTCTGTCCTGTAGTTGAAAATACTCGAGATGACCAAAAAGTTGCCTTTTTTTTCCCCTAAACGGTGCCTGTGTTTGTTGTCACTTGGGCTTTTTCTCTTTCTGAAAAGATCTGTGACAGCACCTCTAGAAGCCTCTCCAAAAAGGATTGAAAACCAACACACCTGAAAAAAGCTCTGATCCCTATTTAAGCTGGGAAAAGAAGAATAGCGTGGGAGTTTTGTTAGCACAGGAGCGGGGATGCTTCTCCAGCACTCTGCAAATGCACTTGGAGGCCCAGAGCTTCTTAGCCTGGTCACTGTGGTGATTCCCAGCCCTGCCCCAAGGGATTCACCCCATGAACTTGCATTCCTGATGCTGCTCCAGCTCCAGAGGCAAAGCTCTGCCCCTCACAGGCAGTGAGAGCACACAGGGCAGGTGACAGCTGTGATGGCAGCAGGTGGCACAAGCAATTCTGAGTAAGAATTGCTCACCAGGAGTCCCTTCCTGCTGCCACTCAGGTTTTGGGGGACCATTTTGGGGTGCATTTACAAGCTGGCAGCGTGGCCACCAGCAGCATCATTAGATGGAATGTCGAGTCAGCCTCCAGTGCCCAGAGAAATTGCCAGAGTGTTCTTTTCATTGGAGATGTGGACAGAGCTATAATTAAAAAAAAGTCTGTTTCATTACCTGTGGAGTGCCTTAGCTCCCTTCCTTAGGGCCTGTCTGGGAATAGTTTAAGGGATTAGCATTATCAGCTCGAGCAGTGTTAGCAGGGAAGCAGATCCAGGAGGCTGGAGCTGTGCCATGTCAGATATTATGGTCTGTGGTGGCCAAGTGGTGAAGGCCATTCGGTGCAATTTCCACAATTTCCCTATCTGCTCATTGCGCAAAAGGTTGGGGATTTTTTTTTTTCTTTTGTATTCCAAATCCACAATATTCTGCACTTGACAAGTGTGAATGGAAAGCTGACTGCTGCTCAGTGGCCTTGGCTCAGTAAAGAGCATTTTGGAGAGGGGAAGTCTGAGGCTGTTGCTTGTAGAGCTTTCTCTTGCCTCAAAGCCAGAAGTTAACCCGTCCTTCAAATCTCCCCATCCATTTAAACTGGGGATTCCAAGCACAGAGGCCTCATCCCACCGGGGAGGTCTCTGGGGTGCTAAAGCATTTCTTTTGGACACGGTGCAGAGAGATGCTGAGCATCCTCTGTGGGAGCTCCAAGAAACCACTCGTGCATCCTGGTCTGCTGGTGCTGTCAAAACTGTGGCAAATCCCTCTGGATTTGCATCCCATCCTCAAGCAGGAGCCTGGATTTGCAGGGGCAGAGATGGCACTGGGGAAGGCTCAGGGGTAGGAGCTGCTCTGGCTGCTTCCCCCAGATGCTGTTGGAGCAGTGGCTTGTTGGGCTGCAAAATCTGATTCCTGTGAAGCCCAATGCAAACAACCTCTGCAGCTGGGGTAGGGTTTCAGATTTGTAAGACAAAAAGCATTTTTTTTTTCCCCTACTCAAGCAGGAAAACTTCACAGAGCTGAGCTGATCCAGTTTCTTGCTGGTGCTGTTTTGTTAGCCTACTTAGCCTGCAATTTTATAATCAAGGCTGGGTTTTCTTAGCCTGCACCCAGGCAGATCAAAAATCATGAGAAGAACTGAAGCCCAAGCAGCAGCCACTTCTACTGCATTCAGATGAAAACACTGGGGGGGGGGGGGGGGAAGAAGAGGAAAGAAAAGAAAGAAAAAACCTCGCAGAAGTTGCAGATGAGATGCCAAAGATAAGGCAGCAATAGAAAATCAGTGCAGGAGTCAACACTTGACTGTGTGTGCAAGAAGAGGCCTTTAATGAAGGCTGAATCAGCACGGACTTGGGAGCTGCTTTTGAAGGAGAATCTTCTTTCTAAACAAAAATAATGTAATTGCACTCAATGAAAAATGCTTATCAGTGCCAAATGGCCTCAATAGCATCATGTGGATGCTCCGTGCCAGTCGCAGGCATCGTGTTTGTGTGCCTGTGCTCATCCTGCAGTGGGGCTGATCCCCGACTCCCTCACTGGGTGAGCTTTTCAGCAGGGCTTCTTTCACACTCAAACAAGTTATAAAAAATACAGCTTCACTCCATGGTATCGTTCCTCTCATGAATGTTTATTGCTTCTCCAGTAGTTCAAGGTCAGATACAGAAAATGACTCAAAAGTCTTTTGTTGTTCTGACAGCTCTAAAGTGATGGAAGGCCCAATCCAGGAAAGACAAACCTTTCCAGAGAACTGGCACCAAAAGGGAAGGGAGAAATAATATTTTTAAAGGCAAACCCAGCATTGGTTACTGACATTTTTAAAGTAGGTTTGGATTAGATATTAAGAAAAAATTATTTCCTGTGAGGGTGGTGCCCCGGGTGAGGCTGTGGGTGCCCCTGGATCCCTGGGTGTGTTTAATGCCAGGTTGGACAGGGCTTGGAGCAGCCTGGGACAGTGGAAGATGTCTCTGCCTGTGGAATGAGATGGGCTTTAAGATCTTTTCCAACCCAAAAACCATTCCATGATTGGGTGATTCTTTCCCTGGATTTGCTCTATTCTGTCTGCTCTCAACATCTCCCGTGTGCAGCAGCCCCAGCCAGAGCCTGCTGGAGTCCCTGCCTCAATCCCCTGCACGTAGGAGGGGAAACAATCCCTGCCACAATCCCTGCCAGAGCAGGGCACACGAGCTCAGAAAGGGCCTTTTGGCAGCAGCAGGCACAGCCCTGGGCACGGCTCCTTCTTGCAGGGCACCTCTCCAGCACTGGCAGCTGCCCCCACGTTAGAGCCACACTTCCCAGCTTGGATTTCAGCACAGCCCTTTTTCTTGGGGCTGCTTTAATTGCCTGCAATTAGGGTCTCCCGTGCTGCAAAAGTATGAAGAAATAAAACCCAGTCTGGCTTTGTAAGGGCTGGGATTGATTTCTTCTCTCAACCAGCTGATGCTGTTACCTTTTAGAAAGGAACTGTCAGCCTGTGACTGTGGGGTTTGTGCATGTGAGTGCCCAGGGTTAAAGCACAAATGTGGGATGTTTGTTGTAGTTTTATCCGAGGAGAGGAGCACCTGTAGGAGCTGAGAACAGCTAAAGGAAGAGACAGAGACTTTACATGTTGTCATCAAAATGCCAAAAGCCCTTTGGGCTAAGCTACATCTTAAGTAGATTTGTTTAAGCACTTGACAAAAACGCTTGGAGCAGAAGTCCAGGGCACAGCACGGGGCTCTGGCAGCCCTGAGGGTGCAGGGGGTCACCCCAACCCCTGCAGAAGGAGGTCAGGGTCTGGCCAGCTGTGTGCCAGAGGTGCACACAGGTCTGACTGTGATTTCCTTGCAGCTTTGGCAGGAGCAGCAGGACAGGGAAGCTGCTGCACCTAAATCCGAGCACCACTGAGGTCTGGGATGTACAGATGCAGATGAATCCTGCAGCCAGTCCCCTCTTGCAGGTCTGGGATGTGCAGATGCAGATGAATCCTGCAGCCAGTCCCCTCTTGCAGGTCTGGGATGTGCAGATGCAGATGAATCCTGCAGCCAGTCCCCTCTTGCAGGTCTGGGATGTGCAGATGCAGATGAATCCTGCAGCCAGTCCCCTCTTGCAGGTCTGGGATGTGCAGATGCAGATGAATCCTGCAGCCAGTCCCCTCTTGCAGGTCTGGGATGTGCAGATGCAGATGAATCCTGCAGCCAGTCCCCTCTTGCAGGTTTGCTTCTCTGAAGAGAAAGATGCTGCTGGTTAATGCAGAAGTTCCCTCCCAAGCAGACCTTGGTACTTAACTGTGTTAATTAAATGCATTCAAAACCCACAAGATTGACCTTCACTGCTTGCCCACAGGATTTTCTCTCATTTGACAAGCACAGGGTTGTCAGAGTAGCCTATTAAAGGAGAAAAAAGGCAATGCTCTAATACTGTTGGGTTTTGACCTGTTCCAAAATGTTTTTCTGCTTTTTAACTCCTAAGAGATGAAAACCACAATTCCCTAACAACCTACCAGGAGAAACCAGGCTGAGACAAGGAGTTCTTGGCTGAAATAAAGCAAAAAATCTGATAAAATCGTGAACATACATAGTGAAATTATAAGTTTTTTAGGTATCTATGGAATATGCCAAGACAACCATCATATCTACAGGTCCTTGTGTAGCTGGGAATGTGACATGAAATTGTCCTTTGGGAGAGACCCTCTAGAAAAAAATGAAGGCAAATAACACAAGCTGACTTGCTTACCTTTCCCAAGGACACCAGCAATTTGCTCATTGCTAATAAAACTTTGGAACATCTCTTCAGAAAACTTGGATCCCTGCCAGGCAATCAGTTTTATAAATTAACCAAAAGAGCAGATTGTGCATTGCATGGAAGGACATCCCACATCCCAAAGCAGCACTGACAGCAGCACAGGAACTGGAGGGAGAACCCAAAATAGCCCCTGGCAGCTGGGGAGGGTGACACAGGTGCTGCATTCAGAGGTGGGGACAAACAAGTTGCATTCTGGAGACAAAAAAATGAAAAAAGTGTTCACTGAAGGAGTGACTGGGTGCTGGAACTGTGTACCCAGGGAGGTGGTGGGGTCCTGTCCTTGGGCGTGTGCAGGAAAAGCCTGGATGTGGCACTCCTGCTTGAGTTGGTGAGGAGGTGTTAGGTCATGGGTTGGACTTGATGATATCAAAGGTCTTTTCCAGCCTGGTTCATTCTGTGATTCTGTGCAGCTGAATTCACAGTGTTGGTAGAGAGAAGGACCCCAGGGCTTGCAGCCCTGCAGGTCCCTGCGGGGTGACAACAAGGGATGTGCCCTGGGAATGTCCCCTTGCTCAGAGCCACCTGAGCTGGGCAGCACCTCACACTTCCTTCCTCAGACTTCAGCTCCATTCATGTCATCAGGCAGCTTCCTTTAGAGCCAGGCATGCCATTTTTTTTTCCTTTCTTTTTTTTTTTTCCCCTTCCCCTCAGAAACATTTGGTACTTCCCCCGCAAGAAATCAGGAGCTTTCTGTTTGATAAGGGGCTGGAACAGCTTCCTGCAGTAGGAGAGAATTCCTCCTCTGGCTCTTCCTGCACGGAGCCAGAACAATGCCAGCACTTCCAGCATCACTTTACCTCGGATAATCTCATTTAGGGTCCATCTCCTGCCAGGGGAGGCTGCTTTTCCAGCAGTTTGCTTTAAAAAGGCTTTTTAAAAATGCGTCGCCACAGCAGAAAGGCAGGAGCAATCCTGATGTTCACTTGGGGCTGATGCAGAATCTCATTTTTTTCTTTTCCCTTAAATGAGAGGCTAAACAGGATTTTTTTCATGTCTTCATCCTGAAAGTGCAGGATGTTCACCGAGTGCACGTGGTGAACTCGGAGCATCCGAGTCCTTTGCAGGACTCGATGGAACTGAGTGTGCTTGGTTGGGGTTGAGCACACACAGAGGAGAATTTACAAGGTTGGGATGTATTTTGTCCTGGTTGCTAAGTGGGATGGTCATTATGGATCTGTGCTGATGATTTATCTCATCCTTCTTCTCTTGGTTACTTTTTTCCCCCTGTTTCTGCTTTCTTTTTTTTCCCAATTCTGCTTATCTGCTCATGCACATGGGAAAGAGTGTCCTTTTTGGGAGTGTGTGTGTAGAAGTGAAACCCCAGCCTCAAACCCCACGTGGGGAGTTCTGTGGAGGCTTTGACAGAAAGGCTCATGAAGGGAGGTTTGTATATTCAGCTTCTGCTTTAGAAGGCTGGGTGGAGAGATGGGCTGATGGGCTGACCAGATGGGCTTTGATCCACGTGGACATTTGTAGAGAGAAAAAGAAAAATCTGCCCACTCGTGTCCCTTTATTGGGAGGACAAGACTTGCTGTCACAAGTCTGTCACAGTGCTGTGCTGTCACGGATTTCTTCAATGCATTTTCCAAATCGAGATAACATTGCATGATAAAACCTGGGGAAAGGCTTTTGTTCTTTTTGTATGGCTTGTGTTCTTTATATGCCAGACAAGCAAGCGCGTGCTCTTCAGCCTGGAGGAGGCTGAGGAGAGACCTCAGCAATCCACAGCTTCTTCCCAAGGTGCAGCTCCAGTCTCTGCTCTCCGTGACAGGGGCAGGACCCAGGCAATGCTGGAGCTGTGTCAGTGGGATTGGGATGGATTTTAGGGAAAGGTTCTTCCCCCAGAGGGTGCTGGGCACTGCCCAGGCTCCCCAGGGAGCTCACGGGGGACTCGGATTTGATTTTCCTGCAGTTCCCATGGCTTCCCCCTGGGAATGGTGTTCCTGGGTGTTTTTAAAGTAGGACCTCCAGGTTTGCTGGAGGCGTTGCCAGCAGAGGGAGCAGGAGTTGGTTCCTCCCATCTGCACTGGTCAGAACTATAAAATACCGTCTTTAGTAGCTGACATATAAAAATAAGCAGGTAAGCTCTTGCATCATGAAAGAATAGCAAGAGAGCTGTGTGATGGTGTGGCACAAAGGCAGAATAATCAAAGCCTTGACCATGTTGAAACTTAATCCCAATATTTGGCTGAACCTTTGCCAAGATTCCCTGTGACAAAATGCAAGGAAGCAGATCCTTTCCTTCCATGCCAGAGCTGCTGGTGTGGTGTTCCTCTCATGCAGGAAAACTCTGGGCAAAGTTGCCACCTAATTTCTGACCTGCACATGAATTAACACAGCCCTTCAGTTCATCAGAGCCTTCTGCAGAAGGTGAAGATGCTCAATAAAGAAGTTACTTGTGGCACATTCCTCTGTTTCCATGGGTATTCCAGTTTGGCTCTAAAAGTTATTGATATTTAATAACTCAAAGCATGACCAAATCAATGGGAAGTTTTCTCTCTGTGGAGCACAAATAGCCCATTTTATCCCAAGGTATTTTTACTCATGAGCAGAAAATGATAACTCCCAAGTTTTACATCAGCAGAAGATGCCTGCTAGCAGTGCAGTTGAAATGTCCAAATTTACAATATGCTGAACAAACCCAATCTGTGCTTGGTAAAACAAGACTCCTGTGGCTGCCTGAAGCCCCTGGTGACAGAAATAAAAGTGCACCTCGCATTGCCCTGGTTGGATTTTATTCCAGCCTGCTGTGAGGGTGGTGGCACCAGGACAGGGAATGTGCTCAGTGAGCAAAACCATCTCTGGGATGGGATGGGATGGGATGGGATGGGATGGGATGGAATGGGGCTGAATGAGGTGTGGGAAGCAGGGGCTGGAGGATAAATCTCTGTGCATGCTCTTGTGGGGGCAGTGGCACCCCAGAGGGGCTGTTGGCTGAGCCTCCCAGGCCGGTCCTTCCTGCCCCAGGCACAGCCTTGTGCTATCCAAGCCCTGCTTTTCCCAGGTTTAAACCTCCTGACTCCTTTTGGCTGGACAAGCCTCAGCACTTGCCCAGGGGCTTTGCCCGCACTGGGAGGGTGGTGGTGAGGAGCCAGCAGTGTCCCTGGGTGGGGTGTCAGGCTGTTCCTTTTGGGGCTGGAAGCAGCTGCTGCAGCTAAGCCAGGAGTCTGGCACTGCCTTTTACACCCCTGATCCTGCCCAGCCTGGCACTTAGGCCAGCCTTAATGTGAGCATGAGCTCAGGCTGAGCACGTGCTTCCATCTGAGCAGCAGCAAGGCACAGAACCCTCCCAGCTGTGCCAGCGAGCAGGTGACAATGTCACCTTCCTTCTCCAAAGCCACTTGCATTTCTCCAGGAAAGCTCCAGGACAGCTCCAGGACTTCCCAGCCTTGGGAGGTGGGTGCTGGCACTGCCAGCCTGGCTGCCCCTGCAGATGGGCAGAGGCAGGAGCTGGGCTGTGCTTTCAGGGCACATGCAGCTCTGCTGCAGAGATGTGTGCTTTTTCAAAACCCCTCTGCAAGATCTGCTGGGAGAAAATCCCAACTGCACCGAGCACGTTAAAAACCTGAAAAGAAATACTGGAACTGGAGAGAGAACTGGAGCAAAAATGTGTCTGTGGGGTGTCTGATGCGAGTGCATCTTGTCACCCTGAGAAAATTGGGGTTTGAGGCTCCACATGGCAGTGGGGAAAGGAGTTGAACTTGACGATGTGAGTCCCTTCCAAGTCAGAATATTTATAATTGTCTGGGTTCTTCACTGTTGGCAGCAGTGGGTTTGGGAAGTACAGAAGTGTTTGTAGCTGGGCTGGGGCTCATGGATTTCAGGGAAATCCTGCTCCCCTTCTGGCTGAGGCAGATGGAGCAACTGCTTTTCTGTTAAATATAGGCCAGTTGCTGCTGCCTGCTCAGGATTTGTGTGGGAAGTTGGTTGAAGTCCCGTGGTCCCTCACAGTGCTGGTCAGAGGTGAAATCCTGCTGGATAAGGGGAAATAAAAAAAAAAAAAAAAAGCAAGTGGAGTACTGGGAGTGATGCCCAGCTCCTGGGCAAACCTGCAGCATCCCCTGAGCTCACCTCCTGATCTGGGAGCTTCATCCCCTCATCCATGGGGGGCATAGCAGGGTCCCTTGGGAGACCTTTTAGGGTGCTGCTGCTGCCCTGAGGAATAGAGCCAGGCACAAAGGCTCGGGTGAGCCACGGTGCAGGGATATTTGGGAAGCTCTTGGCCCTCTGTGCTGCTTTTGCACTGCTGGCAGGTGTGGGAGGTGTCCATGGCCCTGCCCGCGTGTCCCCTGTGCCTGGGCAGAGCCCATGCCCTGCTCTGCCCACCTCCTCCCCATCCCACCTCCTGCTCTGCCTCGGCCAGGTGCTCCTTGGCACAGGGAAGGCAGACACGGAGGCAGTGGCAGTGAAAGCAGCCTCGTCCTCCAAATCCTCCTGCACAAAAGCCCTTTTGTTCCCCGGGTGAATTCCAAGAGCTTTTCTCCAGTTTTGGTTCCAGCAAACTCCCACTGCAAGACGACAGGCGGGGGCTGAAAACAAAGTGGCAGCAAAATGAAAAATCCCTCGTGAAGAAAGCCTGGCCAGGGCTGGAGGCTCTTTCCTAACAGCATCCCTGGCCTGCAGCTCCTGTGGATTTCCTGATTTGAGATAAGCAGTGGAGCAGGCTCTGGGATGGGGGGGCAGTGTAGCCAGTGAGTCTTGGCAGAAGGAAAATGGGAATTTGACTTACGGTGTGCTGGTGCCTGGGGGAGTGCCTGCCCCATCCCTGTGGCTCCAGTGCTGGGATTTCTCATGAATGGGGGAAGGGGAGAGACCGTGAGGCTCCAGTGGCCTCTGTGGGATCTCCATCACCCTCACATCTTTCCCAGAGCAACAGGAGGATGTGGCCATCCCACTGCTGGAAGGCACAAGGGATGCAACCAGCTCCAGTGACCGGGAGGAGCAGAAAACCAGGTCCTTTAGGAAATCCTACTGGGATTCCTTCCCTGTCATGCAGCTGTGAGTGATTTGTAGGATATGAGGGCCTTTGAGATGGTGTGATGGGAGGAGTGGAAGGGAGGCTTGGGCCACCAGTGAAGTTGTTGGTTGGAAAACCAGTTAAGCAAAGGAAGGTGAGAAGAAGGAAGATGACCCTGATGGGATGGATGCCTGTCAGGCTGTTGGAGATGGGAGGGTGCAAGGACAAAGAATGGAATTCTGCATTTTGTGGGCTGTATCCTTTGGCAGCTGCTGAAATCCTCGTCCATGCAAGTCCCTTGCTTTGGTGCAGGTGCCTCAGAGCCCACAGCAGCAGAGGTGTTTTTGCCTGAATTCCTCACTGCACACACCAGGCAGAGGGGACACACAGACAAGGTTTGTGCAGTCCCAGGAGTTGGTGAGATCCCTATGGGTCCCTCCCAGCAGGGATGTTTGTGATTCTCCACATCACCCATGGCCATGGATGGGGTTATTAGGGCTGAAATTTGGGTGTGCACATCCTGGTGCTCTGTCCCTTCCACCATCACCTCCTACCTCTTCATCCCATGGAGCCTGTTCCTCACAGAGCCTCTTGGAGCTGGGGTGAATCAGGAGAGAGCTGAACATTCCCACTTGTACCCAGCTGGGAGGAGGGTGCTTGGGATCCCTGAGGGCTGGCAGCTGAGCCCTGGCTGGGTGGAATTGCCTGGGATGGGTGCTGGAATTCCCCGGGATGGGTGCTGGAGTTCCCCGGGATGGGTGCTGGAATTCCCCGGGATGGGTGCTGGAGTTCCCCGGGATGGGTGCTGGAATTCCCCGGGATGGGTGCTGGAGCTCCCCGGGATGGGTGCTGGAGCTCCCTGGGATGGGTGCTGGAGCTCCCCGGGATGGGTGCTGGAGTTCCCCGGGATGGGTGCTGGAGTTCCCCGGGATGGGTGCTGGAGTTCCCCGGGATGGCTGCTGGAATTCCCCGGGATGGGTGCTGGAGCTCCCCGGGATGGGTGCTGGAGTTCCCCGGGATGGGTGCTGGAGTTCCCCGGGATGGGTGCTGGAATTCCCCGGGATGGGTGCTGGAGCTCCCCGGGATGGGTGCTGGAGCTCCCCGGGATGGGTGCTGGAGTTCCCCGGGATGGCTGCTGGAGCTCCCCGGGATGGGTGCTGGAGTTCCCCGGGATGGGTGTTGGAGCTCCCCGGGATGGGTGCTGGAGCTCCCCGGGATGGGTGCTGGAGCTCCCCGGGATGGGTGCTGGAGTTCCCCGGGATGGGTGCTGGAGGTCCCCGGGATGGGTGCTGGAGCTCCCCGGGATGGGTGCTGGAGCTCCCTGGGATGGGTGCTGGAGTTCCCTGGGATGGGTGCTGGAGTTCCCCGGGATGGGTGCTGGAGCTCCCCGGGATGGGTGCTGGAGCTCCCTGGGATGGGTGCTGGAGCTCCCTGGGATGGGTGCTGGAGTTCCCTGGGATGGGTGCTGGAGTTCCCCGGGATGGGTGCTGGAGCTCCCTGGGATGGGTGCTGGAGCTCCCTGGGATGGGTGCTGGAGTTCCCCGGGATGGGTGCTGGAGCTCCCTGGGATGGGTGCTGGAGCTCCCCGGGATGGGTGCTGGAGCTCCCCGGGATGGGTGCTGGAGCTCCCCGGGATGGGTGCTGGAGTTCCCCGGGATGGGTGCTGGAGGTCCCCGGGATGGGTGCTGGAGCTCCCCGGGATGGGTGCTGGAGCTCCCTGGGATGGGTGCTGGAGTTCCCTGGGATGGGTGCTGGAGTTCCCCGGGATGGGTGCTGGAGCTCCCCGGGATGGGTGCTGGAGCTCCCTGGGATGGGTGCTGGAGCTCCCTGGGATGGGTGCTGGAGTTCCCTGGGATGGGTGCTGGAGTTCCCCGGGATGGGTGCTGGAGCTCCCTGGGATGGGTGCTGGAGCTCCCTGGGATGGGTGCTGGAGTTCCCCGGGATGGGTGCTGGAGCTCCCTGGGATGGGTGCTGTTCTGCAGGGTGATGATGCCTGTCTGCACAGAGGTGCTGCCGTTTGGGAGGAGCTGTTCCCTTTCCCCCAGGCCATCAGAGCAGCTGGATGCACACGCCAGATGGGTTCAGCCAAAGTGTTGTAACAGGGTTTTTAATATTCCACTCTCGCCGTGGCCTGTGCTGAAAGCTGTAGGCAGGCAGAGCTCTCCTATCTCCCATCTCCCATCAGCACCTAGGGGACGATGGATTTGGGGCTGCTTTGCATTGCAGAGCTGTCTGAAGGGAAGCTGGCTGATCCGAGGCTGCCTGGCGGGGCAGGGTGTCAGGGGAGGGCTCTGTCTGGCCTTGTCACATCTCTAGATGCCAGCGTGGTGCTGGCACCAGCTCAGCAGGGACAGGACGGGCGGCCCCAGGCTGTTCCCTGGATAGGTTGGACGTGATGCTGTGTCTGGGAAGGGACATTAACTGGGAAGGGACGTTGTCTGGCGAAGCTGTTTGTTGTCACCTCCCCATTAGTGTCAGGAAGAGAGCATGTGGCTGCTCTTTGCTGATCTCTGAATGTGGAAATAGGCACTGAGGGCCCCATTTCCTCTCGTGCTTGTTTTCCTGCACACCAACACTGGAATGGGGTAGAGGAAAGCCACTGGGGCAGAGCCCAGCTGGGGAGTGAAATCCATGATGCTGGAATGTCCAGGCCAGTGTGGGAGCTCATGAAACAGCTCAGTGAGGTGTCAGTACTTCCCTAGGATGCAAAGGATCCAAAACTCCCTACCTGTAGGATCTTCTCCATCGGACAACCAGCCTTCCTCTCCAGACTGGCCCTGGGTGCTGGTGTCCCACAAAACCTGCTGGATGGTTGCTCCAGCCCGTGATTATCCCAGTGCTCCCTGCAGGAGCTCAGGTTTGTTTGGTGGGGGGTTCCAGGGGGTACAGAATTGCCCCAAAGCTGTAAGAGCTGTCTGTCCCCTCCCCAGGGTCCCTGCAGCCCCCCTTCAGGGCATGTCTTTGCACAGGATCTCACGTCTGATCTCTGTCAAAGTCTCTTCCACTTTGCACTCAGAATCCTGTAAGATTTGGAAATGCACTCTTATCAGGGTGACAGACAGACTCTCCTAACCCAGATGTGCAGATAAACACGAAGAAATTGCATCCCCCGGTTTCAGTATTGACATGAGTAACCCAGCAGGCTGCAGCCCTTTCGCAGGGTGTGTTAAGAGGAAAATGGGCAGGGTAAGAGAGATTAGCCTGAATCAGGAAATTACCTTCAAAATTGAATTACTGCAATACAGAGCTTACTGAAAGGCGGGCAAATAGCTCCTGATATTTGCAGAGTTTGGTGACATTTCTGTCCGTGTCTGCACGGCAGGATCTGCAGATTAAGTCTGCTGGAGTCCGTGTCGCAGAGCTCTCTGCTCTGCCTTGTTCCAGAGTTTTCTCCTGCTGCTGTTCAGAGCTTCTCCTGCTGGAGGCCGGTCTGAGGCAGGCACAAAGCCCTGACCTTGTGGTTTTACCTCGCAGCAGAGCTGAAGATCTTTGTCTCGGCGGTGTTTGTGCTTTAGCAGGGCTGACCTGCGTCAGTCGGGAGCGCGGCTCCCGCAGCAGAGCCGGGCCCTGGGACACAAATAACCCTGGCATTGCTCAACCCTGCCTCTGGTTCACCGGGTGCACCTCACCCGCTCCCTGCACAGCCCTGCTATTTTGGTTTGGAGCCTCTCCTGCCCCGGGTTTATTACAGGTTGTAGGGTTGAGTCAGAGGAGCGAGTTCAGCCCTGCGACGGAGAAACCCCTGGGGCAGCCTCTGGCACGGCTGGGTGCTGGGGACATGGCTGGGTGCTGGGGACATGGCTGGGTGTTTGGGAACATGGCTGGGTGTTTGGGGACATGGCCGGGTGCTGGGGACATGGCTGGGTGCTGGGGACATGGCTGGGTGTTTGGGAACATGGCTGGGTGTTTGGGGACATGGCCGGGTGCTGGGGACATGGCCGGGTGTTTGGGGACATGGCTGGGTGCTGGGGACATGGCTGGGTGTTTGGGGACATGGCTGGGTGTTTGGGGACATGGCCGGGTGCTGGGGACATGGCTGGGTGTTTGGGGACATGGCCGGGTGTTTGGGGACATGGCCGGGTGCTGGGGACATGGCTGGGTGTTTGGGGACATGGCCGGGTGTTTGGGGACATGGCCGGGTGTTTGGGGACATGGCCGGGTGTTTGGGGACATGGCTGGGTGCTGGGGACATGGCTGGGTGTTTGGGAACATGGCTGGATGCTATGCACAGGTTCTGGGACACATCTGGATGCTGGGGCACATCTGGATGCTACGCACAGGTGCTGGCACACATCTGGATGCCAGTGCACAGACATGCTGGGCATGGCACCCCCAGGACAGGACAGTGATCTGCATCCCCACCTTTCCAGTGTGGGTGCTGATGGTGTCGGGAGGGAGTTTGGGATCAGCTGCTGTGGGGTCAGTGGGACAGCTGTGCCCAGACCGTGCCAGGCCCTGCTCTTCTCTTCAGGAGCCTTGGGGATTAAAACGGGCTGTGAATGCAGCATTGTCTGCTCCCGTGGTGTGCCCGTGTTTCTGGGTTTCCTGCTGTGCTCTCCTTCTGCTACACGTTGGAAAAATTCACCACAGCCGTCAAAATGCTCTTGCCTTTCCTGCTGCCCGACCCAAAATATGACTCTTTGGGGACAGAAAGGAAAATAAATAATGCTTTAATTTAGACATAAAGGTGTGAGTTGCAGTGTGGACATGGTGGTGTGCTCAGACCTGGATGTGCCAGCAGCCGTCAGCTGTGCCAGCAGCTCCATGGCATCCAGACTAGAGGAGGAAAACCTGGAGCTGGGAGCCACCTCGGCCCCATGGCCGTGGCAGGCTCAGCTCGAGTCCCCAGACAGCTCAGAAATGTTGTTAAGGAAACACAATTCAAGTTTGCTGTTTCCAAGGAGTTGTTGCAGACAGCCATGAGGCAAGGCACAGATAAAGGAGGTGTGGGAAATGTCCCTGTCCCCCACAGGGGACACACCATCATCCCTGGAGCATCTCCATTTGCTTCCAAGAGATCCAGCTGCTCCTGGCAGTGGTGGAGGAGCAGCCAGTGGCCACTTGGCCACTCACTGGCAGGGGTAAGGAGAGAGCAGCTCCCTCAAGTTTCAAGGAGAGAAATAAAGCACAAATCCACCTCGTCCCATCCCTTGGCCTTTGGTTGAAACTTCTACAGCTTTTAAACATCTCTTGCATATTAAATTACTTTTGTGGCTTAATGAAGGATCAGAAACCAGATTTTCAGACCCACTTTTCCACATCGTTGGTGCTTACATGTACACCTGGTTTTTGGTTTTCTGCAGAAATTAGAGCTTGGCTAAAACTCTGTGTTTGCAAACTGGACGGTGGGCACAGCTCAGCCACTCACCCGCCCTGTCCCTGGCACAAAGGGGATTTAGGCACCTTTGCCAAAATGATACCAAGGCACACAACCCAAGCACGGTGGCAGAAGTGAGGAGAGAACTTCCCTGGTGCCTCACAGCCACCAAACCACTGTCACCAGCTCCCCCTCCCTGTCATCCCACGGGCATTTAACTCCAAAATCCACAGCCTGGTTCCACACTGGGACTGCCCAAATTTCAAAGGTTTTCACCCATTTGGAGCTCGTGGGAGGAAGGTGGTGGTGCAGGAATTGCTGTGGAGATGCCACATGGGGGGGACACGTGGGGATGGGGCCACCAGGGTTTTATAGTACAGAAAGTGGCCACCAGAAGTGGCTACTTGAGGAATGTACCCCCATTTGTGTTCTCTTTGAGGGCTTTCCATAATTTCCAGCTGAAATTATTTCCATTTCAGCTGGAGTGGAGCCAGAAGGAGCCCGGGTGCAGCTCCAGCATCACTCATTGAGAACAGACTTTGTTATCTCTGCGTATTTGAATTTTTCAGCACAGCACTGGGCAGGGAGCCCCAGGCTCTGCTCCTGGCTGTTGTTTAGTCTGGAGTGGGCAGTGTTTGGCTCTGGGGACACCAGGAATGCTCCCAGCCTTCCCTGTCCTCTCACACTGGGCTGGGATGTCCCCCCACGTGTGGGGTTCCTTAGGACAGAGACCTGGGCAGGATTAAAAGCTTTAAACCTTCAGCACTGGGCAGTGGTGACAGGACTGAGGGAGAGGGACAAATCCATCCCCAGCCCTCGGATGGTTTGTGTAACAACCATAAGAATTGGCAAGTATAAATAATGAACCTGTGAGATGATTTGTAATACCTGTTAATTTTTTTTTTCACTTCTTTGGTAATTTTTGGTCTGTCAAAATATTTTTAAATACAAGGTTGCTACACCTACAGCAGCAGTTGCTCCAGGTGACCCTGCTCTGTCAGCAGCTTTGAGATATCTCAGTCTTTGTGTCCAGGAGGGTTAATGAGTGAATTTCTCAGAGATTTGGGCATTTCCAGGTGTCCTGCAAGGCTTAAAGTTCTCTTTGACAGCATCAAACCCACCATTGTTGCTGAGATGTGGGCTGGAGCCGAGCTGTGGATAAAGGATGCCCTTTGCACTTGCACACCAAGGCTTTGCATGAAGAACTCCCCTGCTGGGCATCTCCAGGGTGGCTGGGACACAAAAGAAATAATCTTAATTCCTTGGTTTTGCCAGAACCACCTGGGTTGGGAGTTTAGCACCTAAACCATGGCCGTGGGTCCTCTCCCTCTGCAAAGTGGCACTTGAGGATCAGGCCAGACATTGGTTGTGGAGCCTTGGGAGCTGCCCGTGAGCTGCCAAAATTGACCCTTCTTCCAGGGAAACCCATCAAACGTTCCCATGTTGCCCTCATTTTAGGGGTGGGGATTTGCTCACACAGAGAGTATGGCTGGTAGGGGAAAACCAGATCATTTAGCTTCCACAACCTTCCAAGAAATCAGACAAAAAAAATCCTTGGGAGAGACAGGAATTGTAAATGAGGCGCTTTTATCTCCTAAAAAAATGGCAGAAAGAGGCATTTCCCGCCTGTGAAATTTTACCAGCAAATTCTATGCCTAAGAGTGATGTTTGAAAGGAAGTGTTGCTACATGGCAATTCAACACATTTTTAATAATAAATTGTGGTGAAGACAGAACTAGTTAATATCCTTTGAATGAAACAGGAGCTTTTTGTGGCAAGGAACCATTTATTTTGGATTATATCATAAAAGGCTTTTGACTGCAGTGAAAAGTCTGGGGAATGGGATTTTCCTTCAGAAGTCAAAGTTTATTTTCTGTTACAGCCCATGTGGGCAGCAAATTCCTCTGTCTTCCCTTTCTTTGTTATTCTCTGTTCTTTTCACTGCGGAACGTTGAAGTTTCCTTTTTCAATATTGATATTTAACACTGCCCTAATTGGAGAGGGCTGACAACATCCATCCCTGTGCTCTGTCAGTGCCAGTGGGAAGAGGTTAAGGAGCCCCTTGGAAACGTGCTCTTCTCCCCCACCTCAGGAACTGGGTTTTAGACCTTCACAGGGAAGCATTTAATGTGTTTTCATTGAGTCAGGGTTTCTTTTTCCTGTTGCACTTGGGTTCTCGGGGTTGGTTGGGCTGGTCCAGGCCCTGCAGGAGCAGTCGGGGTCGGTGCTGGGGCACGGGAGGTTCAAGAGATGCTGCAGCCAAGTGCTGGCACTACAACCAGAAAATCAGGGAATCACTAGGGCTGGAAAAGCTCTCCAAGCTCATTGAATCCAGACATTAACCCAGCACTTCCAAGCCCACCACTAACCCCTGTCCCCACATCTTTTGAGCCCTTCAGGGGTGGTGATCCCTGGGCAGCCTCTTCCAATGCCTGACCACCCTTTTGGTGAAGAAATTCCTCCTCATTTCTAATCTAAACCTCCCCAGGCACAACTTGAAGCTGTTTCCTCTCATCCTGAGATGGAACTGCTGCCTTAAGCAGTGCCCCTGCAAGGAAGGCTTTGTAAAGGTGGCACCTTCTTCAGCACCAGTCGGTTCAGTATTTACTGTGGGCCATTTTTTAATTTTTTTTTCCTAAAAGAAAGTAGTTTTAAGCTTCTGCTTAATGTCACAGATACCCTGGAAGTTTTGCTTATCAAAACTGGGTTCTGGAGATGTCTCTCAGCATCACTCCAAACCAGGCTTGTTTTTCCCCCCCCTCAATTATTCTTAAAACTTGGCTTTTGAGTCATGGCCTTGTGGATGTCTCCATGTGCCAGTTTTGCAGGGAGAGCTCTTAAGTGAGCTTTAGCTCGAAGGCTCAGGGACCAGCAAGGCTCAAGGGGCTGTTCACACAGAAAATTCATGGTTTTTTGGGTGCTGGGGAGCAGATGTACGATCCCATCTGCTGAGCCACCAGCAAACCCCTCTGCAGAAGGAGCCACGTTTAGACTTGGTGCTGTGTGTGGTGGTTCACTGGGGCTTTCCTTCCTGCAAATCCCAAGGGATTGCAGTACAAACTCTCTGCACTGATGGTTTGAGCCTCGGGATGGAGCCCTGGGCTGTTATCTGTTATTTTGGTGTCTGTGGCACCTGTGTGGGTGCCTGGTACCTGCCATGGGTGGCTTTTGTGTTCCAGTCCCTGAGCTGGGGACTGCTTTATTGAACCACCTGCTTTTCTCAGATTTGCAGTCTCCCTAAAGCTCAGTTTCTCTGTCAGAAGGGGCTGAAATGAGCCCGTGGCTTTGCACTTGCCACAAACGACCAGCTGATAAACACATGCGGTGGTTTAGTCCAGGAAACAAAGCTAAAAATAGTAATGATTTGTAAGAACACCGTGGAAAATACCAGTTTTCTGGTGGATGGAACAGGTACCATCCAATTTTGTGTGCTATTAAGCTGCCCCCACATTTGGAGCTCCTGTGTAGATGATTTTAAGGCAGTGTCACCTCCCCAAGCCAACGTCTGCTCTGGCAAACTGGGGGATTTTATTTTGACAGCGAGACACTTGCTTGGCAGTTCCTATTGAACAGAACTGATCTCGAGGCTTCCAATCATTCTTTCCCTTTAAAAAAAATGCCTTTTAAGTGTATTTGTGTTTGGGGAGAAAGTCAGTCATGTGTGAGCTGGACAGTTGAATTCTGGAGCTGGGGATTGGGGTGAAGGGGGATCTGGTTCCTGCATCCCACTGCAGCCTGCTGGGCTGGTTCTGCTCCTTATTTCTGGTTTCAAAGCATGCCATGATCAGGATTGCTGGTGCTTCCTGCAAACCACTTGGAGACATTGGCCCTAGAGGCTTGGAGAGACGAGTGCTGTGCATTTTGGAACAAAAGGAGCTCAGAAGTTTGTCCTGATGCAGTTAAAAGCCATGAAATCGCCTGATTTCAGCCTAGGATTCATTAAATAACCATCAATTCAGCACATTCCCCCCTCAGCACCTTTGGGTGCTGCAGGTGCAAGTCCTTGCCATGGCAATTCCCATTTTCCATCCCTCCCCCTGGTGCCATCATGAAATCCATGTCTTACTCAAGCTACTGTTGTTGCTTTCTGTTTTCTTGAAAAGAAAACCCCAAAGAATGTTAAATTCTGCCTGTGCCTTGGCAGCTCGAGCACGCGGACAGATTGCGCTTCGAAAAAATGGCAGAATTTCAAAATATTGTGTTCTGTGAAGAAGAGACAAGGAAAATAAACTCCCCAAAGTGCAGATTTTATTTCCCCAGGAGGAAGGGCTTTTAATGTTTATTTAGGTTTGGCGTTTTGCTCCCTGGTTCTGCTGACACCACTCGTGAACCATGATAAAATTCAGCCTGTCCTGGGTCCAGTTCAAATCAGCTTCATTTCCAGTAGATTCATTTTCTCCCTCCCAGAGCAGGTTCCTGAGGCTCAGGGACAGCACGTGGGCTGGTGCAAGCGAAGCCATGAAGGATAAAATGGAAAAAAAGGGAATAACAGAGCAAATTTGTGCCTGTTTCTTGCTTGGTTTTGGTTGTGCCAGTGTGGCTGCAGCAGAGTGAAGGGCTGGGATTTGTCAGGAGGCAGCTGCTGAGTGTTAATAGGGACAGTTCAGCCCTAAAAGAAGCAGTTCCTCCATAGGAAATTTGGTGGGTTTTGGTGTCTTCTTTTCCACGTGCAAAATCAGTTTGAAGATGCTTTTCCTGTGCCTGTCTCGTTTCCTTGAGGATGCAGACAGGAGGCACAGAGGATCTCTGGGATGGCAGCTTGGAGAATGCCAGAGGATCAGGGATTTTGTTTGACTGCACTGCCAGACCTGTGTTTTTGAGATTGCTTTTTTTTTTTTTTTTTTTTTTGGATAATGTGCCAAAAAATCCAGAGCAGCTCTCCCCATTTAACATCCCCCGGGTCTGGGGTGCACTTGGCACAGCTTGGGCAGGAGAGGGGATCTGGAGCATCCAGCACAGCAGGGCTTGCTCCTCACTTTTGCCTTCTGGGTGCAGCTGGAAGGCAAAACTGGAAGGAAAAGGTCGAAGAGCAGCTCTGCTCACTGTAGGAATTCCTCCACTGGTTTTTAGAATCGTTTTTGCTTCCTTACTTTTACTTTTTGGGAAAACTCAGTTCTTTGTGCTCTCCGTGACCTTGCTGCTTTTGTTTTGCTTTTCCTGTGTGAGCTTTGGAGCTCCTGGAAGCAGAGAATTGGCTTTTATTTTTTTTTTTTTTCAGTTTTTCTTCCCTATGTGCATTCCCAGCTCTGTTGATTTCTGATCCCAGCAGTGAGTGTGTACAGGGCTTTCTAATAAATGCTGTTCCCACGAGGTGTCAGCTGGGTTCTTGCAGCCTGCCCCATCCTGGAATGACTTTGTCAAAAGGAGGGAGCACAGTCCCAGCTTTTGGAGCAGACAAGGAAAAGAAATAACAAAAAAAAACCATCAAAAAGTCACTTAAAAAAAAAACAAAACACCAAAAAACCAACCAAAACTCCAAACCCAAACAATGACAACAACAACAAATCTTTAGAAATACCCCAAAAAACAAAACAAAAGAAACCCCACAGCAACAACAAATCAACCCAAACCCCAAAACCCTAAAAAAATTGCTAATCTGAATTAATTGACTCATAAAGGTAATTTTCCATTCTGGTGCCTGCCCTTTGTTCCAGCACCCCCCTGGCCCTGGGATGCACAGGCATCTATTGATGTGTCAAAAGAAAAAACAAATTGAGACGTGTATAGGTGAAATTTGAGAGAGAGAGTTGGGAACAGCGAATAAAACTCATACTTAAAATAAGGAGTTATTTATATAAATTGTTAGATTAAAAATGCTGAATGCCTAAATTAGATGCTTGTGCCTTTTTTTGGGGGGGGTGGACCAAGGATTTTATTACCCAGCCAAGCAGCCAGATATTTACCTTGGGGTTTGGTGACATGACTGATGTTTCCAGGTTATTTTCTCCATGAATTCGAGCCCCCGTGCTGAAATGGGCCTGGATCTGTGCAGTTATAAAAAGGTTCTTGTGTTCCTCTGCTCTGCCTGGCTCTGGTGGTTGCTGGTTTGGAGCCCCTTTCCAGGAGAGCTGCAGCTGAGCTGCCTCAGATCTTGAGCTGCATCCAGCTCAGAAAAGCTTGGCTGGTCAGTGTGAATAGAAACAAATGGCTTTGAAGCCTTCAAACTTGAATTCTGCTTTATTTTTGCTGGGTTTGCATAACTTTTAATGACTTCAGGACACGAAACGTGTAGTTGAACAGAGTCAGAATCTGCCACTTTCAGATGCAATTTTAAGAAGATGTTTCATCCTGTCAGGGTTTGAAGTTATGTGTTTGGAATGGTTTTAAATCTGAGAAATGTTTGAAGGGATCCTACGTGGGTAGGAGGAGAAATACCTTTCCCTTTGCATGTTCCTATGGCCTGCCTTTGCCAGAGCTCTTGCCTGCTTTCTGGACCAAGTTGGCAGCCAGAGCTTGCAGGTTTAAATGAAACCTTGCTGAACAAAGGCACTTTATGTTTGAACTCTGTGCCCTGAGTCTGCCCCACCAGTCTGGCTGGGCATTTCTTTTAAATAAGGTCAACGAATATAGACAAGCTGTGTTGTGCAAATTTACCCCAAACAAATCACAACAACAGCAACAAGAACAACAACAAAAAAAAGCACCCTTCTTTAACTCTGCCTCTTGTTTTGCAGGCAAGAAGAGAAACCCTGGGCTGAAAATTCCTAAAGAAGCATTTGAGCAACCACAGACAAGCTCCACGTAAGTCTGCAATCACTGAGGCAGAATGAAAAGCAAACCACGAAGCTCAGCTGCCTTCCAGCCTTGGCTGGTGCCTGGCAGTGTCCAAGGCCAGGCTGGATGTGGCTCTGAGCCCCCTGGGATAGTGGAAGGGGTCCCTGCCCATGCCAGGAGTGGAATTAAAATTGTCTTTAAGGTCCCTTCCAACCCAAACCATTCTGGGATTCTGTGATAATTTCACAACCCTTGCATTTCCCAGGGGTCTCAGCCCATCACCTTCCACCCAGCTGTGTCTCACGTGCTGCTTAATGATGCAGGGAAAGAGAAAGACCAGAATGGGCCCCCAGTTTCCACTGGTGTGACACTTTGGCCACCAGTTTGAGTAACAGGCATTTATTTGGTCAAGGCATAAAAACTTGTCCCCTTTCCCTGGCTACTGAGCCTTGCAAAAGGAATCCCTCTGTTTTAAAGCCCTTTGTGCAACTCCAGCCTGCTTGGCTTTCTTTGCCTCTGTGAGCATTGAGTGTTTTTAGCCTGTTAGCCTGTGCTGTGTGACTGAGGTGATGATTTATAGCAGGTTTAGTATTCCTGCCTATTTAATCCATTTTTCATACAGGCTGGCAGAGATTGGGTGAGTCCCTCTGGGTCCCTGCAGGGACAGGCTGGCTGTGAGAAATGCCAATTCCAGTCACTTTTTTCCTGAGCTCTTTTTTGGGTGACTTTATGGATCTGTTGATCCTGCAAAGCTCAGGGCTGCAGGGGCTGCTGGCCTGAAGGTGTGAGGGGATGGCTTGGGGATTGGATTTACTCACTGAGGGAAAATTGATCTTTTTAGGGAACATTTCAAACTTTTTCCCTTTTTCTTTCGTGCAGGCCACCCAGAGATCTGGACTCCAAAGCCTGCATCTCTATTGGTGAGGAGGTAAGACTGAGAGAGCTCTGACTGGGATTGCTTCACTTCACCCCCCAAAAAAGGGCAGATAATTAAATACCAGCTATTACAAATAATGCAGCCAATTTTACCCGAAACAGAAAGCAGTTCCTGGAGGAATAAAAGCTGAGAAGATCCAACCCCTGGAGCTGATGAGCTCTGGGGGTTTGTGAGCCACATCCAGCCATAAATATCGAGGTGTTTGTGCTCCTGCAGCCAGGGCTGTGTGAGTGGGACCCCAGGGTTGGCTCCATGGCCAGCTGGAGCTGCTGGTTGGCACTGCCCTGCTGAACGTGCCCCCAGCACTCACCCTTTGCCTTCCATGACACGTGGGCTCCCTTCATATTTTCCACCATGGAAATTCCTTCCTTGCTGCACTAAGGTGCAGCTAATCCCCTGGAAATAATCATTATAAAGCAAGGGGGTTGCTAACAGTTGTTTTACTCTGCTCTGCAGTTCCTTTGCTGGTTTAAAGCCTTCACCCAGAATATGCTGACATTAAAGGTCAGCTGAACTCAGGGTAGATGTTCCTGCCCTGAAAGCAAATCCTTCTGACAGCATGGAAACCAGTCTACCTGGATGGAAAAAAAAATAGATTCAAAAGGGAAAAGAGTAGGGTTTGATTGACATCAGGAGGAAATTCTTCCCTGTGTGGGTGGGCAGGCCCTGGCACAGGGTGCCCAGAGCAGCTGTGGCTGCCCCTGCATCCCTGGAATGTGCAAGGCCGTGTTGGACACTGGGGCTTGGAGCAGCCTGGGACAGTGGGAGGTGTCCCTGCCGTGGCAGGAGAATGAAATTAGATGATCTTTAAGGTCCCTCCCACACAAACCGTTCCGTGATGCCAGCTCGGAGGGCTCTGTGATCCTGTGATCCGTGATTCCATGGCACTGGGGTGTGGGTGGCTGTCGGGCAGAGCATCCCATGGAAGGAGTGGTCCTGCTGTGCCTGCCCTGCTCAGGATGCTCCTTCCACAGCCTGGGCAGGGAGGATGGAGCAGGTGGCACCAGCGTGGTCCCTTCCACCCTTCGCCATGACTTTGTGACAGGGCCCCAGGGGCCAGGTCCCGTCAGAGCTCTGTGATGGCTGTGGTGGTGCTGGGCAGGGGCTGCAGGGGGGAGGCCGTGCCAGGCAGGGCTGTGCTCCGGGGGCACGGCACAGGACAAACCCCCAGGGGCCGCTGACGGCTTCTGTCCCCCAGAACTTTGAGGTGAAGGCCGATGACCTGGAGCCCATCTCCGAGCTGGGACGAGGTGCGTACGGGGTGGTGGAGAAGATGCGGCACATGCCCAGCGGGCAGATCATGGCAGTGAAGGTACAGTGAGCCTCGGGGTCCTGTCCTGGCTGGGGTGCTGGGCACACGTGGAATCCCCCTCGTTCTTTTCCCGAGGTCTGCTTTCCTCGTGAAATCTTCTTTGCGCACGGGTCCCGAGGGACATTTGGGTTATTTAACCAAGAAAATCGGGGTGTTTTAAAAGTGGGATGCTCCAGCATTGTAGGGCATCAGTCACGTTGTTCACCTTTATCCACAATATTCCTGTTTGCCTAGGGTTCAGTATGCCATCATTTTTTATGCCGCTGTTCAATATACCATCACTTTTTATGCCACTTTCCCTCCTCTCCCTTTAAACTTTGCTGCTCGTTTGAGGAGAACACGCACATATTTATATTTATGCACACTCCACACACGTAAAAATTTTTTTCCCTCCTGTAGCTCCTCAGATTCACTTCATAATTATAAAGAAGAATAAATCTAATTGCACAAGACACTCTTCTTCATCTGGGACTTTTTCAGTCTGCTTGGAACAGGAAGTTTTTGTTGGGATTTTCACATTTTGCCGGCCGCAGTGGGATCTTGACTTATGGCAGGCCTGTAGATGCTATCAGGCAAAGTTTTCGTAACAGCAGCTTAGACTCATAAATTTGGAGATTAGGGAAATGGTCATGGGAAAATTTGTAGTTTGGGAAGGACCAGTTTTTGGCTGAATTTTGACTGAAATTTGGCTGAATTTTAGCTTCCTTTCAGAGTAAAAGATCTGGGAGCTCTGAGCAAGCTCTTGGCTCCTCAGTTATGGGTAGACTTTGCTGTGGGTGCTGGCTGGGCCAGGTCCCAGGCCCTCTGGGCTCTGCATTTGGTCTTTTTGTTTGCTTTGGTGTTCACCAAACTGCCAAAGACCTCCCTGAGGGCGATGGAAGATCTCAGCTGGGCATGGCAGGAGCATTCAGGCTCTCTGTGATGCTGAGCACTTCAGTTCTGTATGTACTGACCTCGAGGTGCTTTGGCCAAGGAGCCTGGAAGATGTGTGTGAGCTGTGTCTGCCCTGTTGGGGTGTTTAGCAGCCAAGGGTCTCCAGGTATTTCACATCGAGGATATCTCCTCCTGGGAGACTGGGAAATGCCCCTTTTCCACAGCCATGGGGAGCCCATGGGCTCTGGTGCAGGGCTGGAGCCCTTTCTTGTGCCCAGAACCTGCTGATGTAACACAAGTCCTCTGGATCCAAAAGTCCCAGCTTTCCACCTGCCTGGAATTTGATTTCCTGCTCCTTTTTGGTGCCTGTAGAGAGGCTGACCTAGGACAGAGGCTGGGCAGAGTTGAAGGAATAAAGCA
The DNA here is from genome assembly GCF_963662255.1 of Cinclus cinclus. Taxonomy (NCBI): domain Eukaryota; kingdom Metazoa; phylum Chordata; class Aves; order Passeriformes; family Cinclidae; genus Cinclus; species Cinclus cinclus. The sequence continues at coordinate 10,430,276 of NC_085065.1, forward strand.
GGGATTTATTAAATCCTTCCAAGGATTCACCTCGGGCAGTGCAAGAGCCCGGCCGTGGCTCCACCCAAGATGAGTCCGGAGTTCTCACACTTGGATCAGTTTGGGTCCATCCCCATCCTGGGGTTCGTTGTCCAAGCCCAGCTCCAGGCTCTGCAGTCCCCTCCTCCCAGATTCTCTCCTCAATTCTCTGCTCTTTGCACTTTTTGGGCTGAAGCTGCAGCGCTGTCCTCGGTTGTGGGGCTGGAAAAGGATTGTTTTGTGTGCCTGAGCTGGGAGCAGAACTTGGAACACTCGCTGTGGAGTTCAGAGTTGTGTCCCAGTGCAGGGCACAGTCTGCAAAATAGGAAAGCTCAAACTTAAGGCAGCATTTCTCCTCTCCCAAGCCACTTTTTTCTTCTGGCTGTTGGATCAAGAGTGGTGTTTGAAGGCAAGAGCAAAAGCAGCAGTAGTGAGGAGACCCCTGGGTGCTCCTGCCGTGGGTGCTGGGCTGGGGATGTGCCTGTGACAAAGGTGGTGACAAAGGGGTGGCACCAGGGGTGCTGGAAGGGTGCAGGTGTGGTGCCAAGGCCCTGGGGCAGCCCCCCCCCCCCGACCTGCTGTGTCTTGCAGCGGATCCGAGCCACGGTGAACAGCCAGGAGCAGAAGAGGCTGCTGATGGACCTGGATATCTCCATGAGGACTGTGGATTGTCCCTTCACTGTCACCTTTTACGGGGCACTCTTCCGAGAGGTGAGGCTTTGTGGGACTGAATTCCCATTCCTGCACTTCCTCCAAGTGGCAGGGGTTTAATTTCCACCTGGACATGGAGATTTGCTTAGTCCTGGCCTAAGGATGTGCCACTCACTGTGGCTGTGAGTGTGGGACAGCCACCAGCTCACAGCCTGCTCCCAGAGTGTTAAAATTGCCCTGGCTTGGTTTCATCCATGTGGAAGGCTCTGAAAAGCAGGATTTATTGAAGAGCTTTAAGCACAGCTCTGCAGAGCTGAACATTTCCTGGCTGAGCATTGGGAGCCTCAGTTCCTGATAATTTTCTGGGCTCCTAAATCACCGTGGCTCTGCTTTGGGAAAAGTACACCCTAAATGGTAGGGAATGTGAACAGCACTGAATCCCAGAGCAGGGAAAAGAAAGCCCAGGACAGCTTTGCTGAATGGGTTTTAAAAACCTGGGAAGGGCCAAACAGGGAAGGGAAGGGAAGGGAAGGGAAGGGAAGGGAAGGGAAGGGAAGGGAAGGGAAGGGAAGGGAAGGGAAGGGAAGGGAAGGGAAGGGAAGGGAAGGGAAGGGAAGGGAAGGGAAGGGAAGGGAAGGGAAGGGAAGGGAAGGGAAGGGAAGGGAAGGGAAGGGAAGGGAAGGGAAGGGAAGGGAAGGGAAGGGAAGGGAAGGGAAGGGAAGGGAAGGGAAGGGAAGGGGGAAGAGAGATGCTTTGTTCCAATATCTGGGTACCTGCTTGCTTTACTCTCCAGGGAGATGTGTGGATTTGCATGGAGCTGATGGATACCTCACTGGACAAATTCTACAAACATGTCATTGACAAAGGCCTGACGATTCCTGAGGACATCCTGGGGAAAATCGCAGTCTCTGTGAGTAGCACAGGGTGAGGAGGGCAGGGAAAGGGGTTTCTCCTCTAAGCCAAGTCCTACCTGACCCAAGCTCCCTGCTGTATGTGCACCAGGAAGAGGCTGGTCCATGTCCAGCCCGTGTGGCCATTCCCACAGCTGGGCTGAGGTGATGTTATTTAGAGGCCATGAATGTGCCCATCCATCCATCCACATGATGGGGAGGTGGCCCAGTGTGAGATGTGGGGAGGCTCCTGCAGCTCCTTTCCTTTCCCATCAGGGCCCTGGAGCCCCCAGGAAGATCCCTGGGTACCCACCAACACCTCAGGCTGCTGGCAGGGTGCAGGACTTGTGGGGGATGTGGTTTTCCTGCCCTCCAGGCAGGTCTGGGGGTGAAGCCAGCTATCATTTCCTCCTCCTCGTGGTGCTGCCAGCTTTGATGGGCTCTGGGTTTGTCGTTTCAGATTGTAAAAGCACTAGAACATCTCCACAGTAAGCTCTCCGTGATCCACCGAGGTGAGTGCCAGGCACACACTGCCCTGCTCTCAGCATGGCAAGGGCCCCCAAAATACCCGAGAGAAAGTGAGCCTTTGACAGCAGAAATAGTCCCCAGCACCTCATGATTTGTAGCAAAACCCAGGCAGAGGAGATGGCTGATGTTTGCTCCTTAAAATCTGCCACTAGTCCCTGAAGAGGGGGAGAAAGGGCTGGCAGGGGAAGGGCTGTTTCCCTGGGGTTGCTTCCCCCTGAACCCATGGTCTGCTTCATCTCCTGGGCGAAATTCAGCCAGGCTCTTCCCCCTGACCTTGGAAAGTTTGGGAGCAGGCTTTGCCCAGGTTTGTCCCCAGCTCCATGGCTCTGTGCTGATGTGCAGGGAGAGGGATCTCGCTGCCAGCCTCATCCTCCTGCACTGCTCCAGCCACCCTCACCCCTTCCAGGACCTTCCCTGAGCATCAGTGCAGCAGAGCAGTCTGACACCTAAACCAGCCTCAAATGAAATCACAAATCCTTTCCTTAAACTCTTGTGACATTTTCCCCTCTGGAGCATCTCAAAACTGCTCTGAACACACTCAGAGACAAATTTGCAGTTGCTGCTTGACACCTTTATTTTTAAAGGGTCATTTTCAGTTTGTCATGAGGAGGAAAGAGCCCTCCCTGGAGTGTGTGAGTGCCTGGGAAGCAGCAGAGTTGAGCTGGAGCAGGCAGTGGCACTGGCTGTACTCTTCCTTTGGCTGGGGGTTGAGTTTCTGTGTCACTTGCAGGAGGTGGAAAGCCCTTCTTGGCCGCTGGGTTTCTGTGTGTACCTGTTTGATTTCCACTGAAAATTGTCTTACTTCAGTGTAGTAACAGATGGGTGAGGATTTTGGATACCTGAGGCTTTTGATGGCAGAATGCTGATTAGGGAACAGATGTTAACAAGCTGTAAACCCTCCGTTCTAATACGAGCAGGACTCAAACACAGCTTCTGGCACCCTTCAGAGAGTGTTCCAGCTCTTCTGTTGAATTCTTTATCATGTGGAGACAGAGGATCTTCAGGAAGTGACCTGTTATTTCTGGGTGGCAGCAGGGAAAGGATTGCTCCCTTTGGAGCATCCCAGGGAGAGCAGGGTCAGCTGTGCTGAAATTCCTTTTGGGATTAACCCCACAGAACAATTGCCTGCTCTGCAGGAGAACACCTCTGTGCTCTCCTGGGTGTCATTCCTGGCATCTCTGGGTGCTTTAATCTCCTGTTCTCCTGGGTGTTGTAGCTGCCCTCACGAGCCTGATGAACACACCAGGGATTTGTAAAGCCATGATAGGAAGAGATAAATCTGGCTGTAGCAGATAAATGAGACTCTGGCCTGATTCCAGTGGGGTATGGAGCTACCACTCTCCTGCTGCTGCTCATGCTGCAGTTGGGCTTTGTATCTGTAGTGGTTTTGGTTCGTTAATTTGAGATTTTTCAGTACTATAATGTACCAATTTATGTGGTGAATTTTAGTGTTGGCTAAATTGCTAGTGTACTTATTAGAATTATTTGTTCATTTTTTTGCTGTGAGATAGGATTAGGAAGAAGGCAAAGTAGGCTTGAACTTTAAAGGGTGTAAAGGAAACCCTTATTAACAGAGCTAAAAAGAGCAATAAGAATTATAATAAAGCTTTTAGAACACTTTTCCTCTTTCCTAGATCCTTTTTTCTTTTTCACTGATAAGGAGTGGAAACAATTTAGTCAGTTTATTACTTTTAGAACAGTCTTTCTTTAGTTGACTTAGGGAGAGGAGTTTCTTCTGTTATGCTGTGGAGACTTTTTTTTTATAAGAAAATAATTCTTTTGTGGCTTTTAATTTCTACAAATAGCAGCCACTTGGAAATATGCAATTGTGAAGTCCATCTCTTTCATTAGCTTATTAGCATGTAATAAAGATGGACCTAGGGATGGACATGAAGCATGCCCATCTCTTGCATTAGTTTATTAGCATTCTTGTTTTTAAAGCCAGCCAACAGTTAGTTTTGTTAGGCACAAAGGAAGCTGTTAGCAGCTCCTCTAAGAACATGACTTCCTTGGCTAGACTCATTCCCTCCTCACCAAAACTCAATTAATACAAAACCAACACAGTATCCTTAAAATCAGAGGCTGTGTCTGAACCTTTGATCCTTGTCTCAGTTTACTGCTCTTTCCTTCCCCTGCAGCTCTTTCACCCTTTCCTGCCCCACATCCTTCCCCCATGGGTTTTTCCTTTTGCTGGCATGATCTCAGACCCACGGGGCCTTGGCAGAGCTTTGCAGAAATCCCATGGGATCATCCCCAGCCCTGCAGAGCTTCTCCCTGTCCGCTCCCTGTGACCACTCCCTGGGCTGTGGGATGTGATGGGTGTCAGGAAAATGGAAGCACAAACAGCAGAGGTTTATGTCCAGAAAGGAGACAGAGGAGTCTTTTTACTTTATTTGAATAAAGGGAGAGGTCGTGGAGCATTCCCCTGGGATCTCTCAAATTTTTGAGGCCACAGTCTCTCTTTTTATCCTATTTTCCCAGCCACATTTCCCTCTCCTTTTCCCCATGGGCTGAGGTACTTGAGAGGCACAGACTTCCAGGAACACCTGATACCTGAGATTCCCCTCTGATGTATAACCCTTCCTTTTAATTTTTAATTCTTATGGAATTCATGGTTTTCCCCCATTGCTTCTTTCATCTTTCAATATCCAATTTCATTTATCAGCAAACCTGCTGTTAGTTTGTAAAGGCAAATATCTTTTTCTTCCCATTCATCAATCAGTGGAATCCATCCCATTGTTTCGTTAATCTCTCAGTGCTGCTTTTATCTACCAGCAGACCCACAGCTTGTTTGTAAAGACAAATCCCTCATTCCTCTCATGGGGATGTGCAGAGTTGCTTCCTGCTGGTCTAGATCAGAGAGGGCAGGGTGTGAGTGAGGGGCACTGGCAGGACACAGGACAGGCCCTCGGGGCTGTCAATTGAACGCACCCAGCGAGATTTTGGCACTCCTGGAGCTCCGCTGGGCTCCTTGGCTGCCCTCTGCTGATAGGACCCTCTGTGGCTGCTTGTGGCTTGGCCCAGCCGCCCACAAGTGACAGTGACTGTGGTCTGTGTTCCTTCTTGCAGATGTAAAGCCCTCTAACGTGTTGATCAATACGCAGGGGCAGGTGAAAATGTGCGATTTTGGGATTAGCGGTTACCTCGTTGACTCTGTTGCTAAAACCATGGATGCAGGATGCAAACCCTACATGGCTGTAAGTTGAGAAGCTGCGTGGGGAGCAGCCAAAGGAACATGAGCCCTGGGGGAAGGATCAGCCCCCGGCATCTGTCCTGGGCATTCATTTGGGAAGGTGCAGCCCTGAAGTTAAGGGACACAATCCCCTTGGGAGGGGAGGCAGGTCTCATGGCTCAGATCACATCTTCCTGCTGCCTTCTCTCCTGCCTGTGACCTTGGGGAGGGCTCTGGAGTTGTTTCCCCCTTTGCCTGTTTGCCATTTGCCCCCCTTGGGGACAGCAGTGCTTAGCGTGGGGAGGAAAAACAGCCCCCAGGGATTGGGTGCCTTGGGCTGCTCCTGGGAGCTGCTGTGCAGGGTTCACCCTTAGTGGAGCACTTGAACAGGGTGAAAACAGTCCTGGAGAACTGAGGCTTGCCAGCTTTGTGCCAGCTGTGCCAGGTCAGCTCCACCAGCCCAGCCCCTGGTGCAGGTGCCCCGTTTCACTGCCTGCCCTTACTGGTGAGGATGGGGAGCCAGCTGGGGCCAGCACAGCCAGGAGAACGAGGTGGTGGTGTGGGCTAAGGGGTGCTGGGCTGCCACCCTGAGAGACCCACCCTGGCTCTGGGCAGGGCTCTGGGCAGGGCTCTGGGCCGTCCCTGCTCCTCAGCCACCTTTGTCTCTGTTGGCAGCCTGAGAGAATTAACCCGGAGCTGAACCAGAAGGGATACAGCGTCAAATCCGACATCTGGAGCCTGGGGATCACCATGGTACGGTCACCTGGGGGCTGCCAGGGGCCAGGAGGGCTCCGTGTGGCTCACGGATTCATTTCCCTCCCCACAGTGATACTGGTGGCGCGGGGTGGGAGCGGGGAGAGCTCAGCAGTGTGCCCCAGGGTTGGGGGGAAGGAGGATGGAGCCGCTGGGATGTGGAGGCAGCGGCTGCCGGGAGATGGCAGCATGGGCTAAGGCACGGGAGATGGAGCAGCTTGGACTCCCCGCACAAAACTCCTCGCAGCACTCGGCAATCTTCCCCCTTTGGGAGAGCGGGGACGGGGGTGGCTCCCACGCAGTGTTTTGGGGAATCCATCTGCTCCCGAAGTGGTTTCCCAGCGCAGTTCCCCCGTGCAAGGTTTTAATCCCAGCCTTTCCCGGGAGATGTGTGACGTGGGGGACAGGGCACTGCACCTGGAGCTGCCCGGGTCTGCTCCAGCCTCTCCTGTTTGCCGGGGGAGGATAAGCAATGTGTTGTGGCCAGCTGGGGTGAGGAAATCATAGGATCCCAGAATGGTTTGGGTTGGAAGGAGCCTAACAGAACATCTCATTACACCCCACCTTCCACTGTCCCAGGGTGCATCCAAGCCCCAGTGTCCATCCTGGCCTGTGACACTGCCAGGGATCCAGGGGCAGCCACAGCTGCTCTGGGCACCCCGTGCCTCAGCACCCTCACAGGGGAGAGTTCCTTCCTAATATCTAACCTATATCTGTCCCCTTTTAGTTCAAAACCAACCCGCCTTGTTTTATCAGTGTTTGCCCATGTAAAAACTCACTCTCCCTCCTTCCTGGAAACTCTCCTTAGGTACTACAAGGGACTCTGAGATCCCTTTGCAATGCTCCCGTCTCCAGGCTGAGCAGCCCCATGTGTGTGGAGCCCACACAAACACACCCCTGGGTGGGCACACAGCGGTCCCAAACCCGTGGGGTGGGCGGGCTGGGGGTGTCCAGCCCCAGTCCTGAGGCACGGGCTCTGTCCCCAGATCGAGCTGGCCATCCTGCGCTTTCCCTACGACTCCTGGGGGACGCCCTTCCAGCAGCTCAAGCAGGTGGTGGAGGAGCCATCGCCGCAGCTCCCAGCAGAGAAATTCTCAGCGGAGTTCGTCGATTTTACCTCGCAATGGTAACAAGTCCCCTCTTGTCCTGTCTCCGCAGGCAGCCCTCAGCCCCCAGTTTTGGGCAGAACGTTCCCTGTGTGCCCTGGCTGAGCGCTGTGCCTGGCACCCTGCAGGCACACAGCAGTGCTGGTGGCAGCTGTGGGTCTGTCAGAGGAGCAGGCTGGGCTGCTTTGAGGGCACACACAGGGTTTAGGGGGCTGCTCGCCCTGCTTGTCCCCATGCCAGCAGCACAGGGGTGCTGTGAGCAGGTGCAGCCAGGCAGCTCGTGTCCCTGAGCCTGGGAATGGAATGGCTGCATCTTCTCTTGGGGGACATGGCTCTGAAGGTAGATTTTACCCCATGGTGGCTCCCTCTGGCCAGTGTCTTTCCCTCTCCCGGGGCCTGGGGGCTGGAAGCAGCAGGAGCATTTGGCTGTGCTGTAGGAAAAGGGCTGGAGCAGAGGCAGCCCCTGAGCTCAGCCTGCCCTTTGGCAGGAGCTCCCTCCTGCAGCAGGGCTGGATTTTCCAGTGCCACCCACCTGCCTGCCAAGTTGGCAGGTGGCCACTGGCTCTGCCTGCTGGCCACAAAGGACAGCAAATCCACAAAGAGAGAAATGTGAGACTGTTCCCAAGCTGCCAGCACTCTCCCGTGACCCAGGAAGGGGATTATCAGCTGCTCCTGCCTGGGCACTCTCAGTACCCATGTTTAGATTCTTCAGAGTCTTGTTGAAACATGTTTTCATGTTCCCCTGGCCCAGCTGCTCGGCTCCTGGCCCATGCTGGGGAATACCTGCCATGCCCACTGGGTTTGGGAGAGGTGGGAGCTGCCTTGGAAAAACCCTCTCACAAGATGCCCGCCGTTCTTGCAAGGCCCACACGGAGGTTTTGGAGCAGCTGCTGTTGCTGCAAACAGTGCTGCTGGCTCTGCTGTGTCCCAGCTGCCTGCTTGTGCCAGGCAGGCTGTTCCTCTGGGAGGGATTTGCTCTTCCAAGCCCTGTGTCTTGCAGCTCAGGCTGTGGCTGCTTTAGGAGTTACATCCACAGCCAGTTTGAGGAGCACGTGGTGATTCCTGCCTTTGCAAATCCTGTCCTGCAGGGTCACCGAAGGTCCCTCGCTGCCAGCAGAGTGGCATGGTCTTGGAATGGTGAACTTTGCACCAGTTTTGTGCAAAGGACTTGGAATGGTGAATTTTGCGCGCCAGTTTTGTGTTACTGGGGTCTGGGAATTCCTTCTGACACCAAACCAGGCCACAGCCACTCTGTATTGAGCCTGACTTAGGACTGTGTTTATCCATCTGCTGCCTGGGGCAGTGAAGTCTGATCACCTATAGGCACTGCAGGAAGATTCCTGGGATATCTGACTCAGGATCAGATCCCAATATAACTCTTCATTCCTGAAAATTTACATTGATTTCAGTAACTTGCCACCAGATTTCCTGCTATTAGTAACCTGGGGATGAATTAGTTTTGTAGAAGGTCTAAATTAAGAGAATGACACCAAATCTGGACACAGCTAACCTTCAAATTCACCTTGTCATCTTGTCTGGGGCTGCTCCTGAGCTGGGAGGATGTGACACATCCCATACCTTCAGGCCAGTTATACTGGCACGTATGGAGCCTGTGTTCCTCTGTTCATTCACAACATGACACTGAACACGAGCCCTCTACACACAGCAAGCAGGAAATATCTATTCAGTGTGTGTCCTCTGCTTCCTCTGGGCCCCAGCAAATCCCAGCAGAGGTTCTCACTTTTGTTTTGCTCAGTGTGACACCTTTTCCCAGCCACCGCCGCGTACGTGTGTGAAGATCTTTTCAAGTTGCTCCAAGTGTCTTTCCCCTAAATACACTGCCAGGAAGTGAGTAGAGATTACGTCCTGTCTTTTAAAAGCTATTTTCTGCTGGAGGGAAACCAAAATAACTTCCAGCTACAACCCTCCAGGGCCATCTGTTGTAGGAGAGGAGAAAAAAAGGATGTCCCATGGAAGCGTCCCCGCTGATAACAGCACGGTGATAAACAAACAGTTGTACACGTGCTCTGGAGCCACTCAGTCACTGCTCCCAGGCACAGCTTGGATGCTCAATCCACTCCCTGAGTCACTGAGAGCACTCAAACTCCCAGTTGTACCTGGCCCCCAGCAAGAGGCAGGGTTTTAAGTGGTGTTTTTGGTGGCTCCAGATCTCTTGGTGCACCTTGAGCTCCTGCTCCAGCACTGTTTGCTGTCGCTGTCCTCAAAGCCCAAATTGTTTTCTCAGCTTGGATGAGTAGCTGAGGTTACTCTGCAGAGTCTTTAAACCTTACTTTTGTCATGGTATAATCTTATGGCCTTTTATTTAAACTGCAGGCAAAATGTAAATTCTGATTTTTTGTTTGTTTTTTTTTTCCCCCCGATTAAAGCTTGAAGAAGAATTCCAAAGAACGGCCAACATACCCAGAGCTTATGGTGAGTGTGGCTGCATCAAGCAGTGTCTTCAGAGCTGAAATGGGTCACACTGAGGTGCTGAAGGCAGAGATTCCAACAGTGATGGTGTTTTGGGGTGCTTTGCATCTCTTTTTTTTTCCACACCACATGGGAGAATTGTGACACTTCAGAGTCCTGGGAGGGTGGCTGCAAATCAGAGATGCTCTTTGAAATCTCAGCCAGGTGTTTTTCCAGTCAGATCAAGGGAGAAAATACATGTTGAAGCAGGTAATGGACAAGAATGAGGCTGTGAAGAATCAGTTAGTGAGGTTCAAATCCTCCTCTGGGGTTTGTGAGATCAATTCAAACACCTCAGTGTGCCACAGATTCTCCACAAGAGCTGCAGGAGCTCAGTGGCCAACTGGGCTTTGCTGCCCTGGTGCCTTGGAGAAGAAGATTTTTGGACAGAGCAATTCCTGGGTGTTGGGGACAGCCACTAATAATTCCAGTTATTGAATTTCATCTGCTGCCTAGGGTCTGTTTACTGGAAGGGATAACTGAGGAATAGCTAGGGAGGAAAATGCCAGTAAAGGTTGGTGACAGGGGAAGTGCAGGGCACTGCTCTGTGCCCAGCCAGAGCTCTGGGCTGCCTCTGGCAAGAACAGATTTTTCTGCTTGGGCTCTACAGCTTCGTGGCCCCTCTCTCTCTCCTGACTTTCTGATATTGCTCCTGGTGCTGCTAAAAGCAGTCAAAAAGCAGCAGAGCTCGGGAAGCTGGTGTTTCACTCCTGCACACATTTAATCCTTTTTTACTCTCACACGATTTACAGCTTTCTTAAGGTAGGAAGGTGGTGTTAGTTATTTCTGAAAATCTTGACTCTGCATCCCCACCCCTGTCCAGTCTCAGTGTTGAGATCACCTGGATTAAGGGTGGAAACTGCTGCAGAATTTCTTTAGGCTCTGGTATTCCCTACCCCACAATTTTTGGGATATACATTCTGCCACCAGGGGCTCAGACCCATCACCACCTTACACCTTTTGCTCACAGGTGAGAAGGTGCCAGGTTTTAGGTGATTTTTACCTGCAAGTCATGCTGGAAATCCATGACCCTGAGTTGTAAGCAGTGAATAATTCCCATGACATTTGGTGCTGGGCCCTTTAGTGCAATTAGATTATAAATAGATTTGATTGACACAGTTTGCCCCTAGACTGGTTTCAAACAAAGGGAGGCCTGAGATTTATGGCTTTTTTAAAAAACTTTTTTTTTTGGGGGGCGGGGTATATTATTGAATAAATCCATCTGTATATTTTAAGCAAATTTCTGAACTTTGCCAAATGGCCTTTTATCAGAAAAGGTTCAGTGAAGCAGCTCCATCTGCTGCAGCATTAATACCCATTGGCAAGGGAGTGCATTTCTATTGAATTAGGTTCTTGGATCACCCCTGCAGAGTATCTCAATGCTGTGGTATTTTATGGCTGACTTGGATGTTGTGAGGTCCTGTGGTTGAGCGTTGCTGTTTTGTTGGGGTTTTTTCCTCTCTCTTATGACATTAACTTGTGGTGCTGGATTGGACTTGTCATTTAGACCAAGACTGCTCCCTTGCTTTCCTGTGGAATTGAGGTTTCTCATGGAAAATATGACTCTGTGCTATCTTGAACATCAGGAAAGCTGATAGGGGTGCTTAATTTCATTTAAAAACCCACTTCTCCAGGTGAAGTGGAGCGTGAGACTGCTGCAGGAGCAGTGGTCTGCACATCCTGCCTGGCACGGGGCTCTGTGCCAGCTCAGGCCTTGCAGAGGGCTTGGCTTCCCTGGGGCACAGGGCTGGAGGGCATTGCTGCCACCCCTGGCACATTTTTGGGTACTTGCAGGCTGTGGTGGCTGTGCTTTGGGTGTCACTTCAGTGGGATGTGAAAGCAGGGACAGTAACGGGACACCGGGGTCACCTCAGAGTTATCCAGGACACTTCAATTGCTGTGACTGTCTGACCTGGGGAGACCTTCAGTTTTGCCTGGATCTTTGCCTCAACCCATTCCAGCCCTGTTTCCCACATAATTGTGCTTCCTCTTCCTTACTGGTGTGCCTTTGGATCGCTTCCCAGACGCTCAGAGCTGCCTTGTCTTATTCCCTGGGTGACTTTCCACTCGAGACCACCTTGAAAAATCTCTTTTCTCTGCTCTTCTTCTCCCTCCACTTGGCCACTGCCGTTAAAGATCCTTGAAACAGCCATTGCTCAGAGATTGAGGTGAGGGGCAGCTTGGAAGAACCCTGGAAACCCCAAATTGTCTTTAAAAATCTGACTTGAAGTGAGGGGGTTGGAAATCAAACCCTTGTTTGAATCAAACCCTTTGTGCAGAGCAGAGATCACTGTGAGCCCTGCAGGGCCCTGGCTGCCTTTTGGTTCTCTCTGACACCCTCCATACAAATAAATCCGATTATCTGCCAGAACAGTGGGTGCCAAACAGGTTTTGGGGGTTTTCAGGTGGGATCTCAGTTTGGCATGTTGCTGAACCAACCAAACTGAATTGCTGGTCCTGGTGGAGAGGAGCTTTTGTTGCTGTCTGGGGGTTTGGTTGTGTTTTTTTCTTCTTGCCTGTGTTTTTCCCCTGGTGCTGAAATGTCAGCAGGGTTTTCTGGCAGGGTTTTCTGTCTCCCCATGTCGGTCAGGATGAAGTGGTTAAACACACAAGTAGGGATGGTTTTCCAGTTGGGATGGCTTTCCTGTGTGGTGAAGGAGCCACTCCTGCTGCGAGGAGGGGCAGTTCAGGGAAGAAATGAGACTCGGGAGTCACCAGAGGGTAAATACACAGATAAAGCTGAGGGAAAACACTGCAGCCAGCAAGGCTTTCCCTGCTCCAGCTGGAGCGTGTGGGATGGGTGTCCATGGTCTGGGGGTGTTCTGGGGCAGATGGAGAGGGTTTTCTGAGCCTTCCCCTTGCCTCCAGAGCTGCCCAGCTCAGCCCTCCCAGCCAGGACAGGGTTTAGGGGGAATCCAGGAGGGCACCACAGTTTCGTGGAGCAGCCCCGACTTCCCTCAGCTGTAAAAACCCAATATTCTGATGCTAAGGAGGAAACGTCCTTCACTGTCTAGAGGATTGTCTGAAAAGCTTTTTGCTCAGTGTGGTGAATAATAAACTTAGCTGTTTTTTCTCTCTTTGCTTTCCCAGCAACATCCTTTCTTCACCCTGCACGAATCCAAAGAGACAGACGTCGCCTCTTTTGTCAAGCTCATCCTGGGAGACTGAAAGCAGGACTTGTAAAAGAATTGCCCTTCTGTGGACTGGTGGGTGCAGGGGAGGGGCGCGTGGCAGGACTTGTCACGGAAGCACCAACAGAAAGTCGCCGTGTTTTGTTTTGTTTTGTTTTTACTCTGAGAAACCCCCTCCTCGCCCGAGTTTTTTTAAAGGGTTCTTTGGTATCCATAGTGACATAGAACGAGCTGGTTAGTGGAATGAATTTTAATAAGGTTGGTAACCTTAAAACAAAAGCAAAGCAACAAAAAAAAAATCTTTTTTGAAAGAGTGATTTACATATTTAATGACAGTCGAAGTTCCTCTTCCTAACTTGCTCCTCATCCCCCTTCCCTTCCCTTGAACCAGAATTTGCTTTGTCATGGTAATAGGTGCTATGGTAGTCATGAAGTTGTATGTAGATTTATATTTTGTCCCTTCCATTATTTTAATATTTATGTTAAGTGCTTGATGGAATAGATTTCTGTTTTATATGAGGATGAGTGCGTGGTGATGATGATGATGATGGTGATGATGCAAAATGAGGCCACAGCAAGCAGCACTTGCAGGGCTTTGCTGGGGGAAGGGTGTCTAGGAGAGGAGAGAGGAGGAGTGTCTCTGTTGTGGAATATATTTAATGTGCATCATTAAAGGAATTGATAAGCAAGACTTGCAGCTCAGCTGCTCGAGCTGGGTCAGGGAGGAAGGCCCTGGTGTCCCCTGTGGTCACCTCTTGTCTGGACACCTCACCCCAAGTGCAGCCTCCAGCTGGGCCAGCCCTGTCCCACCACCCTGCTCTGCTGGAGAAGGTGGGCTGGAAGCTCTGGGAATTGCTGGGACAAAAGGCCCAGAGGGAAGGAAGGAGGTTGTCAGAGAAGTCGCACGAGGAAGAGGAGGCTGCCCTGGCCAGTGCCCTCCTGCCCAGCAGCGTTGCAGTGCCCGAGGCTCCCTTGGGCTGGGGATGAGCTGCTTTGGGCTCTAGGGGAGTTCCTCTCTCCTTCTCGGGATGAGACAGGGCCACAGCGTGACACACCCGTGACAAATGGGATGGTTTAGTGTTGCTTTCCAGGGCTGGTGGCACTGCATTGGCAGCAATCCCTCCCTGCTTGCCCACAGAGCGTGGGGGTGCCAGCGCTCCCAGGAGCCCGTGCTGCCATGTGGACTGGGCTGTGTCCAGCCCCAGATGGATGCTGCAGGCAGCCAGGAGCTCTGCCAGGGGCTGCAGGTGGGAGCTGCAGCCTGGGAAACCACGCAGGGACACCACAGCCCACCCTGACCAGGAGCTCCTTGCTGCTGGCCGGGTCCAGGGGCAGGAGAAGGGGGCTGGCGAGGTGGGAGAGGAGCTGGAGATGCTGCTGAGCTCCAGTCCATGGGGGCTCTGGCTCCACATGAATGCTGGTTTGAGCCACCCCTGCCCAGCTGCCTGGCCTGGCCTGGCCATGAGCTCCTCTGCCTTTGCCCGTGGCTCCTTCCCCCAGCCCTGGAACAGGGCCTGCCTGTGCACTCTGGGGAGGCTGCACAAGTGCCCTGCACGGCTTCCATCCCCACCCCTCGCTTGGGCACAGCCCCTTGGAGCCAGGTCTGATCAGAAACACACCCTGCTCTGCAGTGCTGAACCTGTGCAGATGTCACTGCACCTGTGCAGGATGTCACAACCTGTGCAGGATGTCTCTGAACCTGTGCAGATGTCATTGAACCCTGCTCTGCAGTGCTGAACCTGTGCAGATGTCACTGCACCTGTGCAGGATGTCACAACCTGTGCAGGATGTCTCTGAACCTGTGCAGGATGTCACAACCTGTGCAGATGTCACTGCACCTGTGCAGGATGTCACTGCACCTGTGCAGATGTCACTGAACCCTGCTCTGCAGTGCTGAACCTGTGCAGATGTCACTGCACCTGTGCAGGATGTCACAACCTGTGCAGGATGTCTCTGAACCTGTGCAGATGTCATTGAACCCTGCTCTGCAGTGCTGAACCTGTGCAGGATGTCACAACCTGTGCAGGATGTCACTGCACCTGTGCAGATATCACTGCACCTGTGCAGATGTCACTGAACCCTGCTCTGCCAGGTTAGCAGTTCCAGACTCTGCTGGTGCAGGTTGGAGCAGTCTGAGTGGATTTTGGGAAGCGATTCCTGGAAGGGCTGATGGGGATGGCAGTGTTCAGAGCAGGGCTCTGGGGTGCTGGGGTCATGCCAACACTTCAAAGAGGTGCACAAAGACACCACCAGTGCCTGGGCTGCCACTGTCACTGCCACTGTCACTGCCACTGTCACTGTCACTGTCACCACAGGGGTGGCTGTGAGCTGGGATGGTGCAGCCCTGCCCTGGGGCTGGCAGTGCCAGAGATAGGGGAGCATTTCTCGGGGTTTATCAATCCCTCAGCTGCAGAGCAGGGGGCTCACAGAGGGCTTGCAGGAATCAGGGTGCAATTCATGGCTCGTGCAGGCTTTGGAGAGGAGGTTCCCCTTGTTCAGCCCTGTCCCAGGAGCCTGCCCAGCCCTCGGGAAGGGATCAGCTCCAAATCCTGCTCCGTGCCGAGGGGAACCTTTCAGGTTACATTTTGTGGTGGATGAAACACGAGGATGTTTTACTTCACAATGTAATTTTAAGAGGCCTCGCATGGCTCATGATCTGCCCTCTCATATTCCATGGTGTGTGTGTGTGTGTTTTCTCTCTCTCACTTTCTCAGAGTCACAGAGCTGTTTTGATTGATTGTCCTCAGCTGCAGCTGAAAGTCCAGCCAGCCAGTTTATAGACTCGGTTCCAGCATCAATTCTCACTTTGAAAAACATGACATTTAAAACCACCCTTTGGTTTTCCTACATATGGATCTGATGCTTTTGTTAAAGATTGTTTTTGCTGCTTTTCCCCTGCAATATAAGTCTCATTTGGACACCGCATCTCCTTGACCTCAGAGCACCTTCATTTCAGTGCCATTGTAATTGACAGGTTGAATTTATGAGACGCTGTCAAAGCTCAGTATTAATAGCAGATATTAATGTCACCAGCGTTTTCCAATAGAGAATTAATGGCAGTGTTGTCTGCAGCTAGTAACCCTCTAAAAGGATTCCTCTGTGCCTCCACACAGGGCTTGCTTTTATGCTTTCTGCTCTAATCCCTTTGTCTAAATGGCATTACAATAGGGCACGCAACAAATCACTTCCCTTCCCTGCTCCTTCTCCATGACTTTGTTCCTTTTAAAGTCGTTTGTGTCAGCCCAGAGTAAGTGTGGAGCTGTCTGAGCACGAGGATGAAAAGTGCTGTGAGAGATGCCCAGTGCTGAGGGGCTCTGGGGCTGTCCCTGCATCCCTCATGGACACAAAGCTTGGCCTGACCCAGGAATTTCTTAGAGAGAAGCCTCAGCTTGGTGGCTTCAGCTCAGGGAGGAGAGCCAGGGACTCCTGTGTGCCTCAAAGCCCTGCTGGGCTGCAGGAGGAGAGTCAGGCTCTTCTCTCTGCTGTTTAATTGTAACCTCTGTGAAGTTGAGGAGCCTTTGGTTGCTGTTCACATCTTTGCTTGGCCAGAACATGAGCACGAGGACAGACACAGGCTCTGGGACATGAAACCTTTCCTGACAGCCTGGCCCCCTGAATAACCCAGGTGTTGAGACTTAGTGATGTTCTTCATAAAGGTTTTGTGTGTTCACACAGCACAGGGCTTGGGATTTTTAGAGAAGCGGGTCTCAAATGCCATAAACTTGAAAGAACCCCAAAGCCAGGGAGCAGAGAGAGAGAGAGAGAGAGAGCAAAGCTGCTGGGAGCTCAGCACTGAGCTGTGAGCTGGACCAAAGATGGCTTTGCAGGGCAGGGAGGGCCTCTCCAGTCTGCCCCAGCTTGTCAGGAGGCACAGCCCATCCCCAGGGATCCCCAGGTGTGATGTCCATCCTCTGCTTCCCCCCACCACCCACCTCCTGGTGCTCCTGCCATCCCCAGGATGCTGGAGGCCTTGCCCTTGCTGGAGCTCTGAAGTGGCACTGGCAGGAAAGATGTGTTCTGGGTCCCTGAGAGCCCTTTGGACCCTTAAATCTGAAAGAGGAGTTGGGGGGCATTTTCTGGTTACTGTTATTAAACACCAGGTTCATGCTGCTGCACTGGGTGCAATGCCCATCTTCGCTGGAGTTCTTCCAGGTGCACAAACCTTGACACAGGTATCTCTGTACTGTACTTCTGTGTTTTTCCCTGACTTTTTGTTGGGTTTACTGGTGACAAAGAGGCAACTCTGACTTGTTGAAGAGGTGAAACTTCATTTCTGGAGGCAGGTGTGTGATGCAGGAGGCAGTTGGTAGGTCCCTACTTGGAAAAATCTTTAAAAAATTCTCAGTTCATCTCCCTGTTGTTGAGCAGATGCTGTTGCACCTTGTCCTGGTGGGAAGGAGCTGCCAGGGGCTGAGGGCAGAGCCCTGCAGGCACAGCCTCAGCTGGGATTTCTCCATGCTTGCTGCCAGCCAGGTGTGTACCTGCACATTTCCCTTCTTCCCTACACATTCTGGAAGAGGAAATCCTGCTTGTTCAGCACAGCATTGCTTCAGTGGCTGGTCTGGTGTAGGTTCCCACCAGCTCCCATGTTTAAGAAATCTTTCTTATTCAAAACAACCCCAAACTCCTCTCTCAGAAAAGCCAGCCAAGATGCTCCTGCTTTTTTTCCCCCCCTTCCATCTTGTTCCTGTTAGAGGAACTCTGGGAGCCTTTCTTGGTGCTTTCACTCTTTCACATGCCAAAGATCCCTCTTAGTTATGCTCCTGCCAAACCAGATCTTATAGTCTTGCCTCTAAAACCATCCACTTCCCTGCTCCTTGGGGTTCCTTTTGTTGCTGTTGCTTTTTCGTTGAATTTCCTCGTGTTTATTGACATGTCTATTGTTGAGCTTCCTGGACACATGCAGCTCTCTTTTTTGGGATACAGGGAAAGACAAATAGTTGCCTTCACTTCTGTGCCCCTGCTGTTGGGGAAATACTGTCAGTGATGTGATTCCTACAGATGGGATGGGTCTCATGTGGAGCTGGGGTCACGGAGGGTGTAAACTGGCACTGCTCCATTGGCTTGGCTGGAATAAGGCCAGTTTTGTCCAGCTGAGAATCTGTCCTTAGTGTCTAAACAGTTATTACACGCTAATAAAGATTAATGATCGTAAATCCCCACGGATTAGGCATAAAATGGCAAGTTTTGCTCATTAATCTTTATTGCCATGTTATGGTTGTTGATGTTAGAGCAGTCTCCTCTCTCTGCTCTGGGCATGCACAGAGGAGGGGGCTGAGCCCAGGGAGATGAAGGGTGGGCAGAACACACAGAACATACCAGATATCCACATGTTTTACACTCCCTGTCCTCCCCCCACGTTCCTTGTTTCCTTGAAAGCCCTTAACCAGCAGCAGAGGATGGATCCCAGAGCTTTGCCTGCTCCTTTGGCCTCTGCCTGGGCTATAAAACTCAGATTGTTTCTGGTGAGAAGGGATCAGATCTCGTTAATATTTCAGCTCAGCCTTTGCTGGAGCAGATGGAGAATGTGAAATTTGCCCTGTGCTCTGCAGAGCTGGGAGATTCACCCCTGGACTGTGGTTGGAGGAGTGGCAGCTCTGTTGAAGGCTGGAAGGACTCTGCTCCTTCACATAAGTCCACTCCATAAAACCAGTGGCTTTTGTTAATAAATAGGGCCAGAAAAAGCTTCATCTCAGTTTTGAGGTGTTTGCAGATGAATAAACACAGCCAGGAGCTGCTGGCACCAGTGCTGCAGGCACAAAGGTCCATTGCTGGATAAATGAAAAGGACTCTGAGAGTGCACTGAACTTCAAGGGTGGATTTAATGGCACAGGGACAAAGTGAGTGCTCTGATGGGCAGCTGGTGTCAGTCCACTCTGCCAGGGAGGGTCTGCAGCAGCAAGAGAGGCAGGACACAGGCACAGGTCCCCCGAGGACACAGCCTGAGAGCAGCCTGGATGCCCTTTCCCTCCCCACACCTTCCTTCAGGCTCAGATTTGTGTACAGTGCGTCCCAGGTTGCCACTGCATCCCCAGTTCCAGCCAGGGGAACAAAATGTAAAACGCAGAAGAAACCCGTGGGGAAAAGCCTGTAAGTGACCCAAGGCATGCTGCTGCTGCTTGGCCTTAAATGATGGGAAAAGCCTGGGAGAGGCCTCTGTAGCTGGGACAGAAGCGGGGGAGTTTTTAAGGTGATGTCTATAACCAGCTTAATGCTGGAAATACCCAATTTCCAGGGCGCCAGGAGGAGGGAGCAGTTGTGGCTGCAGGATGGTTGTGATGTGGCTCCTTCAGAGCAGCCCTGGGATGCTGGAGAGCTCTTGGCCTCCGTGGACACCTGACATCCCAGGCACCTTCACATTTTTGTTTCCATGTCTGGGATTTTACTGGCAGCCAGCGGGAAGGAGCCTCCAGCCGGCTGTCCATGGAGTGCTTCGGGAGAGGCAGGAGCTGCCTGTCCTCTCCAGTTCCCTGCTCCCAAATTCCACAGCTGGGAATCGGCCCAAGAGCCTCTCTCCAGCCCCAGAGCGAGAGTTCATCCCTTCGTTTGCCGCCGTCCCACTCGAATTCCCTTTGGGAATGCTGGGCAGCTCTGGGGCTGCAGCAGCCCTGCCCCGAGGTGGCTCAGCCCAGCCAGGATGGGCCACACTCCCTTCCTCGAGAGGCTCCTGGTTTTTAAAGGATGGGGCGAGCGTCCAGCGGCCGCGAGGCCCTGCGGGGATAAGCCGGGAAGAGCTTGGAAGTAGAGATGGAAATCTCAAAAGATCAGATGTCTTTCGGTGATTTCCAAAGCTATCTGGTTTTAGCCAGACCTGAAAACCCTTCCTAGAAGTTTTATTTCGGGGTATTTTTGATCTGTTGCTTTCACTTTTGGGCTTAGCTAAATCCAGGAAACTCGGAATGGTGTAATTTTTGAATAAAGACTAAACACACCCCAAGTATTCCTGAACCGATCAGGAAAGCTGCTGCTTGGTTCATCTTCCAGGAATAATTCAGGCCAGCTCAGGCTTTAATTCAGTCTGGTTTTGTCCCTAGATAATGATTCTTTTTGAGGGAATAAAGAAAGCAGACCATGATCGTTCCAGAAGGCTGTGACCTGACACACCAAACCGTTCCAGGAGGTGGATGGAGATGAATGCTCCAGTGAGAGGGGCCAATGTCTGGAGGCTGGAAGAGCAGCCTGGAGTGTCCATGGCCTCCAAAAACTCACAGAGACAGTTTCCCCAGGACCTGTGGGATGGAGCTGTTGGATTCTGCCATATCTCGGGATTTTTCCTTCTTGGAGAGAACATTCAGCCATCTTGGAGTGCCCCAGAGCACCCAAAAACCTTCAGCATTTTTATGGGCTTTTTTTTTTTTTTTTAAAGGGTGGATACTGTGAAGAGTCAGGAAGGGCCAGGTGTCCTTGATTTGCACAGCCAGGGTGAAGAAATGTGGATTAAGTGCCTGGTAAAAGCCAAAAAAAAAAAAAAAAGGTGTGTTTGAAGACAAATCCCAGTCTCTGTCAGAGCTGTTGAGCTAGGATCAAA
The DNA here is from genome assembly GCF_963662255.1 of Cinclus cinclus. Taxonomy (NCBI): domain Eukaryota; kingdom Metazoa; phylum Chordata; class Aves; order Passeriformes; family Cinclidae; genus Cinclus; species Cinclus cinclus. The sequence goes on from NC_085065.1 coordinate 10,450,522, forward strand.
TTTTCCCAAATCCAAGTATAGCTGCAGAGCTCTCCATCCATATTTATCCCAAATTTAGTCACAAATCCTGCATGAACACCTACAAACATGGACTGTGCCTTCCGGGGGGCTTCTGGTTGCTTTGGGCTCAAAATCCAATATCCCCCAAGCTAGGATTTGGCTCTGAATATTCCCTTCAAAACCCATGTGTAAAGTGAATTTCCAGGGCTCGGCTGCTGTTTTTATTTTGGTGAATCGAGTGGTTTGTGCTTGGTGAGAGCTGTCCCTGTGCCAGGGGCTGCTGGAAATAGTCACAACATCCAAAATAGCTGGAATTCTGCATTTTTTTTTACTAGCAATACAACGAGGGGAAGCTACTAAACAGAGCTTCTTGTGAGCTGGAAATGTGTTAGAGTAAAATGGGGGGGGGGGGGGGGGGGGGGGGGGGAATGAAGCAGCTCTCTAAAACGATCCAAAATCTTCAGTTTAAGGAATTACAGTTTGATTGGCAGAGATCCACGTTTAGGATCAATAGATGGGATTTCTAGACCTTCTCTCTTAAGGTGTGAAGTCTTCCTTTTCTGGAGATGCTGGGAAATCTGTAACAAGGATATTTCTGCATAGTTTTGGCTAGGAAAAAAAAAAAGCCCCAGACACCAAAATAGGAGCAAAAAAGTGGAAAAGCACCCAGTTCCCATTGATCTCTGGTGTTGAAGAGGGCACATGAACATGTTGGGAAGGAGAAGATTTTCCAACCTGCTGTAATGCAAGTCCTTATTTTATTTTATTTTTAGGATTTTTTTTTTTTTTTTTGCAGTAACATAATTTGGTTTCTTAACTGTGAAAGTCTCTGCTTTTCCGTCCCCATGAAAGGCTGATTATTCTTCCTCATGTTCTTCTTATTTATTATTTATCCCTTTCTGGTACTATCCAAGAGGTGCTGAAGGTATCTCCCAGCCTGCCCTTGAGCCATGTGGAATCCCTGTGGTATCTCCTAACAGCTGGGATGGCAGTAGACAGTTAATTACGATTTTAAATTATATTTATAGCAACTTAGAATGATTTTTTTTTTGTTTGTTTTTAGTGTCCTGGTTTGAATTAGGGATGGGGGATAAGGAATATTGTTTTTAAAAAATTGTATTTTTTTGAGTTTTCTTTTAGCACCTTGGAGGCTTCTGAAGAAACCTGCTCACTTTTATGTTTTCAGTAGGGAAGCAAAACTGAGTTTCAGTTGTTCCTTTGAGAGGGGATTGAGTAGCACCAGGGTTCAGTTTAGCTGGTAAAATGCTCTGTGTCACATCATTAAAATCACCTTGATTTTTGAGAAAACGACCACTTTCCACCTGAAAATTAAAATCTGGCTGGTGACAAACTTGGTTTGTCCAAGGCTCGTGCCAGGCTTTTCTGTGTCAGATTTCCATGGAGTTTGCTGGAGCCCTGGGTGGCCAGGGTTGGCCAAGGCAGGTTTGGGGACAGCCAGGTGTCACCTCTGGGGATGGAGGACTCGTGTCCTGCAGAAATAGGGGAGCAGTTCATGAGCAGCTGCTTGCTCTCTAGGGGATGTTGAGGGGAATCCCTGAAGTGTGGGAGAGAATCAGGACTGGGGGCTCAAAACCCATCAGGTTTTGTTCTTTTTATTCCCTTTCTCCCCTTGGAAAGGTGCTTCAAAAACCTCCCCGGCCTTTCCGATAAAGAATAATAGAATCAGAGAACCACAGATTCATTTAGGGTGGAAAAACCTTTAAAATCATTGATTCCCACCAAAAAACTCAGCACTGCCAAGGCCACCACTAACCCATGTCCCCAAGTGCCACATGCCCACATTTTAAAGCCTTCCAGGGAGGGTGACTCAAGCCTGGGCACTGTGGTGCAGCTGTTTTCAGACAGCTCACACTGCTTTTCTGGTTTGTTTTCTTTCCCCAATGTATAAGAAATGTTGGGTAGCAGAATGTGGAATTGATTAGAAGTTCATAAAGCAGGGACCTCAGAAGGATGTGGGTATAAATGCTTTTCAGGCATCCGAGGTGAACTTTAAATGGAGCTTTGGCCCTCGTTTGCTTTCTGCTTTTCAAAAACCATTTATGAGAAAGTGGAGCTGTCAAAGCCATGCATGAACTTTGCCTTCTTGCAAGTAACTTGTCTCAAAGTAAGTTGTCCAAGTGCACAAGAAACTTGTCTCAAAGTAAATCCAGTAGCTCTACAAAGCTGGAATTGTGTGCATTAGAGGGTGTGAGAGGTGTGTGTGTGTGTGTGTGTGTGTGAGCATGTGTTGTGCTTGGGGGGGTGCAGGGAGTAACTCAAACACTTCTGAGATTTAAAAAAAACACAATGCTAGTGCTTTTTTTTAAAAAAAAAAAAAAAAGACAGCATAAAATATTTATTTCTTGGCAGAGTACATCAGACCACATCTCCCATCCTTCTTTTACTTGCTTGGGTGTTTGTTTGTGTTGTCTCAGGCTTTGCTGGTTTCCTTTGCAGGGCTGTGTGCTGCTGCAGCCCGTCACCTCACACAACCCCTGTGAGCCAGGGCAGCTCCAGCTCCTCAGGAGAGCCCCTGGGTGCAAGAGTGCAGCAAAGGCAAAGGGGGTGTTGGGTTAAAGGCAGCACAGTGGATGATTTTCAGTTTTTAGCATTGTGGAGGGAACTCTTCCCTTGGGAGAATCCAAACCACCACAACCTAAGGCAGCACCCCGAATCACAGCCTCGGGGAGGGTGGGTGGGTCAGACAGAGCAGCTTGGAGGGTGCTGTTGGAAAGGAAAAAGGTGCTGCCATGGGTGTGGGGTGGCACTGGTGGTTGGCAGTGTCCTGTGGGCTTTGCCCAGGGTTTGGAGCTGCCCCGTGCGGGATGGACGCTCCCAGCTCTCATTCCAGGTTCCATGAGCGAGGTTCTGCCAAGCTCACAGGCTGTGAGCTCCAGAGCCCTTCCCTGCTCACCTGGCTGCCCACCTGCACATCCACTGCGCATCCACCTGCAGCACTCCCTTGCTGTCTTCACCCATCTCAGAGGTGCTCCTCGTGCTCTGGAGATGAGCAGGAGCAGCAGAGTGACAGCAGGACCGTGTTTGTAATGTTTGAGACGCTGTAACTCAGTGTTGTTTTAGGGAGATGCTTTTAGGATCCACGCTGTGCTGGTATTCTTTAACCTTCACTGCCACAGGCTCTTTCTCCCCACCCTCTTCACTTCAATCAGATTGGCAAAATACATTTGACTTGGGGGAAAAAAAAAAACCACCCCAAACAACCCCAAACCCTGCAACGGGATAAGTTACTCCTCTTGACTGCGCTTTGATTTGATTTCTCAGGATACCCAAAGGTTTTTCACTGCTGCTGAGAGGGGACAGTACACCTTTTTGGAGACTTCAACCACTGTAACAGTTTCCCAGATGTGTGTGTGTGTGCGTGTGTGTAACCCAGCACTGTGCGTGCGTGTGTTCTGCTGAATATCGTGTGCATCTCTGAAATGCTTCAAACAACTGCCTGGAAGTCAAAAACCAACCACCTCTTTCCAGTCATATGTTTGCCGTGACTTTTCATAACCACACTTGAAACTAGTGGTCTTGGATGGAAATATTCAAAGAGCAGGGCATCTTTATAGCAATGGTATGTCAGTCGAATTACGGAAAATGTACACAAAAATAAATAAATGAAATTTAAAAGTAACGTTCTCTCAGCCTACCTGTGTTTCCCTCGGTGGAAGTGCTACCAGTTGTGTCGGGACACGCTTTGTGCTGCTTTTGCCATTGCTATGGGAGGTTTTTGGGGATCGTCTTACTCCCAGCAGCTTATCGTACATGACTGAAAGCTCAGGAATGCTCAAGCTGCTCGGCAGGGATAATTGTCAGCCCTGCTGCCGCTGGTTTCCCTTTCCCTGCTCGGGCTGGCGGGAGCAGGCGCAGCCACATCCCGTCCAGCCCACATCAAAGGCACGGCCCGGAGGGACGGCAGCAGCAGCTTCCTGCCCCCAACCCTCCCAAAAAACAGCTTTTCCAGGGCTTCAAGGGGTCACAGGCCATGGCCAGCATCGCTCTGAGGTGTGGGTCCTGGGCTCTGCTGGGCCTGGAGCTCGGCACCTCTGGGCTGCAGAGCAGATGTGATGCTCTGCTCCGCTTGCCCAGGTCCTGCATCCTGGATTGCCCTACCAGCCCCATCACTGTTACCTGCTTTTCTATAAAGGGTGGCTCTCAGGTCGTGCTTTTTGTCCTGATGCAAGGCCAGTGTTCAGCCTGAATTTATTGTCTGAGCCAAAGCTCTTTGCTGGAGTAAAGTGTGCTGGGCTGGTCATGCTGAAACATGAACCGCTGCTTCCCTCCTCCTCATGTAAATAAAATTGTCCTTCCATTTATATTAGAACTGCAGAAAACAATATCCCAGCTCCCTCTGCTGATCCTGCAGTCCCAGTGAAGGCAGGAGCACTGACTGTAGAGCTGATGTGCTGCACAGTGAGCTCCAGAGAAGCAGCACAGTTAATAAAAGACCTTTGAGGGGCACAGGTTTTAAACCGTGCTGAGCTTTGCAATGCAATTATGAAATGGCAGGTCCTGTTCCCTCTGCCTCCCCTGCCTGTTTCATGTATGAAATTGAGAAGTAATTCCTGCGTCGTCACAACTAATGTCACATGGAAGTGAGGAAGAGAACAGGAAAAGTTGAGGTGTGAGGAAAATCAATGTTTATCACCTGGAAGAAGGCACAGAGGCCTGGGCTGAATGCTTTGGGATTGCAGCAGGAATATTACCCAGCAGCGGGAATGCTGGTGATGCAGAGACTGCCATAAAAATGTCTGAAGGGAAGAGTTGCAAGAGGCACAGACCCATTTCTGAGAATCCTAAACTGAACAGCTGCTGAAGTTCTCCCTGCGCTGCATGTGCGTGTGTGTGTTCTGTTTATAAGGAAGAGGTTAAGAGCCATATTTTTATTTTATCAAATCAAATTACCCCTGTATGCTCAGAATATTTATGCATCAGTGTTTTTTTTTTTTATTAGGGCTTTATCTCACTGTAATCAATTCCAAATACTAACCTATTTTTATCGCTGTAATGCAGCAGTAATTTATAAGATGTAGACGGAACGCACACGAGATGCCAAAAGCAATTTTATGGAGCCTCTTTTGTTGTCATCTACAATGCATCAGCTCTTGCCTTCAGCCTCCCATCCATTTTAAAAGCCCCAAGATGAAAAAAAAAAATAAAAAAAAAATAAAAAGGAGCAAGTACAGCGAAGCAGCTGCCAAGGCCTGGAACAGCCTGAGATCTGTGTGCACCTTTGGGATGGAGGTTGATTGAACACGGCACAATAATGAAAACCGTGCTGAGCTTTGTAATGCAATTATCTGGGTTGAAAATGGCAGATCCTGTTTCCTCTGCCTCCCCTGCTTGTTCCGTGTGTGAAGTTGTGGAGTAATTCCTGCACTATCCCAACTAACATCACAGGGAAGTGAGGAAGAAACAGGGGAAGTTGAGGTGTAAGGAAAGAGGGAAATTTGGGGTCCTTGGGGCTGAACAGAACTGCCTTTCTTCACCTTCCCTTTCCTCCTCTCCTTTGGGAACCCTCCTGGATGGGCAAATATTGGCTTCCAGGGTGCAAATTATGCCAATGAAGCATTCCAGAATCCCCATCCCAATTCTCACACCAACCAGCTGCCTTTGAGCAGCTTCCACCAAGCTCTCGAGCCCCTCCGGAGAGAGCACCCCTGGGTGTGTCCATGGCTGAGGTTCTCCAAGTCTTTCCAGTCAAGATCTTGCCCGTCAGACATCGCTGCTGCTCTCCCAGATTTTCCTGGTTCTATCACTCCAACACACTTTTGGTTCCAGTTCTTGCTCTCTGGTGCTGGAAGTGCTTGGAGAGATGGTGAAATCAATATAATTGTGATTAGACAGTGGGAATGGCTTCAGACTCACAGAGGGCAGGGCTAGATGGGATTTTGGGAAGGGATTGTTCCCTGTGAGGGTGGGCAGACCCTGGCACAGGGTGCCCAGAGGAGCTGTGGCTGCCCCTGGACAGTGAAAGGTGTCCCCAAACTGGATGATCTTTAAGGTCCATCCCAACCCAAACCATTCTGTGAGTTTAGAAATCTGTGAAGATATTGCAACATTTTTGAAGCATGCACTGCACCTAGAGGTGATGCAGTTTATTGATGGTGAAGACACAGATGTTTAATTCAGTTTCATTTACTTGCTGAATCCTACTAATAGACAACTGGAAGCTCCTTCAGACTAAAAGCACATCTCATTTAATACCCAGTGATTGCTTTTAGGGCATGCATATAAATAAGTCTCCTTCAATAGGCTTCTATTAACCACAGGGACAGAAAATAAATGGAGGAACACTACAGAACACAGACAAATTATTGATGGCAAACATTACCAAGGCACCTTTGTTGTTTGCCTACCCTTCCCCACTGGAGGGCTTTTGGGAAATACGGAGCAGAGCAGCCCCTCCTGGAGGAATCATTACTAAAGCATTTTGCATGCAGATTACTTCAGCACCGAGCTCTCGGCTGGCTCAGGAGAGGAAGGCCAAGATTTGCTGATTGAGATCAGATGGCTGGTGGCGAGAAGGAATCTAGATGACTTAACTGGAGGGATTAGACTCAAGTCTTTTGGCTTCCACTTGGCTGTTTTATGGACTGCACCGTCGGGCGCGCTCCCCCGGGCGTGTGCGCGGTGCAGGGCGGCGCGGGGCACTGCCAGCCCCTGGCAGGGCAGCCCTGCTGGGTGACAAGGGCAAAGGCAGGGCACCTGGGAGCTAAAATGGGCCCCTGGAGCTCCAAACCTCGCACCTCCAGCCAGGCTGAGCCCACAGTGCCCTCCAGCCCTGCCGTGGTTCAGTGGGTGATGCTGTGGGGCAGAGCCGCTGTTCCTGGAGCTCCAGTGTTCCCAGAGCTCCAGTGTTCCCAGAGCTCCAGTCAGTGTTCCCAGAGCTCCAGTGTTCCCAGAGCTCCAGTCAGTGTTCCCAGAGCTCCAACCAGTGTTCCCAGAGCTCCAGTCAGTGTTCCCAGAGCTCCAACCAGTGTTCCCAGAGCTCCAGTCAGTGTTCCCAGAGCTCCAGTCAGTGTTCCCAGAGCTCCAGCCAGTGTTCCCAGAGCTCCAGCCCTGTTTCCCTGCCCTCCCCAGGGTCTCTGAGGTTCCCAAACACGAGCAGTGTCCCCAGAGCTGCAGGCTGAGGAGGCATCCAAGGGAGTTGTCAGTGGCTGTTCCCGTTTGAAGCCTCACCCACTGGATGTATCCCCACGGGAGCAGATGGAGCTGTCTCCTTTCTCTTAGAGCCTAACCTTTAATTTTACAAGGCTGATTGAAACCAAGAGTGGAAATAAAAAGTCAGAGCTGCTCTGTTTTCCTTCCCCTCCCTTCCATTATCTTCTTTCTTTTCCATCCATCCTCGTTTCACATGCCTCTCGGATTGCGTCCCCCTGGTTTCCCAGTTATTTATTGACCCAGACCTAATTCCTTATTTCCAGAAATGTGTCATGAATCCTGCCTTTGAGTAATTTTCTTTTTGCTTTCCAGGCTCACCTCTTTGACCACGTTTTCCTGTGAAAGATAAGGATACAGGGTTTGTGGAGTAATCTCAGCAGGATGCCTGGGTTTCATTCATGGATCTGTTGCCACTGGCTCATTATGGAAAATTAGAAGAGTTATTTCACCTTTCAGTGCCTCACCTCGGTGTCACCATCTGTAAAACAAGGCTCATAATTGTTATCTCTTCCTCACAGAACCGGGGAGCTTTGCTAATGGCCATCTGCTAAATGCTCTCAGAGCCTCACATGAACATTTCTACTGAAGTGCAAATTATTATTAGAAACCAGGGATTGTTACTGGATTGATATCAAATCATTGTCGACAGCTTCTCTGCAGGGAAAACTTAGGCACAGCCAACAAGAACAAGCTGCATGTTTTGAAGTTGTGCAGTTGATTATGTTGGCTTTCATCTTCTGGTAAGAGGATCCTCTGCCATCTGAACTCTCTGATCTCTGGGAACACAATTCATCCAATCAATCTGGAGGAAAATAAACCTCTGCAGACAAAAACATTAAGTATCCACCTGAGATCAGATGAAGATGGAAGATGTTAATTAATTCCCAGCCCTTAACTCTTGCACAGCCAGCTCTTCCCTGGCCCACCAGGCAGTGCTGGAGGGGAGCACAGGACACATCCATGGCCCATCCCAGGCTTGCGGAGTCTCCTGGGATCAGTTTTAATTGGAAACATGCAAATATTTAACAATTAATTTGGTGCCACTGAAGGCTCCTATGGACAGTGTGGGGGTCCCGTGCTGATCTCGTGGTTGCACTCGGAGATTCCAGGTGCCAGCACAGATTCCAGCTGTGGCTCCTTCCCAGCTGTGGTGGTTTAACCCCAGCCCCAGCAGCTTGGCCCCACAGACAACCAGAGGGGCAAAACTGAGAAAACTCTTGGGCTGAGATAAAGGCAGTTTAATAATTAAAGCAAAAGCCACACATGCAAGCAAAGCAGAACAAGGAATTCATTTCCCACTTCCCATGGCAGGCAGGGGCTCAGCCATCTCCGGGACAGCAGGGCTGCATCACACAACAGGGAGAACAAAGGCCAGCACTCCAAATGTCCTCCCCTTCTTCCTTCTTCATCCCCTGAGCCCAACACTGGATGGCCTGGGATGTCCCTGGGGTCAGCTGTCCTGGCTGTGTCCCCTTCCCAGCTCTTTGTGCCCCACCCCCCAGCCTCCTCACTGGAAGAATGAGGAGCAGAAAAAGCCTTGACTGTACAAGCACGGCTCAGCAATAACAAAAACATCCCTAGGTTATCAAACCTGTGTTCGGAACAAACACAGCCCCACGGTGGCTACTGGGAAGAAAATCAACTCCATCCCAGTCAGAACCAGTCCAGCAAGGAGCCCTCCTGGGCTGAAGGACATCCCTGCACCTCTCCTGAGCCTGGCCCGGTGAGGTTCCTCCTGGCTCAGCCTCAGTGCTGGCAGCTGAGGGGTTTGGTTGAACCTGGAGCTGACGTTTAGGACACACGGACACAGAGCTCCCCACCCGGGTCCCCACCGGGGTGTGCCCCGTGTGCCCTGCAAGCTCCACTGGAAATACTGCAGGGAACCTCCGTCCTCACCCTTTTAGTGCCTGGCCTCATCTGCGGTGTTTTCCCGGAGTTGGGAATGGGGAGGAAGGATGGCTGGAGGCTACAACCCATCAGGGGCATTCAATAGGGACAAACATCCCTGCTGACAGCAGAAATGGGGCTGGGGGCAAGGACGGGGCCAGGCTGCCAGCAGCAGAGAGCTCAGCCCTGCTGTGACACCAGAACTGACAATTCACAGCTCAGGAGCAGCCCCAGACTTCCCCCACTGATCCCATCATGTGCCATTAGGGTCACTGTCTTGTTTTGCAGGGTTTAAGTAAAATAAATATGGTGTAATGATGCTGCTGCAGTCCAAAATTATCATGGGTGCTACACTCAGACGGCCAAAGCAACACTGAGGGGAAAATGGCTGACGTTTTTGGGATCTGCTGGGGTAAATCAGTGTGAAAAAATTGAGATTTTGGGAGCTGGCAGGGATATATAAACGTGGAAAATGGGTGACTTGGAAATTTTGGGAGCTGCCAGAGGAATATCAGAATGGAAAATGGGTGACTTGGAAATTTTGGGAACTGCCAGGGGAATATCAGCATAGAAAATGGGCGAGTTTGAGATTTTGGGAGCTGCCAGGGATATATAAGCATGGAAAATGGGTGACTTTGAGTTTTTGGGAGCTGCCAGGGGAATATCAACATCCCTGCACTGCACTGGGTCTCTGGAGACGGGACTCAGTTTTCTCCATCAGTGCAGAGCTTGTTGAAAATGGAAAAAAAATAATAACCCAATAATTTTTAATTAAAAAAGGATAATAACCTCTTGTGTTAAAACTGTGAAAATCAGTCTTCTACATTTAAAAATGGGCTTGTAAAAGCATACGTGCCTTTTGGCTATTTCCTACAATATATAGCTTTGGTCACATGGCTCTCATTAAGACACCAGAAAATGTTGTAAACTGGCATTTATAAGCTCACCATAGGAAATTTCTGTATTTTTATTTTGAATTTATAATCCCACTCCAAGATTTGCTGAAAGATATAAAACTTTACTTGAGGTTTTGGAAAGGGAATGATGTCTGAGCAAAATAGTCTCCTTTTGGTAAAAACTCCCATCTGTTCAAGTTCTGACGTGTTCTTCAGTCAAATACTTTTTTTTTTTTTTTCCTACATGTATTAAAAAAGCCAACAAAGCAGATCTGGCTAAGAGCACAGTCACTAATACTTTAACTGTTAATATTTCATAACATTGTACTTTTTAAAGGTAGAATTACTTAAAATACATCTAAACACACTCGCTCCCATCTCTGCAGAGCTGAGGAGGCTGCTGTGGATCCCTGGGTGAATTTAATGCTGAAAGCAGGGAAGTTTTGCTCTCAGAATAAAAAGGAACATTAAAATCAAGGAAGATTTTAACCCCATCTTTTCACACTGAGGTTTGAATAACACCACCCCAGGCTGTAAATAACATCACCAGATGGAAACTCCTCTGTTTGCCCCAAGCTCGCATCGCTGGACATGGATCAAGCTATAAAATTAGAAATAAAATAAAACTAATTAACTTCTAAAACGATGAAACAAGGGTTGTTGCCCATCCTCCCTAACAATCCGAGGCATCTGGAAGCAGCAGGTTGTGAGAGCAGCCTGCAGGGCCGATCCCAGCAGCTCTTTTCCAAGCAGGCTGCAGGTGGCAATACATTTATTCCTGATGCTGTGTCTCCCCGAAAGCCCCGGGCTGGAAGGAAGAATCCTTCAGCAGGGAAATGTGACTGCAGGGAAGGGTCAGGAGGAGATCTGATGGCTTTCCTTTCTGTGTCACCAACCCAGCCTGTCCCCAGCCCCTGGAATTCGTGTGGTGCCAGGAGCTGAGTGGAGAAATCAGCTGGGAAAAGTGAGCAAAGCCCTGGGGCGCATCAGGGAATGTCCTGAAAGAAGAAAAATAAATGAGACATCTTTAATTCCCCTTCCCCGACCCCATTGTTGTGCTGTTCCCCCAGGAGCAAGAACCCAGACTCACAGCTCTCCCTCCTTCCTCGAGGAAAATCAGTCAGAGTAGAGCTCAGATTAATTAGGTGATGATTTATCACATCCCTAAGGCTCTCTCAGAGAGCCCTCGCAGCGTCCATGCAGCAATCCCACTCCTCTGGGTGCTCCAGCAGGGCTTTCTCACAGCTAAAGGCATCTCTGAGGGGATTTTCTGCTGGGGTTTTGCTGTTTTTAATCCTGGGAGATGGAGGGGAGCAGCCTGGCAGGACAACCTGGGAACACTGGAGGGGAGAAAAATCCATTTCCATATGGAGAAATGCTTCTGAAAAATGGGACAGCATTGCCAGGAGTGCAGGAAAAGGCTGTGGTGTCACCCAGGAGCTCGGGCAGAGCAGGGATTTCACCTGGCTGAGCCACAGGGTCTGTCAGGAGGTGCAAAATGAGCTTGGGAAAGGCTCAGGCTCCGTGGGCTCTTCACATCAGCCCAGAGCAGGGACTGGTGCTTTCTGCCGTGTTGTGTGGGCTCTGAATTGTTAATCTCTGCTAAGTGCCTCCTCTGGAAAATGGCCCTTATTTGCTGTGCTGTGGGAACAGGATTGTTATTAAATGGTCGCAGGGAGCAAGTGCTTTGAAATAATACTGCAGAGCACTCGCTGTGCTCTCGCTCAGTGACTCCAGCAAGAGCTCGGTCAGCCCAGAGTGATGCCACTGGTAATTCAGCAGATGGAGCACACGCAGGAGCCAGCCAGAAAAGGCCCTTTCTGGCAGGGAAGAATGCCCTGTTTCACTAAAACATAGAAATGTTTGAACCAAACCACCCTTGGTGAAGCAGCCTTGTGGCACAGCTCTGGCTGCTCCGTCAGGGATGTGTCACTGCATCTGGAAATGTTCTTCAGAGGGTTCCCTGCATGCTGAAGCCTCTCTCTGCTTTCTCCACCTCACCCTGAGCTTTTCTTTTGGGTGTTTCCATCACCCCTGAGTGATGATCTGCCCTCATAGACTCACCTGGGTTGGAAGGGACTTGAAGATCACTCAGTTCCACCCATACCTTCCACCATCCCAGGCTGCTCCAAGCCTGGCCTTGGACACTGCCAGGGATCCAGGGGCAGCCACAGCTTCTCTGGGAATTCCATCCCAGCCCCTCCTCACCCTCACAGGGAGGAATTTCTCCCCAGTATCCCATCCCAGCCTGTTCCCTGGGACTCTGAAGCCATTCCCTCTGTCCTGTCACTCCACACTCCTGCCCTGCATCCTTCTGAGCATCAAACCTGCTCATTAACACAGGATTTTAATCAGGGTCTGGGTGGTGGACGGGCAGGACACCTCAACAGCTTCCCACCTTCCTTTGGGAGCTCCCAAACTGCAGAACAATCTGTGGGGTGAAGGCTGGGGAGAGCAGCTGGGGATGGTGATTTCCTTGGAAAATAGGAATTTCTGTGCTGACACCGGGAGGATGGAGGGGCAGACCCAGCCCCAAAGTGTGGGTGCTGCCTTTCTTCCCTGATCCCATCCCAGGGAGCAAAAGGGCAAAGCCAGCAATACCTCTGGCTTATCAGTGACAGGACAAATTGATACCAGACTTTTATGAGGGTGGGGAAACGTCTCTCCATAAAAAGAATCTAAATTTACCATCGTGTTAACAATTCTGTAAGAGTTTTTGGCAACTCCTAATGGAAATTTCAGGAGCAGATGGAAATATTTGGAAACCTATAGAACACATGAGCCTGCAACATCCATTTTTATTTTCTCATTGGGAGTGTGGAGTGGTTTCAGGTTGCCTTTAATTTTTTTTTTCCCTTTCTTTCTTCTGGATGCTAAGAAAAGCAAAGGGGAAGCAGGAGATGATGGATATAGGCAGGAGGGTTTTTGGGTTTTTTTTTGGTTTTTTTTGGTGTTGCTCACTTGATTCCCCTGTGTGGTCTGTGATAGATTCAAGGGAATGGCACCAGCACAAATAACCTGGTCCCAGGTTACCTGGGAGCTGGGCAGGAATGGAAGGGCTCCTGTGCTATCCAAGGAGCCAATTAACCTTTTCCAGGTTAATTTGAGGTGGATTGCCTGTATCCACCTCCCAGGCAGCACGTGGGGTTTAAATAATGAGTGTAAAAACAGCCTCGGTGCTCTCTGCTGGAATATCATGTCATGGAAATGATACCCAAGGTCACAGCCTCCCTTGGAGAGGAGAATTCCCTGGACAACACTGAAAAGGTGGATCAGATATTTCCAATCCCTGTCGCCCACGGGGCAAGAAAACCTTTTAAATCTTTTGCTTTTTTTAGGTGTTACAACCCATCCTGGAGCAGGGAATTCAGTGCTGCAGGAGGGGAATGAGTAACAGTAATAGACACACACAAAAGCTGAGGGAAAAAAGCTCCCGGCTGCCAAATTTCTGGACCTGCGCTGATCAGGAACGACCAGGAATGAAGGAGTTTTTCCATTTCTCTGCTGTCTGAGCAGCACCGGGGCCAATGCACGGCCTCTAGTGCTGGTGTGCTCTGGTGGATCAGGGGTTTTTGTGTGGGAACTCATCTGCAGGCCCGGGCGTTTCCCGAGGTGTTTACATTGTCCCGCTTCCACCGGATCTCGGCGGCTCTTGGAACATCCATCCCTAAAGCCTTTAATTAGGGGAGACTGCTGGGGTTGGTGGTCGAGGATTTTATTGTGTTTGGAAGGACCTGAGCAGAGGCCCCCGGGCCAGCAGCAGCTCCGACAGCGATCCCAGAGCTCCGGGATGGGGCAGGAAAGGGAAGAGCCCATGGAAATGGAGCTGGGTGATGACAGAGGGGCTTCTCTCACAGCCACCCGAGCAGCCCAGGGGACAAGGAGCCCTCTCTGTGCACTGGCATGTGCACAGCTTCCCTTCACCTCCAGGATCGCTGCCTTTCCTGGCACTGCTGTCACCACAGGAGCAGCTCTGTGCCACTCCCCAGGTTATCCCTGATGTCTCAGGATTTCAGCTTTTAGATTTTCCATCTCTTTGTAACCCTGCAGTTCTCCAGTGTGTAGCTCTCAACTCCATACCCAGTGTGAGCTCTGCTCTCCCATTTTGGGCACACACAACAATTCCTCTCCAGGCTGGCAATCAAGGACACCTCACTGCCCCAGGCCTGAGAGATGGAAACAAAAGTGATTGGGGGAGCAAACCTGGGGTAAATGACTTCATTACCTGAAGCTGGAATTGGGAGATTGACCCCAATGTGCAAATGGAGCAAACTTATCAAAGTGTGAAACCTGTGACCCATTGTCCATTTTGGGTGCAGCTCCTGGGGGCTTCATCTGCCCTAAATGTACCTGAATGCCCTTCAATAAATAGAACTGCTTTTTATTCTCTTAATTCTGTCTGGTCTCTGGTTTTAGGGAGCCCCAAAGGGCACCATTCCTGCTGGCCCTGGCCTCCTCTCTGCTCCAGCTGAACACTCAGCTCATCTCCTCTCTGCTTTCCCTGCACAAACCCTTTTTCCATAATGGGATTAACATTGCATTTTCCTTGTGTTGGATGTGAGACAGGAACACGTTTGCCCAGACCTGCAGGAGTCGTTCAGGTCCTAAATCCTCTGGGTCGTGTTCCTTCCCAGTGGTTTCTGTGACAAAGGGCAGGGACAAGGTGACACTGGATTGATCCTGTCACCTTCTCCTTGGCCCAGGGGCAGCGGGTGCTGGGCCACAGCATCTCCAGGATGTCATTGCTCCCTGGAAAAAGTATCTTGTGAAACACCCAGCAAGCATTTGGAGTGATTAACTGTGGTCTCTTCCTTCCTAATTTCGCTGTGATCCCATGCGTGACAGGGAAGCTGTTGGGATAATTCCTTTTTTATTGACTAGTGGTGAATAATCGTGTTAGAATACCTGGTAAAGATTCAGAACACACTTGCAACTGCTCCGAGGCAGGTTGGAACCACAAGCTCACACAACTTTAACAGATGTTGTGTACTTCTATTTGTCCCAAATCATAAAGAAACCCAAACAAATTCCATTTTTTAAAAATTCAAAACATGCACCAGATACAAACACTGAAATTAATAAGATTCTATGGGTTGAGAATAACATGTCCATGAAACCATCCGATGGCAACATATTAAAAAAAATTCTGTTTTCTTTGCAGGCCACTTTTTATCTCTATAACACTTGATGTGAAACCACTTGAAGCTAAATGTGAAACCAACCCAAATTCATTTTATTTGCAAGCGTGAGGCACCCAGGTAGGACATCAATAATAAAAACCAGATGGGTGTTTAAAAATTAATCCTTTTTTAGTCAGCCATGGAAGGGATGTTATTCATAACACAGGCAAATGTCTTGCCTGGACCTGTGACTCAGGAGCTGGCAGTGACTCTTCTCTTCCTGCTGTCCTTCCTCTGAGCAGCTTCACCTTTCTCTCCAGACCTCGCTGGATTTTATCAGCCAAGATTGTTCCCATGCAGCTCTGTGAACATAGAGTGAGGGCTGGGCTGTGGCAGCTTCCACCCTTGAGAAGATGCTGGGGAAATAAAACCCCTGAGGTTTAAGTGTGTTAAGTCAGTTCAGTTCAGGAGCTGAATTGGAGGGCCCCCAGATGCCAAAACTGAGGTTCAGTCCCCCTCAGACAGAAAAGGGAGTTTTCTTACCCTGTGGCCCCTGTGGGCTGGACCAGCTCCTGATCTCTGATCCCTCTGTCCTGTCTTTTATTAAATCCATTCCTAGAGCTGCACCCAGTCCCTCCAGTGCAGCTGCAGCTCTCCAGCCTTTTCTCCCCACTTTGGTCTTCTCCTGTCAGCACAAATACTCAGACCCACGTTCCTTCTTTTGTGCCCTGCTGAAGGTAACTCAGCACAAAAGCCAGAATGACAATTTTGAAGGCTCTTCACGTGTTGGGATTTTTTTTTCTTGCTAAGAGGGGCCAGAGTGGGGCCAGCTCAGGAGCTCCTCCCCAGCCTGCCCCAAGGCAGAGGGGACAAGTGGTGGTGGAAAACAGACAAATGGGAAAAAAAATCAAAACACAATTTTCCCCCTTCCTTGGATGTCTGGAAAACTCTGACCTGCTGGAGGGATGGAGGGAGGTTAAACACCCTCCAGGTTGTAGGGTAAGATGAGCCTCCCCAGGCTGGGGAAAATGATGCTGGGTGCTGAGTGTTTGACAAAAAACTGGCTCGAGTTACACCAAATAGCTTCCTCATCATCAGTCAAAATTACCCTTCCCTTCTTCCTCCTCCTCCTCCTCCTTCTCCTCCTCCTCCTCTCCCTCCTGAAATGCAAGAAGATGAAAAGGAGAAGGGAGGGGGACACGAGGAGGGAATGGGGACACGAGGAGGGAATGGGGACAGCTCAGGAAATGCAGTTGTGGAGCTCTGAGGGCTCCAATGTTCATCCCTGTTCATTCTGCATGGGGCAGGGGGATTTGGGACAGGGGGATTTGGGACAGGGGGATGTGGGACAGGGGGATTTGGGACAGGGGGATTTGGGAAGCTCTGGGAGCTGAAGCCTTGCCCAGGATTCACACCTGGCCTTTGCAGGGGGATTTTTCTTTTCCCTGCTCCAGTGGATGCCTGAGTGCTTCCCTCACAAACCCCAGCTGGGCTGAAATGCAAACTTCAGCTTTGCCTCCTGTCCCTCGTTGCTACAGACCCTGCACAGGGATCACCCTGGTGCTGCTACTTCACGTCAAGATCTACAGGAATAACCATGGAAAATACTTGGCATGGCTCAGCCCCCCACAGAACACAATTAAATATATCTCACAATTATGCTTTGTCTAAAATTATAGCCCCTTAAATACCTCTTGTGCCTCTCACAGCTGGTGGGTCTAAATTTAGGGACTCCCTGTGAGTGGCGTGGTGGGATCATGCACTATTGTGGGAGGGGACGTGCTGGGGACACTCAGGTCAACCTGTGGCCACAACATTTTGCTTTCCCAACTCCCTCTGTGAACTTGCACAGCTGTTTGAGGGTCCCTCAGCTGTGCAGGTGCTGCACAGTCACTGGCACAGCTGGGAGTGGGATTGTGGTTCCCACTCATCCCAACATTTGCCCACCCATCCCACCACCCCTGGGCACAGCTCTGCCCCTGCCCAGCAGCCCCAGGGAAGGAAAGGGCTCTTTCAACTCCTCATTTCCCAGTGGGACTTTATTTTTCTTTCCAGCACCTCTTGACCTTGGATGTGGAAATAAGGTCCAGAGAGCTGAGAAAGTTCTCAGCATCTTCTTTCCTTCCTGCAGACATCAAAAGGGGCTTGTGGGCTCCATCACAGATTACATCATGGCTGGTTTTGATCCTCTCAGCACAGGAGACATAAATCTTCTTCCTCTTTCTTTTTCTGTTTGGGTGTCGATTCTTTCCTGTGTTCTGAAGTTTCTCAGGAGAAAATGTAAACGGGTTTCATAAGCTGATTTTCTGCCCACAGATTTTTACCTTGGCGATTCTTATCATTGCTGCTGGGTGGGAAAAGGATTGATGGGGTTTGGAAAGGACCCGAGCAAGGTGCAGAAGGGACAGCAGGAATTTCAACAACCCTGATTCAATCCCCAGCAGTTTGGTAATGCTGGTGTCAATTTTTCAGCATGGCCAGGCTCCCCAGATAATCTCTGTCGTGGACATCCCTGGCATTAATTGGGGAAGCCTAGCTAAGCCTGCAAGTGCAGGGCTAAAAATCAGTATTTTTAATTTTACTGCAAGGAGTGAGCCTGGGGCCCCCATAATCCCACAGACCCTCCCGGTTTGGCTGTGGGGCTTCTTTCAAAATGATGGAGAAGAAATGGGACCCTGGAGTCTTCTCAGTGGGGAGCACCTGGGCCAAAAGCTGTTTAAAGCGCCTTTACCTGGAGCTCCTTTCCAGGGGGGTCTGCTCCCACCCCTGCCTGCCCCAGGCTCCTTGTTCAGAGATTTCTTCCCATCCCTGATGGAGGCTGGAGGGAGGGAGGGAGGGAGGGAGGAAGGTGAAAAAAGTGAATTTCCCAGAACAGGAGAGAACAAGGCCGGATCTGCAGCTGCTGGAGAATTTCTTGGATGCTCCTGGAGCAAGGGAGCATCACCTGTGTCCCCAGCAGCTTCACCTCCCGTGTCTCACCCTCTGTGCACAGCGACTCCTGCCTGCACAGGCTGCTTCAGGACAATACCGATGGGTTTGGGATGTCTTTTTAATTTGCTGGAGAAGCTATTAAATATATTCCACAGAGGATTTTCTCTTTTCCTGTGTGCGTGTCCGTGAACTCGCTCTGCAGGCAGCACAGGGGTGTGGGCGGGTCACCATCACCATCATCATTAATTACAGAATCACTGGAGTGGGAAAAGGTATTTCAGATGATTGTGTCCAACCACCCACCCAGCACTGCCAAGACCACCACTAAACCCTGTCCCCAAGTGCCACATCTACACATTTCTCAACCACGCAGGGACGGTGCCCCCAGCCCCGTTCTCCATCCCTGCCCAGAGCTGTCGTGCAGGCTCAGCTCGGCCTCCAGCCCAGGTGTCCATGCAGGGAACACACAAAGTGCACGCAGCAATCCCCCTGGGGACACCTGGCAGCACGTCCCCTGCCCCAGCTCCGTGCCACAGCTCCCACCCCTGTGCGGGACACCAGCCAGGTGACACTCGCAGCCTGGCATCACCCACGCCAGCCCTTCCCTGGGCTGCTTCCAACCTCTGCAACGCAGAAATTCCAGTGATTTACAGCCAGGAGCGTGGAAAAGAGTAATAATAATAATAATAATAAAAAAAAACAACAACAACAAAAAAAATCAAACCATGGGAATGGGGTGGGGGGGAGGGAAGGTCATTCCAGTTTCTTCCTGCTTGCAGCTTTCGGATACAGGATATGGCTGAATGGCAGCCTCCACGCTGCATTTATTTTTAAGCCACTGATAGCTTGTGGAGTGACCTCGCCATGCAGCAGCAACATCAGCCAAGGAGCTGTTTTTTTCCGGCCCTTCGACGTCAGATTGCTTCCTTTGACACCTCTGAGAGCCAAAAAATGGGAAGCATTCTCTTCCCAAGGTGACTTTATTTTTTCCCCCTGTGATCCCTCTTGCAGGGGCTCTCTCTCAGGCTCAGGGATGTGGAGGTGTGGATGGCATTGCCCTGGGGACACAGCCCCTGGAGACAGCTGGAGGTCACTGCTTCAGGGCAGAGGTGTCGAAATTATCTGATCCTTAGGAAAAAAATTGCCTTGACTGGAGCCAGACTTGGGGCAACTTCACCTCCATTTAAAAGACTCTGAAATGCACTTGTGACTTTTTTTTTTTTTTCTTTTCTTTTTTTTTAGGGCAGCTGGGGCTTTCCAGGATATCCCAGCTCCCATCTCCATAACCTGTTTACTGAAATTTCAGTTTCCCAAGCTCATTCACAACTTAGTGCAAACAACTGAGTGCTGCTCAAGGCTCTGAACAACAGGAAAATGCTTCACCCTCATTTTTGAAAGCAGAGGAAATTTTAAGCACTCTTACACAGAAATAACACCCAAATCTCCCAGGGTTTATTTGTGACTCCATCAAATTTCTTACCTCACTTTGCCTGTTTCTAAACCATGGCTTTGCACTGAGTTCCTGATTACACCCCACGTTATCAGCATGGGAGATGTCTCTGCCCATTCCTCCACTGCAAAATGAAGAGAGGATTTTATTTCAAAATCAAGAAGGAATTGGTTCAGCTCGAGGTGCAGGTGCAGGTCCCAATTGTAGCTTATTTTTTCTGTGAACAACCTGTCTAGTGGGAGGTGCTCCCACTTTGGAACAAGGTGAGCTTTAAATCTCCCCCAACCCAGACTGTTCCATGATGATTCCACCAGAAAATTCCTTGGAATCCAGCAGGAAGAGCCTGGCTGGAGGACACCATCATGTGGGTGAGTGAAGGTGCCCAGTGCTGCTCTGCACAAACCTCCAGGGCAGTTGTGGGGCTGGGAAAAGGAAACATCCCCAGGCTGGGACGTGCTGGGTTCCCATCCCCAGCTCTGCTTTGTCTCTGCCCTGCCTCCAGCGCCTCAAAGCCATGAAAATCCGCCTGAGAGGATCCTTCAAAGGCACTTCACTCACCAAGGAGAGGGCACTAGGGCTCAGATAGGGATTTGTGAGCTCAGAAATGTCAGGAGGAAGCGATGGACGCGGAGGAAATTCTTGCGCCGGTCTCGGAGGAAGCGGGAGATGTGAAAATACACGATGTATTTTCCTCCCACAAGCTGCGTGCTCTGTTTTTATTATCATAAACCTGGGGCCTGGAGGATGTCAGCTTGTTTATTTATTTGTTCAAATGAGGTTTCTCTCCTTGTTCAAACATTCCCATGTTGGCAGCTGCTGTCCTGCCAGGCCCTGTCCCTCTTCCCAGCTCCCCTCCCGTAACCAGGGACGTGCCAGCCCAGGCAGAGTCTCTGGCAAGTGGGAGGTGCTGAAGGTGGGAGAAGTTTTTGGGTGTCCCCCCCAGGGTATCATTGGAACCCCCTGGGATGGTGGCACCACCGTGTCCTCGTGCGTGTCAGCGCAGCCTCCCCGGGCTCATGCCTGCTCTCCAAACTCTGGCAGTATAATCAGGAATATCCCATTTTTTGGTCTGTCCCCCTGAGTCAGTGTCTTCCTTCCTCTTCCCTGCCCCCCCCACCCGTGCTCCTGCAGGTGTGTGCTGGAGATGGGTGCCACCAGTGCCCACTCTTCTGTCATTTTGAGGCGTTGTCTGCCATAACTGCTCTGGAAAAATCCCCCCACACACCTGGATCCCCTTCCCAAGGGCTGCCCAGGCAGTGGTGGGTTTGGTGCCCCCTTCCACCATGAGTTCCCCAACACCTGGCGCTGTTGCCAGGGAGTCTGAAGGATCCCAGGAGCCCCACATGGACCCAAATAACACCGTGCTCAACCCAGGTCCTGCCCTCCCCACTACAGGGGTGATGGGGATTTCATTTATTTAAGCCCAAGACCCTTTGCTGGGGGATTTCTCCCCTGGACAAGGGGCTTGTCCCCCTGGCTGATCCCGGCCTCTCCTGTGGGGTCACTCTGGCAGGAAGCTGCTCTCACCCCGGGGAGCTGTGGGAGATGCACCTGGGAGGAGAAGCACTTTGCTGGAGGAAGAAAACAGGATCTCACATATAAACAACATCCTCAATGGCTCAGCGAGTGAGTCGCTCTTTCCAGAGCCTGTTTTTGAGCTGCTGTTGTGGCCCCCATGCGCCCCCCCCCCCCCCCCCCCAGTTACAAAGTGGAATTAAACCAAGTAGGAACCACCAGAGCCCCTGGGATGGTGCTGTCCCACTGCTTCTTCCAACAATCCATCCCTGGATGGAGCCAGAGAGGGAAAATGCTGCAGAGGTGGAGCGTGAGAATAACCCCTGGCTCCTTCCCAGGGGATGTCTGGGGCTGGAATGTACCTGTAGGATGGGAATTCCACCTTCCAAGCCGTTCATGATTAATCCAAAGCTTAACTGGGGCTGAAGGGTATTGGTGAGCACATGGGACAGAGCATCTCTGGGACAAAGCTGGGGCTTTCCCACAGACTCACTTGTGCTCCTTCCAGAGGATTCCTCACCAGGAAGAGAGTTTTTCTGGATTTTGCATCCAGGTGGTAGAATCTCCACGTTTCTGGAATGCATTCTCCTGTGTTCTGGAATCCCTGGTCATGGCACTAAGAAGAGCACCCCCCACATCTGCATTTGGACTAATTTTAAAAACAAAAGCAGACAACTTTTATAATCCATCATCCATTCCTTCCTTCTCCTCCACAAAGCACAGACAGCTGAGGACAGCATTCCTGGAGGCCAACGAGCCCCAGTCCAAGCTGCTTCCCAAAGGGATCCAACTGGGACATCCCAAAGGGTTAAACTGCTGCCCAGCACAGGAAACCTGCAGATTCCCAGGGAGGAAACATTCTGTTTGTTGTGGGAGAGAAGGCAAGTGAAGTGTTAACACCGCTGGCCAGCGGAGCAGAGGTCAGCAGCGTATCCTGCTGCAAACTTCCTGAGCAACCTCCGAGGAGAAAACAACAACCCCGGCGTGCCATGGCATGGCATGGGTGGTGGAGGGTTTGTTTTTCACTCTCGTTACCTTGGACCTACTTTCTCACCCTCTGCTCACTCTGTCCTGCCCCAGCTCCAGCTCCTCCTGCTGCCCCAGCGCTGGATCCTGAATTTTTTTAATGTTTCTCTGGTGTGACTGGTTGTGGTTTCATGTCCTGGACTGGAGGAGAGGAGGAACTGGAGAGGAGGGAAGAAAAATGAACATTTCAGGCTCTTGGAGACGCTCAGGTGGGAGCAGGAGGAGCACAGCAGCCCCACAACAGAAGGAAAATCCATCAAAACTTCCTGTATTGTCTTTTTTTTGTTTGTTTGTTTGTTTGTTTGTTTTTTTTTGCTTCTGAATCTCAGGACATGGAGCAGAAAACAGGGGGATAACTGTGGGAACGCCTGGGGAAAACACCAGTGGGACTAAAAGTGTCTCCTTGCCTTCCCCAGCCAGTAAAAGACAGCAAAAGTTGGAAGTAAAGTCCCCGAAAAAGGAGCAAAATTGTCTCTGCTGCTTCATCCATCCCTGATTTGCATTAAAATGGTTTTTACAGTTGGGTGCTCTTGCAAAAGAAAAAGAAAAAAAAAGAAAACAAGGTAGAAAATGCCCAGTATTTTATGCCAAAAATTATGTTTAACTAGAAATAGTTCAGAAGTTTTGAAGCTGAAGTGTGATATAAATAGTTTTATTTACAGAGAAGCACAAGAGCAGGGGCAGGTCATGATCAGTGCAAGAAATCATTTTGTTCAATCCGGTTTTTCTGTGTGCTTCCCTAGGAAGTATTAGGGAGAAATAGGAGGTTCCTGGAGTTTGAAATTTTCTTTTTGAGGACAAGGATCCAGCACTCAAACAGGGCCAGCTCAGCTCTCCCTTTGGGCTGTGGAAGGAACATCCCTGGTGGGATTTTAGTGGTGGTTGAGATGCTGGGACGTGCAGTGACACTGCCAGGGTGACTCCTCCTGTCCCCCACAGCCAGCTCCTCCTGTCCCCTTTCCTTCTTCCACCTTCCCTCTGAGGGTGGGGAGGGGCTGGGATGGAATTCCCAGAGCAGCTGTGGCTGCTCCTGGATCCCTGGAAGTGTCCCAGGCCAGTTTGGATGGGGTTTGGAACAGCCTGGGACAGTGGAAGGTGTCCCTGCCTATGGCAGGGGGTGAAACAAGGTATTAAGATCTCTTCCAACCCAAATCATTCCATGATTCAATGATTCCATAGATCACCCTGTGGATAATCTAAGATGGAAAGTCCAAGGATCCCAGGCCCAGCTGCTCTTGAAGAGGCTCAAAGAGACTTCCAGGCTTCCCATCACCCACTGACACCCCAGCGATGGCCAGCTCCCAGTGCTGAACTGGGCTGTAATTCCTTCTTTTCCCTTCCCTTGGGATCCAGCCGCAAGACCTGTCCCCCAGCCACCACCATGGGGCTTCCTGAGCCCAAGGGCAGGACAGGGACAAGCTCTGGACCCAGGGCAGCAGTGCCACCCCAGAGCTCCACTGATGGTGTGACTGGTTTTGCTAAATTGGAATCTTATGATCCCGGGGGTGGTTACATAAAATGCCAATTAGGATGCGGTCGGGCGTTGCTGCACGGAAATGTTTTCCATTATATTTTGCTGTCAGCAAATGCTGGTGTGAAACCAGTTTGCAGCCCTCATGTGGGGAAAGCACTGGAGTCTCCCTCCTGGAGGATTTGTTTTCCTGGTCACCCCGTGTGGGAGCAGCATCTTTCCTTTGGGCGGTGGGATGGATGATTTTGTGCTGGGAAGGACAATCCCACGGGTCTGGGGCATCCACAGGGCCCACCAAGGCTTTGCTGACGAGTGCCCCCAGCTCTCCTCATCTATGAATGCTGCTTGTTGCTTCTCCCAGCCGTATTTTTCACACCATTTCTGTGAGGATGAAGTGCTGAGTCACAGGATCCAAGGAATCCTGAGCAGAAGAGCCACAAGGGACTCCGATTTGTTACGATGTCTGGGATGCTTCCTATTAAAAAATAACAAAATGCTGCAATAATAACTTGGCAGCTCCTCGCCCCCGCCAGGCTGATGCTCCATGTGAGTTTGCCTTCCTAAAATTCCTTCAAGTGTCTCGACAACTTGCAGGGGAGGAAGGAAGAACACTTCATTCCTGACTTTTCTCTGATGAAGTTCTTGTAGTGAGCCTTGAGAAGATGGGGAGGAGGAGAAGTTCCTCTCTGGGTCATGTTCCTGGCAGTGGCTGTGCTCCCTGCACGGTGGATTTGAGGATAAAGCAGGGACAGGTCGTGGATCCCACAGATCTGGCAGGGGTCACCAGGGGTACAGATGGGGGATAGTGGCTTTGTTCACTTTGTGGGGAAGCATGACAAACCCCTCAGTGGTCAAAAATCAAAAGTTAAACTGCTGTCAGCATCTACTTTGCATCTGTTTCCAGACCTCACTTAAGACTTAACTGTCCTCAGCAATTTTAATTTACATATTATTATAAATCAGCTTTAATTTATACATAGTTTAAAAGCCTTAAATAACTTGTATGGGCATATCTTGTGGGCATCATTGTCTTTTCATTGTTAATTAAAGAAATTTGCCTGCTGGGTTTATCAGAACAGCTCACCTGGCCTGGTGGCACCAGCTGTCCCTGCACACAAAGCAGGCTCTTCACAACTCTCCATGGCTGGGAAATCTCAAAATGCCACAAATTTCCCCCTTGAATTCAGGACGCTGGAAGCTGAACCATATAAAAGATAAGATACACGGCTCTGAGCCCAGTAGCAGTTGTTTTTTTGTTTTGTTTTGTTTTGTTTTGTTTTTATGAGAAATGCCATACAGCCGATTTGTTAAAATGTTTTGCAGGAGTTACTGCTTCACTTTGGAAATCCTCCAAACAATCTGATCTGCAATTCCAGAATTTCAGTCTGTATTTGCCACATATTCTGCATTTCTGCTTTCCCTCCGTTTTCTCCTTCAATGTCAGGGATTTTCGTGCTCCCCTTTAGGTCACCTGTGTTAGTAGGACATGGATCTCCCCTCAAACAGGAAAATTGGTTTGGCTCATTCCCTGTGCAGTGAAGGCTCTGAAGACCTAAAAGAACATCAGGATGAGCCTATAAATAATGGGAGGGTCTGTAAACTATGGGAGAGGGAAAAACTGACCCTGGGAGCAGTGGGGAAGGTTTTTAACCATCAGAGCAAGAGGGACTGGAGAAATCTTCACCCACAGAGGAGGAAAATCAACCAAAATCAGAGAGCTGAATCCCCTTGGAAATGTGCCTGGGCAGTGGGATGGGGTCTGGGGGTGCAGTGCCCCTGTGCATGCCTGACTTCACAGCAGGCCCACAAATGGTTCCAATACCAAAAAATAAATAAATACAATCATTTACTCTGTCCTAAACTGGGCTGCAATACAGTGAAGGGCAATTTACCACTGATTTAATGTGATTAGGACTTTTTTCCCCATGAGCTTGTGTCTGTCTTTTTATATTATCTGGAGGATCAGTGTGGAGTCCTGAGTCAGGAAAAGAGCTCCCCTCAATCCATCCCCTTGACTTCAGAGTGATCCATGCATGTGCTTAACATTAAGGTTCTGCTTCCAGGCTGTCCTGAATAATAGGCTCGAGTGTATTTTGAGAACTCATTTTTACTTTTTATTACAATAATAACTTCTGCAGTGACATGAATTCCAACAGGGAGCCCTGAGGAATAACATCCCCTTCCAAATGGTTTTCCTCTTTGCACTGGAATTAAAGCACATATGAGCAGAGCAGCCCCATTACAAGACAAAGACGTTCCAGAAGGTGAATTTTTCTCAGCCTCACAGCAGCTCCTTTAGAGTCAAAGGTGAATTCTGTCACCGAGTTCTGCTCCTGCAAGCTGCAGTCAAATGGATCATTAATGAGGGAAAGCAGGGACCCTGCTTAGGAACTGCCTGTGAAGGGTGCAGCTCTTGGAGGTGCTGAGCTCCTGGATCTTGCGTTGGCCTTTCTTTCCTTCTTTCTTTTTCAGATTTCCGTCTGGAATTCCGTAAGATGATGTGTTTGCAGAGCTGTCCTGCTGCCATTCCGACAGGATATTGCACTGCTCCCAGGGCAGAACCACCACAGGCACCGAACCTGGGATTGTGAGCAGCCGCTCCCAGGGGATGTGGAGATGTCTCATAATTCCCTGTGCTTAATGGGAATTGCCATCCAAGCCCTAAATAGCACAGAGCTACAAACCCTGCCACGAGCCTTGATGGCAGAGAGGAACAGCCCCAGGCAAGGCAATAAAACCAAGGAAGGTGGAAAACAGCTTGAACTCCAAGGAAAATGCTGGGGACACCTCTGAGGCACAGGGTGGGAGTGTCTGTGCAGGGCCAGGAGTTGGACTTTGGGGTCCATTCCAGCTCAGGATGTTCTGGGACCCTACGGAATGTAGATCCATCCTCTGGAGTTGGTTGTGGGATGGGGTGAGTGGTGGCTGCCCTGGTGTGTGAGGAGGAGGAGGAGGAGGAGGAGGAGGAAGAGAAGGGAAGGGCCACATCCAACCAGGATTGCTCCTCTTCCATCCCTTCAGCTCTGCACAGTCGCATCCCTGAAAGTTCCTTTTGATCCATGGCAGCTTTTAGACCAAATCTCTATTATTATTTTTATTATTTTTTTTTTAATAAAAGCCAAAACAAAACAACAACAGCAAAAAAAAAAAAGAAAAAAATATTTCTTTCAGTGTAAACTAAGAGGAAAAATCAAACCTTTACTTTCAGGCTGATGTTTCATCTCTCAGTTCTCAGTGTTCTGACGACCTGAGCCACGTCTGCTCTGCAGGAAGGAGGTGATAAACTGAGCTTACTCACACTCCCCTCACAGTG
This sequence comes from Cinclus cinclus, assembly GCF_963662255.1. NCBI lineage: Eukaryota > Metazoa > Chordata > Aves > Passeriformes > Cinclidae > Cinclus > Cinclus cinclus. The sequence goes on from NC_085065.1 coordinate 10,477,301, forward strand.
TCTTCAGGGCAGAGCAGGGATGACAAGATCTCCACTTAAAACCAAGCTGCAGAAAGCAAAACGAAATTCAGACTCAGCTCGTTTTATCTGTGCTTTAAAAAAGAAATAACAACCCCCAGAAAAGCTGTCTAAAAAAACACAACAATGGGAGAAATGAGCAATAGCTGCCAAATTAAATCAATCACTCGCTGCTCATATTAGTCAGAAGAAGAATAAACTTTTAGATGGGCACACAGTAAAACAGCTCTCCAGGAGCAGCTGGAAAAGCAGGAGTCAAGATTCCTGCTGGAGCTTGAACTGTGCTGGGATTTCCTGGGAAACAGCATCTCACTGCTGGTTGGTACCTGAGCCCCAGGACCTGGAAACAGAGACTTTTTTAAACCAATTTTTTTACTGCAATCTACACAAGAGATGGAGCAGTTGAGCTGGTTTGGGTGGGAGTGCAGTGGTTTGTGTCACTTCTCCTGTTTTTGGGATCCCACCTGGGCACGTGGCGGCCGAGGTCGAGCAGGAGATGCTGGGTCTCACCTGAGGAGCCCATGGTGGTTCTGGAGTGCCTTTCCTGCCAAACTTCTCCTCTTCCCCCCAAACCAGGGAGATTTCTGCACTGGAGAGAGCAGAGCAGTGACTTCTGGAGCATCTCTGAGCCCCCAGCAGTGCTGGGTGTTGGGGAGGAGCAGCAGTTTGTGTGAGGAGCTCCTGGAATTCCCAAGGAATTCTCCTGCAAATTGTGCTCTGCAACACAAACCTCTGGGGAGTTTTTCATGGGGATGGTTTCACAGGGAGGCAGAATCCCCCAGTGCATCTCCCTGGCTCCTCCAGGGTTCCCAATGCATGCTGGAGGCCCCAAAACCATCAGGACCCCGTAATCACTGTTCCCATTCTCCGTGTAGGATCTCAGACCACATCCAAGGCATTTTTTCCAGATTTTTTTCCATTTTTAATTTTTTTTTTCCCAGATACCCACTTCCCATGGGAGTCTGGGGTTTCAAAGAGCTCCCACATTGCTTTTCCCAGTGGAAATTCCCCTTGTTTCCACCTCAAAGTCCCCTTTTTGAGAGCCCAGGGTTCTTCCCCTCCTCCTGCTTTTTGCTGTGTGTATTTTGGCAGGTTTGCTCTGCTGCTTCTACAATGGAGAAGCTTTTGTGCCTCTCCAGGCAAATTCTTTGTAGGTGCAACTCCAGCAAAACCTTTGAAGTGTTGGGATGAGAGGTCACGCAAGGAATGTCCGTGTTTGTCATCAGGAGTTGGGGCCAAGTCCCACTCACCTCCCAAAATAACGGCTTTGAAGTCGGGAGAAATGTTCACAGGCACAGGGGGAAATTCTGGGCACTGGTACATGAAGGTGAATTTCACATCATGACCTTTTATTCTTTTTTATTCTTTTTCTTCTCAATTTATTGTCTCATGGAAGTTTTCCCCCCCTCCTTCCCCCCGCACCCTCCTTTTTCCCTGAATCTGACACCGATGTTGAAGAAGTCAAACACCCAATAATCATTGGAAAACTGGTCCAGGAGAGTTCAAAGGACTGGGAAATGTAATTTCTTTGCTAAATGTTGAATCTAAACCTGAGTTTATGCAACTGCATCCTTCAACGGGGGGGTGGGGAGGGGGGGCGGGGTGGGATTGGGAAGGTGCTGACAACATGGATTTGTTTTCTGGGATAAAATCCCAAAGATACTGAGAAATCCCAAAGATACTGAGAAATACAACGAAGAGAGAAAAAGTCCCGGGGGAAAATTTGGCAGAACCTCTGCAAAGACAGCACCAGATGCCCCCAAAGAGGAAATTACAACATGTGGCAGCTGTGGTTTTTTTGGTTAAGCAACTTTTTCTCAAAGTTCAAAGCATCTGGGGAGAGTAACTTCTAACAGGGTGAGACAGATTTATGGAGCCCACACAAGGCAATATTTTGGTATAAAATTAGTAAAAAATGATTAAATCCCCGAGATGAAGAGTTTAATTCCTCTGAGTTTGCATTCTTTGAAGAGCAATCATATTTTGACTTTGTCAACTGGAAGAACTGAGTAATTTCTTGGATTAACTGATCACAAGAGTTGTAATCCATAATAAAAGTCCAGGCAGAGCTGCCAGGCTTTGTTTCTCAAAGGATTTGGGTAATGAGTTGATTTGACATTAACAGAATGCATCCCAGACTGCAGCCCCGTGCCCTGGATCTAGAGGGGGGATTCAGGAGGATGAGGCATTTAATCAAAGCCTTCAACATCTTTTTCTAATATGGGGAAACCATTGTTTAGATGACTTGCTGGATTGATCAATTTGGGAGAAAGGTTTTGCATAAATCTCTGGTGCATGGCATGAGCACTGCCTGGACTTAGGCAGCCAGCCTCCAGTGTGATCTAAATATATCAAAACATATATAAACCCCTAGAAATGTCCTTTCTAGCCACAAAAGGGACAATTTGCAGCAGTTCCTACTGCAGGTTTGTGTTTATTCTCTGTTTTTACAGCACTCCTGTGGTTTCACGCTTTGTGTTTCAGTGAGAGCCAGAAGAGACCCTGACCATCTGCTGCCAGACTCAGGGTTTTAAATGCTTTGTTTAGAGCTAATAAAGCCCTAAATTAAATTCCTAAATGAAGTTAATGCTCCTGGAGCTCGGGAAGGCTGTGGGGACCTGCAGGGATGGCAGCACGAGGTGTTTCCCTGCTTGGTTCCCTCCCTTTGCAGCTCCTGCTCCTGCAGCGCTGGCGCGTGCTGCGAGCCAGATCAAGGAAATGATGCTCCTCAAAATTAAACCAAATGTTATTTTGCTGCTGGGCCCTTTCAGAGCCAGCTCAGTCCCCAGGCTGCTCGGTGCTGCAATCTCCGGCTGTGCTGGCACAGAGGGAACCTGGCTCGGGGTGCTGGGAGCTGAGCAGAGGGCTCAGCATCAGCCCTGAGCGCTCCAGAGTGTGAAATCATGGTCAGGAGAAGCTCCAGAGCTTTGGGCTTTACTGTCCTTCACCTCCCTCCAAGTGTGCCCCGAGTGCACGGCGTGACCCTGTAACAGGAATTATTAAATCAATTAAAGCCCTCCTGGATCCTGCTCCAGCCCTGAAGGTCCAGCAGGGACCTCTGTGCACAGAGCAGCCAGCTCGTCACATGAATTTGCTTTCAGATCTTCCAGGAGGCTTTGGATTCTCATCCCAAGACCTTCGGTGGACCTGACCCACCCACTCAGGCTGAATTAACCCTTCTGCTGCTGAAGCAGGGCGAAAGAACTGCAGGTACCCCAGAACGGGGAGGGCTGAGGAGATGCTGAATGTGCTTTTTAACCCTTTCCTCCTTCTGACCTGCCTGTCATGGTGTATAGTGGCCATCCCTGGCTTGAAGTGACCATCCCTCGCATGTAGTGGCCATCCCTGCTCTGCACTGATCATTCCTGATCTGTAGTGGCCATCCCTGCTCTGCACTGGCCATCCCTGCCATGCAGTGGCCATTCCTGCCGTGCAGTGGCCATCCCTGCCGTGCAGTAGCCATCCCTGCTCTGCACTGGCCATCCCTGCTCTGCACTGGCCATCCCTGCTGTGCAGTGGCCATCCCTGTTGTGCAGTAGCCATCCCTGCCATGCAGTGGCCACCCTGGGCCCATCACACCGCAGTGCCCTGCAGTCCCTGTGTCCAGGGACACTCTGCTCCCCCATCCCAGGGTCACACAGGTGCTCCCACATGGACCTGGCGCTTCCAGAAGGCAGGAGAGGCTGGAGGAAGCCGCAGTCACGCGAGCTGCCTGTGGTTTGAGGAGCAAGTGCCAACATCTCTCACTCTCACTGTCCCAGCATTGCTCCGAGGGCAACCTGATCTGCCTTTAATCTGCTCTGACCACAGGACAAATGGTTTGAATAAAACCCTGCCCGACTGAGTCACTCCACTCTGGCTTTTGGGGCATGCACTGAGGAGCGATGGTTGGCTCTGCCTGAGTGACAAAATCAATGTAAGACAAACGTTTTTGTTGTGTGGTAACTAAAAAAAAAAAAAAAAAAAAAGAAAAAGAGACATAGAGAAATTTGGGTGTGATGTTTGTACATGATGAAAGGAAAATTCAGGGAAAGACAGAAGTCACTTTTCTTGGAAGAGCAGGTAAAAGTAGGAACAGATGAACAGCAGCCACAGGGAGGGCAAGGGCTCTGCTTTAGCAACCGAGCTGTTTTCTGAGAGCAGGTAAATAAATATCCATGGGCTCACTGGGGCCCTTCCTCTGCCTGGGCAAGGAGAGGCAGGCCCTGAGCAAGGCAAACATTCCTGGGAAGAGGAGAACCAGGAGAAATGTCCTGTGCTCTTGGTGGCAGAGCTGGCTGCAGCTCCCACTGGCGTTTGGGTCACAGGGAGCACTTTGTGGAGGTCATGGATTTGGCACAGGGATCCCAGGATCAGAGCCAGTCCTGCCCCTGGCCAGCTGTGGTTTGCAGTAGAACGTGCTGGGAGCCCCTGCTCTGACTCTTCCCCATCATCATATCCTGTTGTCACCAAAAATCCCCCTCAGAGCCGTGCAATCCATCTTGGCTGGGCAGTCCAAGTGCTTCCATCTCATCACCCTGAGCCTCGTGGGAATGTGAGAATCTGAGCTCCACTGAGGGCTCCCAAGGGAAGAAATCCTGGCAGATTCCACACAGCACAAGCCACGGTGCCCATGGGGACAAGCTCTGCCTTTTTCCCTCTTTCCTTTTTAATGAGAACACTTGTAATGATTTTGGGGGAACTTTGGGGCATGTAAGGTAATACCCTGCTCTCAGTGAGAATAACAAGACATTCCCAGTGATTTTTTTGAGGGGTGTAGGAGAGTTTTCTCATCCAGCACTACTTCTACAAGGAAGGATTTGCTATGTGGAGCATCTCTGCCCGTGTCTACACCCTGTAGAAATGATCTCCCAACCTTTGCTGGTCTGGCAGCTCTGGACATCCTCCCTGGTTCCCTGCAAAAGCCATCAGGGCGTGGAGCTTGAGACCCCATCACCATTTTCTTAGGACATGCACAGTATTTTTAGGGTCATTTGTCTGTTGAGTTTTATCAAAACACTGTTCAGGACACATTCCTAACGCCCAGAGATCCACTGGAAATTTGGAATATTAGTGCCTTCACAGCAAGCAGTGCAAGGAGAAGAGTGCTCCCTTTGGTGTTGATCAGCTGTGAGCATTGAGGGGCCCTTTTGGGGATGATTCCACACACGGCCCCCTTTAAAAGTTGGAAATGTGTTTTCCCAGCATTTCAAATGTTACGAGACACAGCGTTTTGGTGGCAAAGAAAAAGACAAATGGGAGAAATTTGGTGTTTTTGCACTCTCTGAAAGAAGTCACAGCCACAAAAAATGGACTTGAAATGCTGAACTCTGTCTCCACAACTTTTGCAGCTCCTGTGTCAGGAAAGAGACTCTCCCTGATTTTTCATCTCTTTTCCATTTGTAGCCCATGCTTTGCAGACATGGGACACACTTATGGATAAGTCTTTTGTGGTGTTTTGGGGTCATAAACAAAACAAAGTCAGCAAAGACCACGAGATCCCCACGTACTTCCCTTGATTGTCTCTGGATTACGTTGTTGAAGGTGAGTCAGTGTTTATCGATATAAAAATATAAGAAACAATGCAGGATCAGAGCACTCTGTTTTCCCATGTGTTCATTGTCCCGTCACTCGCTGCAAAATCTCTGTGATTAGGAATTAATGAGGGGACACCTGTTTTCTTGGCAGAACCTGGCTTTTATTTTTATATTCTAAGTATTTTAAAGTATTCACTGAAAGTGGTTGCAAAGGCAGGAAAACAAACTCTGCCCTCACAGGTGGGAAAGGAGAGACGTTTGCTGGGCAAAGGCAGTGCTGGTGTTGCAGAGCCAGAAAACCCAAGCTGGCTGCAAGGAAGGACTGAACTGAGACTTCTGCTGTGTTTTATCTGCAGCCCAGGAGTGGGAATTTGGGATACCCCAAGCCATGGAGCTGCTACAGGGGGGACACCAATGTTTCCTTACCCTACAAAACAGGAAATGTCCCACCACGGTGCTCAGTGCAGCACTGCAGTGTTCCTTGTGTGTTTGCAAAGCTTATTTTTTCTATTTCTTCTTCATTTCCTCACTCGTTGACGGCTCCAGTAGCCTGAGACACTGAAATCTTGCTGCCAGATTTCTAATTTGAGAAACTCTTTGCTGTTACTACAAGACCAGACGGGCTCTGAGCAACTCCCCTTTCCTCTGCTGCTCCTCAGACCTCCTGGAAACACGAGTTCTTGTTTTGCAAGATGTTTACACTCAGCAAGCACACGGGGAAATGGTCATTTGCAAAGCAGCTTCGGCCAGAAAGCAGCAACAGCCACACCAGTGAATCCAAAAACAGCTGGAGGAGAGAGCAGAGGGGAAGGAGAAGTGGTGAAGTCTTGAAATTTGTCACTCAGTGGGAAAAACAAACTCTCTGCCCACGTCTTGTTTTCTGCCTGGCAGACAGATAATCCCAGCTACAAGGAGGGGATTGCAGGAGAGCTGCAGAGCTAAAAGGTGACATGAACTCTGTTCTGGAGTCACCTGGGAACGCCACCAGCACAATCCACCAGGAGAGAAAAGGCAAAGGGACGTGGGTGGGACCCGTCAGTTCTGGGTTCTTCGTTTAATTCCGAGTTACCTCCCAGCCCAAGGACTCCAGAGTGATCCCACAACTCCTTTGGGGGTGGTTTGGATGGTTTTTTGGTTGTTTTGGCAGGCAGCGGAGCTGGGAAAGTTGAATCAAGGCAGAGCAGAAAGCACAAATTGCCCCTGCTGCTCACAGATGGGTTCACCAGCCCCACTCTCACTCCCATGGAAGTGTTTCTATGGAGCCCATCCGAACTGATGATGAATTCCTCTCGTTTCCAGCCAAACAGGGATCCTCTCCAGGGACGTGGGATTTGGGGGTGAGCAGCTCCCATCAGATCTGCACTGCAGGCTGGAGTTAGGGGTGTGAATAACAACCAGAGGGGACAGAATCCTGCTGAGGATCTTCTACCCCAGTTCCCACTGCATCCAAAGCAAGAGGGTCTGATGGTGATGATGGTGATGATGATGATGATGACTGTGGGTGTGAGGTGAGGAGCCATATTTTTCCATGCCCGGATAATTTGTTTTACTTTTTACTGTCCTGAGTGCAGAAATTCTGGTGCTACTGTGACATCAGATGGCCGTAGGTGACTTTGTTATGCCACACAGAACACAACAACACCAGAATTCATAAGCACCATGTCCCACCTGACACGACAGTGAGCTTATTTTTGTAGAATTACCCTCAGCTTTAAAAAAAAAAAAAAAACTAACAAAAAAAAAGCAGAAAATATGGGCCACAGCAGCAGAATAATCTCAAGACAGGACGTTCTTAAAGTTTCCTTCCAGGATCAGCTGCTTTTTAATTAGTGACCATAGAGACAGAGAAGAATTGCTAATTATGAAAATATCATAAAAATGTAAATACTGTGGCCCAGTTTTATGATGGCAGCACCTTTCAGTGGATGCAAGAGTGAGCCTGGATTGGTTAATGAATGGAAAAATCTTGGGATTTTTGGTGAACAGCTCATGAAGAGGCATTTGCAGTTATAAAATCAACCATTTCCCTTGGAAAAAGAATGGAAATATTTGACAAAAATACCTTCAAGGTTGGTTGTTTGGGCTTGTTTTTTCTTTGTTTTTTTTTTTTAATATATCCCAGGAATAATCAAGACGTGCATATTTTTGAAAGAGAAATGCTAAATCAACATGGCTTTATTGAAAACCATTGGTACTTTCAGCATTTTATGATGCCTGAAATCTTCTTCTTACCAGCTGCTTTTGTTTGCTGGTTCTGCCTTTTAAAAGGATTCTGTGATTCTATGGGTGATTAAGGCAGATAATGAGCTCCACTCAAGTTTGTGCTCCAGGAAATGAGAAGAGAAGCAGGGAAGGTGCTTGAGGTGTTTCACACCAACGATTTAAGTTGGTTTCTCACTTATATTTCTTCAATTTTGGAAATCCAGGCTGACTTCTCTCAGGCCTGACTTTTTCAGCAATGCTCTCGGAAAAATGAAGGTGCTCAGGATTCCTTTAAACAAATTAAAATTATGTCTTGTTGGGCACAAAATTTTAATTCCCCATTCTTTGCCAGCCTGAAGGAACTGATAATTTAATGTCTTTTTCAAAAAGTGTTTAAAAGTATTGTGGTTTTTTTTTTGTTTGTTTGTTTATTTTGTAATTTTGAGGGAAGGTTCATTAAAATAGTCGAGAAAGAAGAAAAAAAATGTTGAAACATGTTTTTCCTTTCTTATTAAAGCTATGAGGGGGTTGACACCTGTTTATGGAATCACTCCAAGAAATGTGGAATGTGGCAAACCCTCCTCAATCTGGTACAGCTACACAGAGGTGGCAGCTCTTGAATAAACAGCTGAATAAATCAGCCCAAAATAACAATTCCCAAATATTTCCCTCTCAGGATTCAGCCCCATCACAGCAACAGGAGGAGGTAACAGCAGAGTGCAGCAAAGGCGACCCCAAACTCCCAGGGGATTGGGGCAATCCCAAATCAAAAAGATTCACCAGAGGTCTGGGGGGGCTTTAAACAGACTGAGGTGTTCAGGGATGTGGGGCTGAGGGATGGGATGTGGGGCTGAGGGGTGGGATGTGGGGCTCATGGATGGGATGTGGGGCTGAGGGGTGGGATGTGGGGCTCATAGATGGGATGTGGGGCTGAGGGATGGGATGTGGGGCTGAGGGATGAGATGTGGGGCTGAGGGGTGGGATGTGGGGCTCATAGATGGGATGTGGGGCTGAGGGGTGGGATGTGGGGCTGAGGGGTGGGATGTGGGGCTGAGGGATGAGATGTGGGGCTGAGAGATGGGATGTGGGGCTGAGGGATGAGATGTGGGGCTGAGAGATGGGATGTGGGGCTCATGGATGGGATGTGGGGCTGAGGGATGGGATGTGGGGCTGAGGGGTGGGATGTGGGGCTCATAGATGGGATGTGGGGCTCATGGATGGGATGTGGGGCTGAGGGGTGGGATGTGGGGCTGAGGGGTGGGATGTGGATGAACCCTCAGCAGTGGGGCAGGGGAATGAGCTGTAGGTGTGGGGTGCCAGGGCTCATCCTGAGCACAGCTCTGCCAAAAAGCAGAAGGAATTTCATCAGCTACCCCGGAGCTATGGGAAGTCTCTCTGCAGAGGGAGCAGCAGTGTCCCTGTGAAGCCCATAATCTGTGCCCATAAAGAGACAGACCCCTGGAGGTGCTCAGCACCCCTCAAAACAAACCACAATTCTGTCTTCTCGGGCACAAAACTCCAACTGCAATTCCCCTGAGTTACCCACAGCCAGCTCCATCCAAGGGAAGAGCACCTTGCACTGGGAGGGTTCCACAGGGGAAGAACCAGCCCAGCTGGAAGTTTCACTGGAAAGTTTCCAGTCCCAGCCTAAAGCTCGCTCCTGCCAGCGTGGGAGAAATTCTCAGGTTGAATGTCCCGAGAAATAAAGCAGGGATGTTGGGTAGGGCTGTGGAGAAGGTGCCCTGGAGCTCATCCATGCAGCCCTACAGCTCGCCCTGCTCCCAGCTCCAAGGTGCTCCAGCCAGGTGCCAAAGCACCCCTTGGAAATCGGATTCGTTGGGAAAATCGGGTTTTTCTTTGTGTCCTTCAAAGCTGAATGAGGGAATCTGGGATCAGCGTTCCTCCCCGTGCTCCTGCCTCACTGAGACTTAAACAAAAGGGCAAGGAGGTCACTGCAGAGCAAACGAGGCCCTTAATTTGTGAGAGGCTGTTAAGGTTTTATCGGATTACAATAAAGGCTGTGGTTTGATTCCCGGCACTGCTGGCAGGGCTGGGAATCACAACCACAGATTGCAGCAAGAAAAAATTCCAAATTCCCATTTTCCAGCCAGGCATGGGCAGGACCTGCAGGCTCCAGGTCTCTGTTGGCATTGCTGGGCAAGGTGAAGATCCAGCCTGAGACCTTTTCAGCTGGGAGGGGGCAGCAGGAGCAAGGTCACGCCCTGTTATAATTTAACTATTCAGCAAGGGTTTAAAAATAAGATGCCTTCATCATTATTCCTTCAGACCATAACTTTTCAGCTCAGGAGCTCCTTTCCTTCCTCCCAGACTCCCCCCAGCAGCCATCACGATGGGGAGAAGCAAAGCAGATTATGGCAAACAAATTTTCCCTTCCCATGGAAAAACCTTGTTGGATTGTTTTTTTTTTCTTTTTCTTTTTTTTTTTCTTTTTTTTTTTTTTTAGACTTAAATTTCCTTTGGGATATAATTTCATTAATATAACACATCTTCTTTCAATACAGGGAGTGCTGCTATTTTGTTTGCCAGAGGAAGGAGGTCCAAAGGAGGCATTTAACCCTTTAAATGAGCCGCAGTGAGAAGCCAAACAGAATAAAATTAAACATTTTGTTTTTCCCTGTGAGGGTGGTGAGGCCCTGGAACAGAGAGGTTGTGGCTGCCCCTGCATCTCCCTGGAAGTGTCCAAGGCCAGGTTGGATGTGGCTTGGAGCAACCTGGGACAGTGGAAGGGAACGAGATTAATTTTGAGGTCTCTTCCAACCCAAACCATTCCATGACTCTATGAATGCCCTTGAAAAGTTGTTCTAGTTGTTATGGGTCTCCTTGGGAGGGAATTCCCTTCTCCATGATCTGTGTCACAAATGTCTGACAGGCTGGTGAAGGATCCCATCCATGATGGGATTGTGGACAAGTCCACAAACTTTATTTCTTCATTTGTCGTCGCTGCCTGGAAGTCTGGAAGATTCTGGTGGGGAAAGGGAGGGAAGCAAATGTGCCACTCTCCATCAATTTACCCTTCATAAAACAGCACCTGGAGCTGGGAATCCCAGCTGGGAGTCTGCTAAGAAATGACCTGATGGGTTCTTCAGCAGCACTGTGAAAGGTGAGGCCAGGTTCTCTCAGTGCATCCTTCAAGGTCAACGCAGCCTCCAGCCCTTTGTTACAAACCAGAGTCTGTGCAAAGCTCCAAAGCCATGTTTTCCACAGGAACACTCCAGAAAAATGTTTTCTGTAGATAAATCCATTTATCTTCATTATGGCCCTCAAACTTTTCTTTCTATAATACAATATAATGTATTTATTATAAAAAATATATAATGAAACCAAAAAATTCAAAACAAAATCCATCCTGAACAAGGAACTCTAAACATTTTGTTCTGAAATAGTCAAAACAGAATATTTTGACATTGTCAGAATTTTTTGCCTCAGGTTCTCTTCCAAAACAGAATTCCAGAGGAAAAAAAACCCAACATTAAATTATATTTAACTTCCACCTCAGCCTTGCAGATTCCAACAGAATAGTGGATTTTTTTGCAGGAACTTTTGCAGTCAGCACTTCCACAAAACCATGCAGTACAACTGACCGGGTATTTTGGTTTGATAGGTGCTTTTATGGCTTTGTATGTAAATAAGATGGATAATAATCAATCAGATTAAAAAACCTTGCTAAAATCAGTTTGCATTTTAATTCAGCTCCTGTTGAAGCAGGAAAATAGATGCAGTGGGTGATCAGATTAATATTAATGAGCATAATTACCTTTCTGTTCCAAGGATGGTATGCTGGTAATGGCAATATCCTCATTATTCAAGGAAGGTCGTGGAACTGATTTACACCTGTGTGGATGCAACAGAATTTATGGAAAATTCACTAAATGCTGGTGTTGAACTCCAACATGAAAACATCCACGAATATTTTTTATTTTTTCCTCCACGAGGAGGTGCCTGGAGGTGCCTGGAGGGGACCCGCAAAACCTGCAAATCTTTCCCAGGAATGGCTCCGTGAGCTGTCTCCCATTATTGCACACATTTGGGTTGGAAATGGAGCTTTGCCAGAGGCAGGCTCACAATATTGCACAAAATTCCACCCAATGAGTGGCAGGTTATGAGAAGAACAATATTGATGTATTTTCCCCCAATTTGTGGTTTCTTTTGTCCACGGAGTGTTTTTTGTCTCGCAATGACGTCAAAGCAAAAATTCTCCTGCAAAATGACAGCTGGAAAACAACGCTGAGAAGATATTGGATTTCCTACCTAGTAATTAACTAACTCGGGCTTAATGGAACCTATTATATATTTTACCAAGTCTACAGAAGATTAGTAGAACAAAAGTATTATTTTCCTTTGTTTTGATTGCAGCGCTGGAGGCAGAGGCAGCTTAAGACTTCACAAGGAAATGTTTTGTGTTTCTAAAGTGTCTGCAAGCTCCAACATCATCCTCATGGGAGGTGACAAGGACCACACCGTGTGTCACACACGGGCGATGCCCAGGGCAGGGACAAGGATGATGACACAGTTTGGTGACAGAGATCTCATCCTTCACAATAGTGATTTTTTTTTATTTTTTTTTTCCCGGGAGAAATGGTCCCGTGTTTCCCAACTCTCTCCATTGCCTGTGGACAGAGCCTTAGCCTTGTCAGGAAAATGAATGCACAAACAGCAGAGGTTTATGTCCAAAAGGCAGACAGAGGAGTCCTTTTACTTGATTCGAGTAAAGGCAGAGCCTATGGGACATTCCCCTGGGATCTCTCCAATTTTTGGAGGACTCAGCCTCCCTTTTCATCTCAATTTCCCATCTGCATTTCCCTCTCCTTTTCCCCATGGGCTGAGGTACTTGAGAGGCACAGACTTCCAGGAACACCTGATACCTGAGATTCCCCTCTGATGTATAACCCTTCCTTTTAATTTTTAATTCTTATGGAATTCATGGTTTTCCCCCATTGCTTCTTTCCTCTTTCAATATCCAATTTCATTTATCAGCAAACCTGCTGTTAGTTTGTAAAGGTAAATATCTTTTTCTTCCCGTTCATCAATCAGTGGAATTCTTCCCATTGCTTCGTTAATCTCTCAATGCTGCTTTTATCTACCAGCAGACCCACAGCTTGTTTGTAAAGACAAATCCCTCATTCCTCTCAGCTGTTTTCCCCATTTCTTCCCAAAACCAGGCAAAGGGAAGAGCACTCCCAGCAGTGGGACCTTTGACAAGATCTTTCCTCACCTGTGAAAATGAAGCTGTGGCCACCAGAGCTCAGGAAATGATTCAGGCCACTCTGCCCACGGCAGGGCCTGGAAGAAGATGATTTGTAGAGCTCCTTCCAGCCCATTCCATGGCTCTGTGATGAAGAACAGTATTGGTGAGCATATCCCATGCAGTTCTTCATCTGGGAAAGGCAGGGCTCATCTCCACAGGTGACAGCTTCGGACCTGGGAGAGGTGCACTCAGATTTCAAGGGAGAGGAAATCCAAAGTGTTTCCTCATCCAACCTGGTGCTATCTCTTTAGCAGGCAGGCCTCTCTCCCTCTCGACAATAATTTTCCCATCGTGTAGAATCAAACTTTATCTTCAATTCTTCTCCTTTGTTCTAATAATAACAATGAGATGCTGGGAGTGCGGGTTCCCAAGTGATTCATTCACTAAACGCTGTTGACTGGGACTTCACAGCCCTTCAAAGGCAGGCAGCAATTTGGCTTTTTAACACGTCAGAGATAACAGTTCTTTTTGCATGGGGATGAACTCATTATGGGCTGTGTGGGACACAATTATTTGCAGACACTTTTCTGATAGCAGTGAAGAGATGAGGTGAAGTAATGGGTTGGGGCAGAACTCATTAAATGTCCAGTCAGAACAATGGGCTCTCCCAGCCTGTAACTCCTTAGATTCATCTGGATCTTTCCATCTCCACATCCACCAGCCACTGGAGACTAAAACAACAATGGGCTGAAGGCGGCAAGAAAAGCCAAGCAATTATTTCACTTTGTTAGGAATTTAATGGAATTCTCCTGGTCGGAGGCAGATAACGGTGCCAGGAGGAAATTGGGTGGCTGAGGCTCTGACTGGGAGCCCGGACTGGGAGAAGATCAGTGACTGCTCCCCTCTGGGAGCTGGCACTGGCTTTAGGAGCAGCCCTGAACCCCAGCACTGACACACCTTGAAGGGTCTATCAGCATCCACCTACATGTGCTTGGGGTGCCCACAATTCAGCACCTAAATACAAATTTTCATAATTGTCTGGGCTTCACATTCAGCTGGTGCAGGTTCTTGTAATGTCTCCTGGATTGCTTTGCATGTCTGACAGGTCCTGTTTTTTTCCTATTGGCCCTGCAAGTGTAAAAAAGCTGCTGCAATAGCCAATTCCTTCTCTTCTGAAAGAGAAGGACTACAACAAGTTTCCAAGGGTTTTTACACTCCTGTCTGAGCCTGATATTTTTTTTTTTCTGTTCTCCCTGCAGTTAATAAGATTTTTTTTCCCCTAATTACTTAGCTGAGGTCCCATGGACAGAAGAATTTTGCCCCTCCTGCAATTGCAGCCTGTACTTACCTGCACTTACAGGTTACTCAGGGGGTCTCCACGGAGGGAAGAGAAGATGATGACCTGCAAACCTTGAATGTTCAGTGAACACTTGTGCCCTTTAGAGAGACTGAAATTCAATTTGACTGTCTTTAGGATCCTCTCCATTTTCCATCTTCACTTGTTGACATTCACACCTGAATCCCAGCACAGGGAACACTCACACCCAGGCAGAGATCTTGGAGAGGACACTCTGGAGTTTTGAGGGATGGCTTTGACCTGGCAATAACACCCACCCCTCTGCTGGGATCAAGGACAAGCAGGGCTGATGATGCCCCAAAACCCCACAGGGTCACACACACAGCCCAGCAGAAAGGGGGATTTTTTTTTTTCTCTGTTATTTCTTGCAGGTGAATCCCTCAGCCATCTGCAGAGAATTTGCCCTTCGTAGCCAGGAGCAGGGGCCGAGGCTTGGTGGGGGTGTGGGTTTAACTCCCTTTCCTCCCTCAAGGCTGAACAAAGCCTTTGATTGAGAGATCAGCTCTGGGCTTTGCAAGAAAAGTGAACTTGGGCGTGCGAGTGTGAGTGAGTGTGAGTGAGTGTGTGGTGTGTGTGTGTGTGTGTATTTTTCATTTTTTTCCACCGTACTAATGAAATTTGCAGACACGGAGAGGAAACTGAGAGTTATTTATAGGAGTGAGAGGAATGTGTGGCCTAATTGTGCTTAGTCTATTGCTGAGTATGTAATCTGTTTGCTATTACCCTTCCCAGTCCTGCACACAGGTCCTGGGTGGGGGGGTTAAGTGGAACACAGAGATCTGATGAAGAGACAGAATCAGGTGGAGGAGTTTGCCAGCTTTAAGAACAAGTGAGACAAGGAGGCAGAGGCATTTTTAGGGTTAATTAAGTCAGGAAATTAGGATGCGTTAAAATGCTTGTTTTCTTAATTACCTTTTCCCAGTTTCAAGGTTTCTGATGTGCTGGGGTTACCTGGAGTGGGTGCATGCCCAGGCTGAGGGTTTAGGAGCTGTGGCTTTGCCCTCCTCTCCTTTTCCTACCTCAGCAACCATCCCAGCTCTGCAAGGCTGACGATACAGGGCTGAAATGTTCTGTACAGAGCTGGTGAATCCTTGCACCTTCCCACACTCTTTTACACGGAGACCTCTCCAGCTCACCCCCAAGCCCAGGGCAGCCCTGCTGCATCCTTCCCACCGGATCAGGAGCCCCTCTGCTGCCACAGGCACCCTCTGTGTGTCCTTCACTGTCCCAGACATGGGCAAAAATGGGACCAGGACACAGGGACCCCTCTGGGGCAGCCCCAGGGTAAAGCTGAGCCTAGAGCTGGGCTGAGCATGGGCACCTAAGCCTCATTCCTCATGGAAAAAAGAGGAAAAGTCAGACATGCAACCTGACACAGCTGCTAATATCTCCCTGGAGCACTCCACAGCTCCAGAGCGAGCTGCTCTCTGCTGCTTATCACTGGCCACTCGTGCTGGAATATTCCATTCCTACAGGTTTTGAGAGGCTCTGAAGGATCCTGTCACCTCTCCTGGGTCAAGGCTCCTCAGCTTTCCAGACAAGCACTTTTCCCGGGATGTTTTGCCAAATGCCATGGTGACTCACCTTTGTCACTCCTCTTCACCGCCACAGCAACGCTGAGAGGGAAAACAAATGGTATTTACTGCCATGCCCAAAAGGGGCTTTGACACTGCCAGCAGGATTTGGAAAGACAGAAATAGAGGAGTGATTATGGAGTGCATTGCAATTAAGAGACAGCTCTCAGGATCCTGCTCCAGAGGAGGGCTGGCTCCATCCAGGCTGCCTGCCCTGCATGGGATGGATGTAAATCTGCTGGAGAGCTCTGAGGGATGCAGGATTCTGCTCCCAGCCAGTCTGCCCCTTCCCAAAAGGATTCAGAGACAATCCTTAGCAGCAAATCCAAAGCAGGGATGAAGATTTTTTCTCTTTGGCTGGTGAGCTCCAGCCCGCCCTGCACACACCCAGGGCTGGGACCGTCCCCTGCTGTGTTCCCTGCAAGTAAACACAAAACAAGAAGGAAAAAGGCTCAAGATATACAGTGGCAGGTGACATTTTGGATTGAGTGACTGAGAGATGTCCCCTGTGCATCCCCATGGGAATGATCCTTCTCCAGCTTGCTGGCATTTCCCTTCCAGGCACTGCTCCTAACTCTCAAATAAATTGACTTTATTCAGTGGGAGAATGAAGAGCTGTCCTGGCTACCACATTTCTGCCAGGCTACCGAGGAAACACTGATTTGGGGTATGACAAGGAAACACTGATTTAGGGTGTGATGTTTGGGGTTTTTGTAAGAAAAACAGGAGGAAATGCCAGGCAGGTGATCTGCAGCAAGGCCTCCTCAATTGAGAGCAAAACATGGGATGCCAGCTGGCCACCGGCCAGTTATTTGGCCACTGACCAGCTGGCTGACATTCCTGCCTTCCATGCTTTCCTCCTGGACCCGGTGGGAGGGGGTTTTCCAGCAGCAGTGAGTTTATTCCTGGGGTAAACAGCAGAAATTGGAGGGTAATTGTAGCAGGGAGTTGGAACCCGCTGGGTGCCAACTGCACATCAGCCCTCCAGATGTGAGTGAGGCCAGCTGGCAGCTGCTCTGCATCTGTCCCTCTCGGGGCTTGCACGGGGATGTTGGGAGGTGTGGGAATGGGGATGCCATCAGTCCATCCCTCAGCAGGGTGAGGGGATGCTGCAGGCAGCACACGGCACGGGCAGGGTGAGGCAGAGAACCAGCAGGTCCAAAAGGGAACGACTGCAGCAACGTCTCTGCCTTCCAGAAACAACATCTTCCATTGGATTTCACCCTTCCATGGACACTGGGAATGCTCTGTCATGGCCCCGTTCCTTCCACGGACACTGGGAATGCTCTGTCATGGCCCCGTCCCTCCCATGGACACTGGGAATGCTCTGTCATGGCCCCGTTCCTTCCATGGACACTGGGAATGCTCTGTCATGGCCCCATTCCTTCCATGGACTCTGGGAATGCTCTGTCATGGCCCCATTCCTTCCATGGACACTGGGAATGCCCTGTCATGGCCCCGTTCCTTCCACAGACACTGGGAATGCCCTGTCATGGCCCTGTCCCTTCCATGGACTCTGGGAATGCTCTGTCATGGCCCCGTTCCTTCCACGGACTCTGGGAATGCTCTGTCTTGGCCCCGTTCCTTCCACGGACACTGGGAATGCTCTGTCTTGGCCCTGTCCCTCCCATGGACACTGGGAATGCTCTGTCATGGCCCCGTTCCTTCCATGGACTCTGGGAATGCTCTGTCTTGGCCCTGTCCCTTCCATGGACACTGGGAATGCTCTGTCTTGGCCCTGTCCCTTCCATGGACACTGGGAATGCTCTGTCATGGCCCCGTTCCTTCCACGGACTCTGGGAATGCTCTGTCATGGCCCCGTTCCTTCCATGGACACTGGGAATGCTCTGTCATGGCCCCGTTCCTTCCACGGACTCTGGGAATGCTCTGTCATGGCCCCGTTCCTTCCATGGACTCTGGGAATGCTCGGTTGTGGCACATGCAGGATCCTTGCCCTGAGAAATGCACAGGCTGTTCCAAGAACTTCCATGAGAACAGCAACAACAGCAAAAGCTGATGTAGCAAACACAAAGCAAAGGTCAGAGGGTGCAGATGAGAGGAGGCTTTGCTGTCCCTAAATCCACTCAGGAAAAGCTTCATGGCAAACTCCCCCAGTTCTTTGGGTCCTGCCTCATCTCCTTTGGCTGCTCAGTGAGAAATGTTAATTTTCCACGTGTTATTCTGTCCATAGCTATGAATATTCACAATATGTTGACAACATGGAAAGAAAAAAAGAGTTTGTTTAGTTAGGAAGTATCATAATAAAAAGAAGTGTCTCTTTGTTTAAGATGAGACACCTAAACCATAATCAACAACTTGTCTTGAGTCAGAAACCATGAATCATCCTCTGAAGTCAGATCACACTCAAGATTAGTTTCTCATGGTATTGCTGAGGAATTTCAGATATTTCCATTGGGAATAGAGTTATTTCTTTAATCACCCAAGGTTGGTTTGTTCAGTCCTAATTTTTTCTTGTATAATGAAGGTTGCCCAAAGGTAAGGAATGCTGAGATCTAAAAGTGGAGTGGAAAAAAAAATTCTGAGATCAGGACAAGATTTAGAGACCAAAGTGAAGTGGAGACACAAATTGGACTATTTTATCCTGGCAGAAACTTCATAAGGGCTTATGACCACTTTGTGAAATACTACTACATAAAAATAGATCAAGTCACTGATAGAAGCTTTCTCCAGCCAGCTGTACAGAAAGCAACAGAGATATGGATTTGAACACGGGTTTCACGAGTTTTCTCTGTTATCAGGGAGAATAATGAGAGTCAGGAGGGTTGGGATGGATATCAGGGATGTTTCTTCCCCCAGAGGGTGCCAGGGTGGGATTGTTGGGATGTCTGTGCAGGTCAGGGGTTGGATCAATGATCCCTGAGGGTCCTCCCAGCTCGGGATATTCTGTGATTCTTTGTCTCTGTTATTTCTGCATCACCTCTTTGCTTTATGATGCATCAGCAGGGACCCAGTTCCTCCACCAGGGAGTTTGGGGAGAGGATCCTGTGGCAGCTCCATCCCAGCCAGCAGAGCCATTCCAGAGCCACCCCGATCGTCCCCGCTCTGCCGGTGGCTGCAGGGAATGGCAGGAGCATCCAGAGGCTGATTCATGCCCCGGTGGGGTGAATCACTCTCTGACACAGCCAGATCCCATCACCAGCAACTCCAGAGGCTTTGCAATGGGCTTTAAATAGATGTTTAACTTTAAATTAGTAAACCTGGGTGAAATCAGTCCCATCCTGCAGGAGTTTCTATCCCAGATCATGGCCCATGACTGCTTTCTTTGGGAATATCCTTCAGGTCGTGACGTATATTTAGACAAAATCTTCCCTGCTGCTTGGAAGATGGTGGGAATTTTCTCAAGTGTAATATTTTGGGTGAAATCAAGCATTTGGCCAATCTCACTGAATCAGCAGCTGTGAGCAACAGCAGAAAGTGAAGCTCCAAGTGCAGGGGTAGAAATTTTGATGCAGAGGGTGAATAATACATGGAAGTGAAAAGTATCCTGCTATTTTCACCTCCTGCTTTTCAAAGAGAGAGAAGGAGAGGGAGAGAAGGCACTCGCTGAAAATCCTGAGTTAGATTTTTAATAACACAGATTTCTCCCCGACTTTTCTCTCCTCCTTTCCCTTCACATAGTGAGAAACTTCCCGAGGTTGCCAATGGCACTAAAACAGCCTGTCCACTTTCAGAATTTCAGTCACCTCTTAAACACTTAGAGGCTGAATTGAGTGAAAACCCGTTTTCAGAAGAGTTTCCAAGGAAGTAGAAAGTTTCCACACCCTGAATCTTGCACTCAAAGAAATGGAAACTGGCTGGTGGCTGCCAGCAGTCTGAATAGTTGTATCATGGGCTGCTGAATGCTTTATTCTGTCATAAAAGACACGAACATGCTTGGTGCTCCACTAAAACACACAAATACCCTTTGAGAAGCATAGCTGCACAATATATGACTTGTGAATTCTTCTCTCCTTGCATTTTCTTGGCATAACATTGCTTTTCAGCTGCCTCATACCAAATAAATTCTGATGAAATTGCACAGCTTGTGTTTTGCAAAATTCAAGTGTTGCAATCACAGTGAGAAAAAGGGAGAGGAATGTGCCTTGTACTAAAGACACCTGGATGAGAAAATCTGTAGCCCCAACTGTTTGGGAATGACTAATCAGGAACCACATGCTATGTGAACTTTTACTGATCTTACCTATTTATAGTTTAAAATGCAAAGCCTGAAGTCCAGAGAGCGCTACAAAGCAAAATAAATGATCAACACAATGCTGAGTTGACACTCTGCACTGGAGATCACAGATTTGGAGGATCAATTTTGAAATAAATTTGGGGCATTTTAGGGATGCTGAACCTTCCTACCCTGCAGTGAGGAGAGTGAGATTTGTGCCCAACTTTTCCTCATTCCTTCATGCGGGTGGACCCAGCTGGGGAACAAGGAGGGGCCATTTGGAGGATTAATTCCCCAACTGGCCGGGCTGTTCATCTCTGGGTAGGTTATTATTATTGATTTGGTCTCTTCTCCCAGCTTGCTGCTCAAAGGGGATTGAGTAGCAAATATTGGCAAAAGGTATTTTTTGGCTGGTCCATGGTGAAAGAATACTGGAGAGCTCAGAGATGGATTCAACTGTCTGCAGTTCCATAAGACCTGACCATACAAAAGGAATTGTAAAATAAACAAAATTTAGAGTTCAAAAAACCTTTCCTTGCTGTTCAATATTTCTACTTTGAGCAAGAAGATTTGCTGCTGACAATATTCCAATTAACGGCTTCTTTAATGCAAGGGTAAAGGTAATAAAGGAATAGACAAAACTGAATTTTAAAATTCATCCTCATTCTGTGTGTCAGGTCTATGGAAAAGCTCTGGACTTAGAGGTTCTGGGTGGGACATTGTGGCGCTCCCACTGTTTGTCTCTGCTTGATGATCCTGCATTTATATAATAACATAAAACTACATTTATCAACCCATTCAACTTCCTTCTGTCAAGGATTTTCTTTAATTTCCAGTTTAGTGAAGAGTGTAAATAATAACAAATCTGTCCAAGGTTTGAGAATTAAGTTGCTTAGGGCTGCTGGTTAAAACACTGGAGAGTTTTCCATGATATTTTGGGATTCCTCTGTGCTCAACACTGATATTTGCTGCCAGTATCAGGCTTAGTCTTGTTATCATTTTGGTACAGTGCAGTGAAGTTGAATTAAATTATTCTAATTAAATGGTTGTTATGCAAAAGCTCTTTTCTTTCCATTGCCTTTCATATTATACAATAGAAAGCAGTTATTGTATAAAGCAACCAATAAAAGAAAACAAATTGCCTTTCCAGAAAATCCTTCTCTTTCTAAAGTGATCAAATGTTAAAAGCTTTTGTAATGAGCAAATAAAGTTTGTGAACGAGATTTATTTCTCTGCAAACTAACTTATGTTCCTCTTCAGTCCAGAAAAAGAAATCATCACCTTTTTCTGTTGATAAATTTCAGGATAAAAAAGCCAAGTCATGGGTGGGTTAGGAAAATCTTGTTTGTAATCAAAGGCTTGGCCAACTTCCTACATTTCTTACATTTTAATTTTCATTATACACTGCATTGGCATCCTGCTATAAAGACATTACTTTCTGGAAACTCCCAACTATTTACATGACTAAGAACTTAATTGAATCAATAATTTTTGCTCTTTCTTCTCTCTCTCTTTTCCTTTTTTTTTTTTTTTTTTTTTTCATTTTAAAGAAGAGCCATCATCCCCATTCCTTGCTGTGGAAAACATTCCTTTGCTCCTATTGGATTTTGGTAACAAACACAAACAAGACTTTTGTCGTCAAGCAGCATTTCATATGCGTGGTGAACTGATGTCTCAGGATCTCTGTCTTTCAAGGAAATGTTAATTACTGCTGCCAAATGAGGTTAACAATTCCTATAAACCCCACGTAGGTGTTGAAGTTTTGAAGTTTTCCTTGGGCTGGAAGGGTTCAGACATGGTTTGGTGCCTCCTTAGGAGCAGCAATCCCCTCTAATCTTGCATCTGAACTGGGGATTAGCTCAGTTTAACGAATTTGTTGGGGAAAAGTGATCTCAGAACACCTTTCCCAAGGGATCATGGGGAAGGAAAAGAAAAATTGGATCTATTTTTGGTCCTTGAGGAGCAACAGGAAAACGCAGAGTTGTTCTGAGTGAGGCCATGAAAGCAAATGTGGTGACTGATGGCATCCAAAGGGCAGCAGAGCAGGGAGAAGATGTTGGGTTTTCATTTCTGTGCCTCAAAGCCAGCTCCCTAAAGGATGAATGGATGATGGATGGATGGCAGGAGGGATGGATGGATGATGGATGGATGATGGAGGATGGATGGATGGATGGATGGATGGATGGATGGATGGATGGATGATGGATGGATGGATGATGGATGATGGATGATGGATGATGGATGGATGGATGATGGATGGATGGATGGATGATGGATGATGGATGGATGGAGGGATGGATGGATGATGGATGGATGGATGATGGATGGATGATGGATGGATGATGGATGATGGATGATGGATGATGGATGGATGGATGATGGATGGATGATGGATGGATGGATGGATGGATGATGGATGGATGATGGATGGATGGATGGATGGATGGATGGATGATGGATGAATGATGGATGGATGGATGATGGATGGATGGATGATGGATGGATGGATGATGGATGGATGGATGATGGATGGATGGATGGATGATGGATGGATGGATGATGGATGATGGATGATGGATGAATGATGGATGGATGGATGATGGATGGATGGATGATGGATGATGGATGATGGATGAATGATGGATGGATGGATGGATGATGGATGGATGGATGATGGATGAATGATGGATGGATGGATGATGGATGGATAGATGATGGATGGATGGATGGATGGATGGATGGATGATGGATGGATGGATGATGGATGGATGGATGATGGATGATGGATGATGGATGAATGATGGATGGATGGATGATGGATGGATGGATGATGGATGGATGGATGGATGATGGATGACAGGTGGTTCCATGGATGGATGGATGGATGAGAGGTGGTTGTGTGGATGAATGGAAGCAGAACCTCTGCCCCATGCTCATCACACAGACCCAGCAGTGCCTTGAATGAGAAGTGTGACCCTCCTGGAGTGCACGATCCAGGTCACTGAAAGCTTAAGAAGTCACAAAAATCAAATTATCTGGTGCTCCATGCCTTGTGTTTCCAAGAATTCCAAAGGGAGCTGACAACACCGGCTCCTTTGAGCAGGATGCAGTGAAAATCACATATCTGCCTAAGAAAAAGGGCTCTAAGTGCTTTTGTCTTCTCCCCATTAGGAGACAAATTCAATTCCTAGTAATTACAGCTGTGCCTCCCTTTTTTGAGATGTTTCAATGGGTTCAGCACACTTCTCATTAGTGCTGAGAAACTCAAAATGAAAGGTACTGTTGAATTGGAAAATATTGTTATTACAGTAAAAGTCACAAGGAATTGGATTTGTACAAAACTATAAAGCAAAACACACTGAGATGATTCATTATGCATCACATGGAGAAAGACGTAATGTTGTTAATATGGGAGAACAGATGTGCCTATGTATTTTAAGTATCTCTCTTTCTTTTCTCTGATGAAAAGTTGTTTTTTTGTCCAAAAAAAAAGAAAAAAAAAATAAGAAGAAGAAGAAAGGGGGATAAAAAAATGGAAAGCCAACCCGATCTTGATTACTGGTACTATTGAGACAGTTCACTGGGAAATGAAAGCAGTCACTGCTGTTGCCATTAATCTCATTTTATGTTAGTTTGGCTTTTACTGCAGAAAGTAAAAACTCTTGGGTTTTCTTTCCTCCCCGGTGCCATATGTGAGTTAAAGCAAAGCTGACAAGCAAGTCCTTGACATAACCTCACGCAGGCTGTGGTTAGGAGCTCTCGAGCAGCCACAGCCCAGATGTGATTTCCTCACTTTACTCAAATTAATTGGGCTCAAATGAAAAAGGCAGCGCTTTGTTTTGGTTTGGTTTAAGGAGACAAGGCTGGGGGGCAGTCGTCGCCTCGTTATCTCTGTTTCTTCATGGTACAGTTGTTTGGATGTGGGTGTGAAGGAAAGTTCATCCTTTTTCCATTCTGTCAGACCTCAAGCATTTGGTGCAGTGACCCAAACGCTGCTGCTGAGTTGAAGAACAATCCCCTGGGATTTCACTGTGGCTGCACTCCCACCTTGCCTTTGGGACCGAGGCCACTTTGTCACTGTCCAGGTGATAAATCCTCCATCCTGAGGGGCTGAGCTCCCTCCTGCAGACACGGTGAACTTTAATATCCTTTATTGCAGAGAGCAGGGGAGGCAGATCTATACAATTTATGTGATCCTTCTGGATTTTAAAATGATACATTTGTGCAATGGAGGTGCTCCTTAGGAATCCCAGAGCACTTGTTTAAATGCACAGGATTTTTTTCTGTCTGTTACACAAAGGATTGCCTGCTCTATTTACTAAGGAGCAGTAGCCTCTTTATTTCTGCTTTAGGTATCCAAGTTAAAGATGAAAATTCAGTAGGGTAAAGAGAATGCTGAGCAGCGAATGGGTGAAGAAGCCACGTGGGCCAAAGGGATCTGGTTCTAGAAATGATTCAGAGAAGTAAAAGCAACTGCAGAGTCTGACCTTGCAAAGTTAAAAAACATTGGAAAACATAAAACATCCTCCTGGCTTGAGAAACCTCCCATGGCACTGCTTGGTGACCCTCATGATTATTGTCATTAATTAGGGGCCATTTTATAAGCACCCAAAGGCTTCCTAGGTCTGAGCCACTGTTGGAAGTGATGAGTTTTTAATGACAACCAGCACGCTTGAAAAATTCCCATATTGTGGAGACAAACACATCCCTGGGGAGCCCAGTGCCTGCCCTCTCCTGGCTCAGATTTTGGGGTTAACTGGGGCAGCAGAGAGCTCTGAGTCCCCTCAGCAGGGTGCAGACATCTCCATGCTTGGGTTGGTGTTTGGTTTCAGAGCCCTGCAAACAGAGCAGGGCAAAGTTTAGCTCTTACAAATCACATTGAACCAGAGGACACATTTTATTATTTGGCAGCACGTTTATCTTCTGTGCTGAAACTGAGCCTGAAAAGAGATTCCCACTTGGGTTTGTTTGCTCACTGGGAAGTGCAGATAGAAATGGGAGGATGCTGCAAATGAAAAGTCTGTTTAGGCCACATAATCTCCTTCATTTAAGTATCATTGATGCTAGATAAGGCTCACTCAGGGACCTATTAATGGAAACACATCTGCTGCGTTCATAATAATAAAAGGCTAGCTCTAAAGTGATTAATTGCTGTTAACAGAAGCAGGTCCAGCTTTGGGAAGGCAAATATGTGGCACATTTGGATGTGCACAGAAGGCTTTGCACAGATGAGCACAGCTCTTGCTAAGCTCAGCTTGCAGCCCTGCAAGGACAGCTCAAAGGCTTGGCATGGGTCAAGTCGGGCCACCTAACCTCTGGCTGAAAATCCCACCTCTGCCAAGCTTTCCCAAGTTAGGAACTAACTGCAAAAGGAGCATCACAGCCTTTTTTTGGCTTCAAATGCATTTTATTAGCAGCGCTTGCGTTACGGTGGTCACAAGAGACCCTAATCAAAGTGGGGCCCTCCTGGGTTAGACACTGTCCAGGCCCATAATATAAACCAGCTCTTCCTTTTAGGAACTGAAAGGCTTGCAGATAACCGGAGCTTGGGAAGGGAAAAGCAGACACGGAATGAGGAAATGCCACCACCTGCCTGAAGTTTAAGAAGACAACGGAGAGCTCGGTTTGGATTTCGGGCCCCTCTTTAGGACTTGGGAATGATGGATGAGATCCCCAGGAGCACAGAGCCTTCAGCAGAGCCACAATTCCTGCACAGGGCTGGGGGAGCCTTGGCTCTGGCACAGAGGGGCCAAGAAATTCGGCAGGAAAGCAATCTCTCCTGTTGGAAAGATGCTGGGGACGCCTGGATGGGGAGAGCAGACAATTCCCAGCTCGCAGGCACTCTGGAGGCAGGCATGTCATACCCTGTCAGAGGGAGACAGAGCCTGAGCCAGGCTGGCAGGAAAATAGGGCTCCTTGCCAGCACATTGATTAGAGCCCAGATGAAGATAAAAAGGCTGGAGATCCA
The DNA here is from genome assembly GCF_963662255.1 of Cinclus cinclus. Classification (NCBI taxonomy): domain Eukaryota; kingdom Metazoa; phylum Chordata; class Aves; order Passeriformes; family Cinclidae; genus Cinclus; species Cinclus cinclus. The sequence continues at coordinate 10,503,316 of NC_085065.1, forward strand.
GTGCACAGTCTGGAATTGTGTGTTTCTGGGGAAGATCTAATGTATTCATGCTGTCAGGTCACATCCATTAGGCCCAGAAACCTGAGGTTTGCTTTCTTCTTTTTTCCCCCCCTTTTTTTTGGAAGCACTTGGAGCAAATATATTGAATGAGACATTCGCAAGCATGGAGCCCATTAATAACACAAGGCCAATGCAAGGCTGCAGCCTCATTCATGCTGCTCTGGGGAGCCAAGGAAATTAAAATCCTCTCCGTTTCTTTTCTGCATTGGGGAAATCAAAGCCAAGCCCTGAGAAGAGGCTGATTGGAGACAGGTGAAATGTCTGTCTGTTTTTAAAGCCTTACAGCTCTCATTTTTGATAGTCCCTGGGTTTTCCAAGTGCATTGTGCAGATAGCAGGGGAGAGGTGGCTGGAAGAGAAGAAAACCAGTCTGAGGAGCATCAGAGAACCAGCAACTTTTCAGATACCAAAGAACAAAGAACTTTACAGCAAAGGCTCCTTGCTGACAGCTGCTGGAGGTGCCCAGCTTGTGCTTTATCCCTCTCCAGTGTTCCCACTCTGTTCCTCATGCCACAGACTTGCAACTCTGATTTGTGTTAAAACAACAATAAAACCTTCCAGGAGTCTCAGAGAACGAGGAAACAATAAACCAGACAACAACTACCCAGTTCTGCACGTGATATACTGTGCAGATAACATGAACTCATGGATATACGGATGTTTTACTGCTGGATGTAAGACACATTTTATTTAAGGTGCACAAAGAGACCTGTCTGTGCATCCACAACCCTCAGCACTGCTCCTGGGCCAGGCAGCCCCTGGAAATCTCCATGCAGATGTCCATTAGCTGAGTATTAAGTGGGCAGACAGACATCAGATCGACTTTGTCACGAATCTGATGTTCTCATCTAAACAGATCTAAACGGCCTCGTTTTATAACTGCTTCCTGCAGTCAACCTCCCATGATAGCCCAGACTTGCTAACGTTCCTTTTATTGCTGCCATCTGATTGTATAACTCTGCACTGATAGCAGCTCTTCATATTGCATCGATTAGGCAGAGAACAGGAAAATGAACAAAATGTACTCATTCTGTTTATAGTTGGAGCTATAATTTTGTGGCCCTCCTTGGACGCCTCAGCAGGAGAATCAGATGCACTTTTCTCCCTGTTTGGCAATGCTCTCCTGCACTGGCTGGGAGCTCTGGCCAAGTTCACTCAGCTCCTGCTCCTGCAAATGGCTTTTTTTAAGGATGTAGGAGATGGAGAGGGCTCCCAGGGCAACTGCTGGGACACAGCAGGAGCTTGTGTTAAATACAGAATTTCTAGAGGAGAGAGGCTGTTCATCAGCTCCTGATAATCGCCTGTCCTGGGGTGGTGGGGAGTGAAGGTTCAGGGTGAAGCATGAGGGAGGAAGATGATGATGATGATGAACTTGGCACAGGTTCTCTGTGCCCTCCTGAAGCCTGGAGAGGCTGAGCTCGAGCAGAGTTGAAGGAATAAAGCAGGGATTTATTAAATCCTTCCAAGGATTCACCTCGGGCAGTGCAAGAGCCCGGTTGAGGCTACATCCAAGATGGGTCAGAAGTTTTCACACTTTTAAAAGTTTTGGTTCATTCCCATCCTGGGGTTCATTGTCCAAGCCCAGCTCCAGGCTCTGCAGTGCCCTCCTCCCAGATTCTCTCCTCAATTCTCTGCTCTTTGCACTTTTTGGGCTGAAGCTGCAGCGCTGTCCTCGGTTGTGGGGCTGGAAAAGGATTGTTTTGTGTGCCTGAGCTGGGAGCAGAACTTGGAACACTCGCTGTGGAGTTCAGAGTTGTGTCCCAGTGCAGGGCACAGTCTGCAAAATAGGAAAGCTCAGACTTAAGGCATCACTCCTGATCAGGACATGGGGTTATTGCTCTTCATGCCTGGGGTCACAGACTGCTTTAAGGGACAAAACCTGGCTGCTACCTCCTCTCAGTGCTGCCAGCCTTGCCTGCCCTTCATTTGAGGGGCTGCGATGGACACTTGACTCATTCTCAGCTGGGGAAAAGCTCTTTTCTTGCTTTGATGTACTTCGGTCAATTCCGTGGTGAATGACTCAAAGTTACTCTGATTAAATTAGAGGTTCCAGGTAGTGTGAATCTGATCTCTTGAACAAGCAGAAGCAGAGAGCAAAAATGAAATTACACATTTATGTCTCCTTTAGAATTCTTATTTAAACTGAGGCATTTTTAATAAAATCATTTTTTGGTTTCAGGGCCATAGGGTAGAGTCTCTTCTATATGGCAAGAAAAATTATTTTCCTGGAGTATTAACTACCTAAGGGTTGAGTGTCAGGCTTGCACCATTTCCCTCAGATATAAAAATTTCAAAAGAAAGCAGATTGGTAAAACTCTGCAACATTGAGAATGCAGCTCTCTGCAAACTGGGCTAGAAAAGTTGGTTTTTTTGTTGGTTTTTTTTTTTTTTTTATTCCTGGGTTCAGAGCCAAGCCAAAAGCTCATATGAGGCTAATCCCAAAATGGGAGACCACCCTGGTTTATCTTCACCCACTGCTACTGGGACGTGTGCACCAAAGGCTTTGTGGGAATGCAGCTTTTTCCTGTGTCACTATCAAATTCCTCTGTTTGTGACATGTGAGATGGGTAATTAGAGGAGAGGAAAACTGAACCCAGTTTCCTCAGTTTCCCTGTTTGCTGAACTTTCGTATTCAACCCAGTGCTGCTTCTGTTTTGTTTCTTTGCTGACTGAAGTTTGTCCCAAGGAGATTCCGTGGCATCTTTAGCCAGGCAAAAAAAAAAAAAAAAAAGAAAAAAGGAAACTCCCACCATTTTTGCAAAGCTCCATTAGTCATTATTAACCTAATGATCTACTTAAACTGCAGGGAGGGTGATAAGGCTAGATAACAGAAAAAAAAAAAAAGCCCAACCAGTTAACAGAATTAGGCATTAATGAGGTAATAAGGAGGCCTAGAGAGCTGTAGGATGTCACTTGTGCATATCCCAGCTGATGCCAGCCCAGTTCCCATCTGTAGGAATAGACCTGGCCTCAGACAAGCTCTCAAACAGAGCCTCTCAAGTTTTGTCCACTCCCATTTCCCCAGTGAGGGCAAAAAATTGTCATTGGCAAAATAAAGATTAAATCAAGCCTGAGAAATGCGAATGGAGATCTGGAAGTTATCTTGGCACAGAGATCCATTTCCTGCTCTGACAGATTTAGAAGTGCTCAGGTTCCTGCTGTGACTGGAAAGTTGTTTCAGAACATCTTTCCTGTGATGCTCAGAAACCTCCTGCATGTTTCCCTCCTCTCTTTACTCACAACCACACTGATTTGGGGCCAACATTGTCCTTTAACTTAAATAATTCTCTCCCATCCCTGGGGTTTTACCTGGGCTATTTATAGAAAGCAATCCCTTTCCTAGCCTTTTCCTGCTTTTCCTAGCCCAAACAAAGCCATTTCAGCTTCTCCTCCCCCTCCCTGCTTGCCCCCCATCTTCCTGTGCACCTGCTCCATCCAGCTCCTGGTCCTGCTGCCCCACTCAGGGCAGGGACTTTTCCTCTCCCACCTGCATCTTCAGCTCTCCTGACACTCATTTATCTCACGACCATTAATGCAGCCACAATTTCCATCTCCATTCATGAATTTCTGTCCATCACAGCAGCCTCTGCCATTTGTCCCTTTCTCATTTCCGTGCCATCCTCTGCTGCTCTCCCTCCTGTGCTCTCCAGGCCACCTCTGTCAGCAGGAGGAGGGCATGGGCAGTGGGACAAAAACATTATTTGGAGTTTTCTACTGCCATAACTATGTATTTTCCCTGATTTATGCCTGAAATCCTATAAATAGGCCACAGGCACAGTCTGGGTTTGTTATCTGTGATTCCTTTATAGCCCAGGCTTTTTGTCTCATCCTCAGATTTGAGCACACAGGGAAATTTTGGTGATGTCTGATTTTCTTCAGTGGATATTCCTCTGGACTCCTCTTCAAGGAGGCCAGGGCATGAGCCCAGGATTGCTCATTTAGCTTCGAGACACCCTGAGGTCAGATAAGGTTAATTTAACTTTTGAGTATCTCCATCGACAAGGTAGTGATGACTTTATGTTACATCAGCTTCAGCTGCTGAGCTGCTGCTCAGGAGCTGCCTGACCATAAATAAATAAATACATAGGGTTTTTTCCTGAAGCTGAGATTCTGTCCCATTCATTTTGGGCACTTGTGTGTGAAAAGAGAATGAAGATTTTGAATCTCCCCATCATTACTCAAAATCTGCTGGTTTTAGGCTGTTATCAAGTGGAGGAAGTGATGTAACAGTGCTGAAAATGCCTTTAATTGTCTGAAAATAACCTGGTGGGGTTGAGGTTGGGCACTGTTAACCCTGAGTGAGACAGGACCTTGCTCCGGGCATCTCTGCTCTCCTGAGGATGGGCCAGTTCTCAACTCCCTCAATTATTTCCTCGATTTCCCCAATTTTCCTGCACTCCCTCCCTCTTGCCTTCACCAAACCTGTACCTGAGGCCATCAGATCGTCCCCAAGGTAAGTGACAGGCACGTAAATCCTGGGGCTCTTTGTTCTGATAGAATCTGGGCAAGAAAAGGGACTTGGAGCTCACAATGGAAAATATTTCTGAGAGCAGCTACTCCGGGGCAGCAGTTCTGCTCAGCAAGCACAGGAATTATTTTGGAGCACAATAAATCTTTGTAGTTCTGCAGCCTCCCTTGTCAGCTGGAGCATCCTCCCCAGCCCAGAGCCTGACAGCTTTAGCAGTTCCTGGTAGGAATTCATTCAGTTTTCCTCTTTTCCCCCATTACATTTGCCTCCCATGCCGTGGAAGCTGAAAATATGCAAGCTGAAAGCATTTCTTTTTATTTCTAGGGTGAGAAAGATTTTTCTGCATGTGAATTGGGAACAGCTTTATCCCTGACACCAACTTTCCAAGTGCCACAAGTTGGGAATCAACCTTGAAACCTCCTGCTGTGGATTTGGAGCCTTTTCCCTGAATATCCCCCAAACCTGGGAAAAAAAAAAAAAAAACATCCTGGAGGTGTTATCACAGAATCCCAGAATTAACTAGGATGGAAAAGAATCCTTGAGGTAGAAAGCCCAGCCTATGGCATGGGTAAAATGATGGCTTCAGGGAAAGAAAAAGCAGAATCTCAGTGTTAAAACTTGTGAACAAACCTGACCCCACTGGCAAAGGACTGGTTCCATTTCAGGCAGCCTCCAGCTTGAGGCCAGTGGTGAGTGCAGAGCTCAGATACATTTGGATAAATTCAGTGGGAATCTGCTGGCACAGGGAAAACAACACTGGAATATTCCAGGGTAGATTATTAGAGAATAGGAAAAAAAAATACAGATGCCTTGTAATTAATCTGTGCCCTGAAATTAGCTGATGTAATTTCTTTTTTTTTCTTTAACCCCAGTTTAAAATCTTCAGCAGGAGTAGAAAGGGTATAAATGTTCCAGTCCTCAATACAGTTCAGAAACAAAAGAAAATAAACCTGAATAGTTTTCAACCTGACTGTTCAGGAGTGCCACCTTGTTTTCAGATCATCATATAAATACGAGTCCAAATATTAATTACTCTGTAACTAAATATCCCTTTCCTTTAATTCACTACACTTCCAGTTTATGCTTTAATTTCGCATTCTGACTATTTAGAAATCAATATTTCCACTGGATACACGGGATTTAATTTCAAGTGGGGAAGCAGTGGATATATTAATTTCAAAAAGCAATTATTGGGAGCACGATGGCAGATGTTGTCCTGGAGAAACTTCACTTTATCCTTCACGGAAAACACTAAAACATTCTTGGAAAAAAAAAAAAAAAAAAAAAAAAAGACGCAGCCTATTTTAATTGCAGCCATTTTTTTCCCCACTGGGCTTTGTCAGATGTGTCTTTAAATAGGAAGAATTTCTTTCTATAGATGGCTGGAGTTAATCATTTCCCCTTGGAAAGGCACCGGGAGACACGTTCGGTCGGATGTTGGGAAGAGCAGCGATGGGAATGGGAAGGGCTCGGGCTGGGAATGGGAGCAGAGCCCACAGCCCCAACCCACGGGGCTGAGCATGACCTAGGAAGGAAGCAGAAGGATGTTTCCGAAACCCATAGCACACAATAATTCACTTTAATCTTCCGTTGGTGTCTTGCCTTTATGGAAGTGAAATAAAAATAAAAGGGCTCCGGGTGAGATTTGCTGGAGCCTCCTGGGTTTCTGGCTGTCAGCAGGAGGAGCAGCTTGGTGTGGCAGGCAGTGAAGAGCTGCCCCAGGAATGACATGGAAGGAGCTGTGCTGGGCCACACAAGGCCTTGATTTTCCCTTTGGGAATAGATTGGGTGGTGGAGTTCCAACAGAGCAGCAGTGGGGAGGTGCCTGCTCCCAGGGCTGTGGAGCCTTCATCCTTCAATACCATCAAATAGGGAAATAAAAAACCTCCACCAAGATAACTTCTGAGCAGATAAACCCCGTGTTGCATGCAGCAGAGCCCATTCCTAGCAGGAATTTTGGGCTATTAACTCAGACAATTTCTCAGGCTGTAAAAGCAGCACATCACTAAACTCCTGAAATCCCCCTCCCCGATTCTTTTTGTGAGTCTCAAATCCCACCGAGCTGCAGATGCCTGCTGGAAACCTGAGAGCAAAACAACCAACGAGAGAAGATTCCCTGTTTCCCTTTTTGCACAGCCTGGGAATGCAGCTCGTGTTACCAACCTGGCTCTCCAGGAGCAGAAAAGCAAATCGTTATTTAAGACATCATCCAGCTCCCAACGGGCCTCATCACCTCCGACAGATTTGTGAGTCACTCAGAGGAAATATTTTACTGCTATCCTGTTTGCTCAGCAGGTGGAAGGGAAATCGCTCTCACAAACCCTGGAAAAAAAAAAACAAAAAACCTCAAGCAGGACTTGGATTTCAGCAGAGCCTCGGTGCTTTCAGCCTCACGGTGAGTTTCATGTAGTGCCAGCAGTTTTCTGGAGATTTTGCAGAGGAAGACAACAAGACGTGATCCTTGGCATGAAGATGGTTTTTTAACCCTATCCAATTTTTGTGCCACTTCCCCCCCCTTTTCATCTGTAAAAAGCTCTTTTTTTTCTTATTCATTTTTTCGTCCTGTGTTTGAGAATTTTTGATTCCTCTCTCCAAGAAGTGTTGTTGCTAGATGAGAATTATTACATCTGTTAAAACCTACAGGGTAGGACTTAAAACAGACTTGGGCAGTTTATAAACTTCACAAAAGAGATGAAATTCACCCCTAAAGTAACCAGAAATTGCAGGCATCTCTCTTTTTCATAAACCAATGAAAATAGGATAACAAACCGAGGAAATCTGAACAAATTATTTCCCAATAGGATTTTAGGAAATAAAAAAAAAAACCATACATATATAATTTGTACCAAGAACATTTCCTAGTTGGAAACACATCCAGCTAAAGATGCAGTGGGCAAATTAGAACATCCTTCACTCCCAGAAAATTTACTCTTCTGCTGTAGCTTTTGCCAAAACCTCTCCCAGGGTGTTGTGCTCCTTTGCCAAGGGCTTTACCAGGATTCAGCAAAGGGAGAAGTGAGTGCAAAAATGGGAAATGGTGGTGCTGAGACACCGGGCTGGGAGCTCTGCTCACCCTCAGCCTCCTCGGCCAAGGGAGCACCACAGGCAGGAGGAGTGAGGGGTTTGAGGTTGTCCTCTCTGCTTTCCCCTGGGACAGAGAATCCATGAGCTCAGTGGGTGAGGTTTCCATCCTTGGTCATGGGAAATCCTCAGGTGTGCACAGAAACCACCCGGGAGGGGGAGGCTGTGACTTTTTGAGACAATCCCATAAGAGAGAGAGACCCCTGAAAATCAGAGAATCCTATAGGCTGGAAAAGAGCTTTGAGGTCATTGAGTCCAGCTGTTAATTTATGTCTACCAAACATTCAGAAGGTACCAATAACATTGAGTTTTGACTTAAATATCCCTCCTGTATTAGCGTTGTTGGTCTTTAACCTTTATTATTATGGCACTCTAAAGGTGGGGATCGACTAATCCAACTCCTTATCCAAGCCTTGAATATAAATTACCTTGAAAGACCTTGTAGAGCCAATTTTTCTCTCTGTTTATACATTTCGGGTTCAGCAGAAACCCATTTCACAGCAACAACGAAGAAATCAATCCATTGTTCAGGGAAGTGTATAAAAGCTCTAAAATTTCCTTAAAGATGTTCCAAAGTGATACCTGATCTGAGACTTATAGGAAATGTTTGAAAATATTCTTAAATAAATGAAGTCACTGGGTCAGTTCCAGCCAAGCTGATGAGAGAACAGTGCACAGTTTAGAGATGGACCCTCTGCCCCTGTCATGTGTTTGTCTCTCCATCCAAAGGGAGGGTTTTGGAAAGCCCTGCAGTGTTTGGACACTCTCTCACACAGATTTCATCTTCAGATTCCACCTGGGACTCGCAGTAGCCCCGCAGCAAAGAGAGCAGTTGTTTTTGTGGTTTCCTTCTGGCTCAGCCCACAGGGTTGATGCACCAGAAGTCTTACGAGAAATTCTGCTTTGTTGGGATTTCCTGCATGATTTTGCACACAAAGGCAGCTCAAACGATTCAGCTGACACGGTGATTGGAATCTGGAGATGATTTTCCCAAAACACATTGATTTGGGAACCTCTGCTTTTCACCCACTCCTCTTTGTTCCATTCTACGTACTTCCTGCATGATATAATTTGGATCTATTTTTTAATGAAGCCTCACTAAGTGCTCTGAAATGCCCTTGTGTTCTGCTAAAGCCCTGCCAGCCCAGGCAGAGCTGTAATCCATTTGCCAGGAAGAGATTTCAAGTTCCTGGGATTTTAACAAGTGGCTGTGCCTCAGCTGAGTTGTAGGAAATCTCCACATGTGCTTTTCCCCCCCTGGTTTTCTGCATCTGTGGCAAATGCAAACCAAGGCATCCTGTTTTAAACTTCTGTGTGCTGAATGTTACCTTGAAGGAAGCCCAGACCAGGCTTAGAAATGTGGGAATAACTCGTTAATCATGGAATGGTCTGGGTTGGAAGGACCACCTCGTTAAGGGATGAAGGGATGACCTGACTGCATCGGGCTGCTCAGGACCCCATCCAGCCCGGCCTTGAACACCTCCAGGGATGGGAATCCAAGGGGAAATGGGGCTGCATCTCCTGCTTGGGGTGTGAAGCACACCCTGAAGCCTCAAGGAGAGCCAGCACATTTTGCAATTCTAGCACTGATCAGCAGATGAAGTGACATTTTATCTCCAGCAGCAACATCCTAAAGCTCCAGCTCGAGCTTCCTGACCAGACCTGAGCCCCTGGGGCAGCCCAGGTGTGGCACCACCGCTGTGGCACTCGCTCTGGATATTCCCTTGTTCACACAGCGATCGGCAAACCTCCGTGATCCCAAACTGCTCTTCTTCCAGAGCACGGCCAAAAAAACCCAACCAACCCCAACCCACCTGAATTCCGGCTGGGAGATTTGCCAGATAAATCTCTTTTAGTCATAGAAAAGTGGGATATTTCCATGCTGCTGGTCAGAACAAATCTGCTCCTTTTGGTGTTTTCTTTGCTCAGTGTTACCTGCACCCTTCTGTCCCATGGCCACACAAACCCCTGCCCCAGCTGGGGACAGAGGGCACCAAAACAATGGGAAAATGCACTCTAAAAACAAAATTAGGACAAGGTTGCCAGGGGAAAAATATTTAGCCCGAATGAAGAGAAAAAAACCCCTCTTGGTTAGAAAAAATACCCACAAAAGTCCTCCCCAACCAGCCCAAACCCATAGAAACAAACAGAAAACCACAAGTTCTGTGACAGAACTCACTGTGGTTACAGTGAGTGGAGGTCTCACCTTGGGGGAGAGGAAAGAAAGAGTTTCCTCCTCAAAATCCTCCTTCAGAACTTATTTATGGACTTTTCCAGAGTTGTGGTTGGCTTTGGAAGTTCTCCCCCCACCAAATAAAGGACTGGAATTGAAAAAAGCCAGCTGGCCACAATAGCCTGGTTTAATTGCAGCAAGGTGTGGAGCTGAACAAGTTAAATCTGAATTACTGCACTATTACTCCAAAAGGATTACTGGACACTCTGAGTCACGGCGTGGTTCAGTCTTTTGTCTATGCAGACTTTGCAATATTATGATTTTTTTTTTTTAGCAGAAGGATCAGCAAAGGAAGTCAGAGGAGTTTTTGTGTTTTTTTTTTTTTTTTCAAGGCCATCAATCCCACAGAAGGTGAGAAAGCCCCGTGAAAGCCCTTCTCCATTTGAGCAGCAATATCCTTCCGAGGAAAATTCTTTCCTGATCCTTGCTTTAAAGAAGTTATTTGAGATTAATGTAAAGACCATTTGTCATTTTGCTTATAAGAAATGCTAATGGCTTTAACAGCATTTTGCATTTTCTGCAAACCCAGCCTGTATTGCAAACTTCTCTGTTAGGCACAAAATAGGAAAAAAAAATAAGTCTCCTCTAATCTGAATCACTCATCAATTCCCTGCTAATTGTCAGATGTGTTTATTGCACAGGAGAATTGATAACCTGTAATAAGATGTGATGGATGTAGCCAGCTGTGTTTTTGCAATTCCAGGCTGGTGTGAGTCCAATAGAAACCACGGGAGTTACACGAGTACAAAAAAAAAAAAAAGAGGAAGAAAAATGGGGGAAAAAAAAGCCCAGTAGTGTTGATTCAGCACTGGTGCATTTTCTTCTCCTGATTATTTCTGTAATAACAAGTGCCTGATAAGTGGGTTAAAAACTGGCTGAAGGAGATGGAATTGGAAAGGAATTGCCATTGTGTTTGTTGATATTCCTCCAGTTAATTTGAAATGTAGGCAAGTCATGGAATGATTTAGACTGGCAACACATTGCATGAGCATTTCCTTCTGGAGCTAAAAAAAGACAACACCCTGTCTGGACTGGTCAGCACACAACGTGTTTTGATAAGGAAGTGCAGTCAGAAGGAATATTCCCAACATGAGGAATGAATGGAGACAGGATCTGCAGCTGGAAAAATGTCTGCATGGCACTGGAGCAGCTCCTGCAGAAGTCAAAGCTCTGGATGCAGATCCCTGCACTTGCCCATCACTCACGTGGTGTCCTCTCCTTTCCAGCCTAAAGAACCTCCAGCTCAGGCACCAAACCTGCCCGTGGCACCAGGGAATGAGCCCAGCTCACAAGTTCAGATCCCAAAGCTGAAGTTCCCATCGGGGAGAAACTCCACTCCTGATGTGTCAGGGCTTGGGGACAGTGTGGTGACACCCTGAATGTGTGGTGACACCTTCACATGGACATCTTCTCCTCAGTTTTCTTCTTTCGTCAGCAAATCTTCTCCTGCCTAAATCCTGCCAGAATTCACCCACCCCAAACACTGGACCAGCTCACATGACCCTGCAGGTGATCACATCCTCCTCAGTGTTTCTTCATCTTGGCACGCTCAGCTAAGAGCCTGAGGAGAACAATTCACCCCTTTCCCAGAGGGACTGGAACTCCACCACCAGTCCCAACCACTCTGGGAAAAGCTGGGCAGGATTTGTGCGAACCTCCTGCAGTCCTCAAAACCAGAGCTGGTCTGATGATGGCTGACTAATGAATGTGTGGTGGCCAAGGGGAGCTAATGAGACACGACCGTGTTAGTCCTGCAGAAACCACAGTCATTAATCACACAACCAGGGCACAGAAGCCATGGACATCTTCACAGCAGCCTCAGATGTTTTCCTGGAGGATAAATCCTGCAGCATTCAAGATTGACCAGCTTCATCACTGAACTTCGTGGAGGATTTTCATCTGGACCACATTGGGTTAGATTTAAAAAAGCATGAAATGTATCCAGCCTGCTCAAATTGCAGGAAAACTTCTCCTTGATCACAAAAGAAGATAGGAATCAAAAAGATTTCCTTAAGGGAAATCTCAGAGTTCAGGGGTTTGACAGTGCCCCCAAATACAATTAGGATGTGGTGAACCTTAGTTTGCTCTTCAATTCACCTGTGTGAACTGGAGTTGGAAATAGAAACATTACAGCAGCTTCCTGCACATATTTCCAGCCTGGATTTCATTAATATCTTCCCTGAGCTGGGATTATTTTGCTCATGTACAGTGCTCAAATCTGTTCAGGCTTTTGTTTGGAAGCAGAAAAACACTCCTAATGGAGGCATCCCGTGTAACCTAATAGAGAATGATACTGTTCAACGGCTTCTTTTTTTAAACAACTGTTAAAATTTAATACATAACCATATCCCAGTGTGGAATTCTACCAGAGTGTTAAAAATAACCCAACAGGAAGCATAAAAGCACTTATTAAATTCTACAGCTATTTACAGTAATTTCTGCATATGACTCTATTAAATTTCCATGGCAGCTCAGCCCCATTTCTACCAGACTCCACAGAATTTTTCCAGACTGGTCAGCTCTTTCTTTCCAGTTCTAATGAACAAAGACATGGAGCAACCACTTCTTATCAGAGATCTGATTCTAGCAACACTGGTGGCTGTAAAAAAACCAGCAGCACCAGATTCTCAGCTGGTGAAATTCAGCGTAAATGTGTCAGCCTTCAAATCTGGGCTGCGGGACTGCAGCTCGACCTCTGCCTGCTGCTCACCTCAGTCCAAATCCACGTGTCTCCTGCTTTTGGCTCCCATTCCCTGCTCAGTCAGCTCACCCAGCTGTTGTTTGGAGCTTTGCTGTGTTTTAGTAGCTGTAAAATCAGCTGTGGTAGTTCATAAATTATGGGAGGGGTTCTGAGATGCTGTTCCCTCTAACATTTGCTGCTGGGGATGGATGGGAAGGCCAAGGACTGAGGTCATTGATGCTTTGTGTTTAGCAGGAGAGGGGGAATTTGAGGAGCTTTCCAGCACAGACTGTCAGGGTTATGCAACTGGAGGCTCCACGGAGCCCTGGAAACCTGCAGGGATCTCAGCTCAGGATACACCTCCCCAAAAAAACCTCTGTGTCCCAAAGACTGACCCTTGCTGCCTTCCCAGACGCAAAGGCGCAGCAGTTTCCATTACAGAACTCATCTCCTCAGGCTGTGCTGGCCCCGAGGGCTGATGTAAAGACCCAGCAACCCGGATGGGTCATGCTCGGAGCTCTGGCTGCCAAAACTTCTTCTGGGAACAAAGGCTCAGCTTGATTTTTTTTTTTTTTTTTTTTTTTTTTTATCCTACGACTGAAGTAAATCTTAGACAAAAAACCCAGAGGGAGCTGTTGGCACACACCGAGCAGCCATCAGACAGGAATCCTGCTGGCAGCTCAGCCAGCTCCTCGACGGGCAGGAGTTTAGAAAGCACTGAAAGCTGGTAAATATGTGTGTGTGTATGGATGGAGATGAGACGCTCATGCAGAGCCAATCCAGGCTAAGCATCTCATTTTGCCAGGCTGGAAATGTGTCACTAAGCTGGAATTGCTGAACTGAGAGCTGAGTGATTGTTTTAAACCTGGGATTGGGAATCCACGAGGGCTCTCAGAGACACTCAGACCCCCAGTTATGGGTTTAGAGGGGTGGTTTGGCTGGTGGCTCAGTGGATGCACTGGGGAGCTGGTGAGTGGCAGGATATTCCTTGGAAACCTCACTGTGCCATATTCTCTGTACAGGCTCCAAATTTCCCGGGAGACGAGGGCGTCTGCTGGATGCTGAAATACAAACCCAGTCTGCAGGAGTTACACACTGATCCTGCACTTGCTGGGAGAGTTCCTCCAAGTGACTCCCAGCCAGTCACTGTCAGAGCCCTGAGCTGAGGCAGGAAATGTTTTCAGCACAGTCTCTTGTTATTTAGTGCGTGTCCTTGGGCTGGGCTGTGTGCCCACAGCTCCTCTGTCACCACCAGCAGCAGCCAGGCTTCCCGAGTGCCCCTGAGCCAAGGAATAAACTCCCTAAACTAAACACAGAGCAGGGATCAAAGGCACTCTGGGCATCTGCTGTCATCGTTTGTGTATCTCCAGCAAGTGCTCAGCTCTTCCTGGTGACTGATGGGTGGCTGTGTGACGCCAGTGGCTGCCAGAGGGATGGGCACTCGGGAATTATGGCAGAGATGAGGAGGAAGCTTTCACTTCCAGGGTTGTATGGACTTGCCTGTTAAGTGCTTGATGGACTTTGGTGTTCTCAGAAGAGTTTTTAGCTTGGCACTTCCTCGTACCTTGAAGCTCTGCTGTGTTATACAACCCCTCCTGGCTCGCACCTCTGGATCCACCTCGGGAAAGGCTCAGGGCAGCAGGACAATAAGGTGTGCTGGCCTTAGGTGTGAGCTAGGAACACATCCCCTGGCAAGGCAGCCTCATCTCAGACACCATTCCTTGAAAAACACCCAGCTTCCCTATTTTCCAGATGGAAGTTGCTCTGAAAAAAATGGGATTTCTGCTCCCAAGCTCTTGATCCACAGAGTGCAGAGGGGCAGAGGCCCCTCAGCCCCAGTGGGACTGTGAAGGCAGGGCATGTCCAGACCCCCCAAATGCCACCCACTGCACCTGTCCCTGCTGTTCTTGCCTCTGAAGGAGAGGTGGGAGCGCTGCTGATAAGCTCATTAACATAAATTAGTGCACGATGCCATTTGCATGGTTTCAGCACTTCCAGGCTCAGAGCAGGCACCTTCCTCCTCCTCCTCCTCCTCCTCCTCCTCCTCCTGCAGGAGACATGTCCTTGTCACTCAGGGCCACCTGCCAAGGAGGTTTTCAGCTGTGTCACCTCCTCACAGCTCTCCATGTCCATGTCCTCCTTTCACCATGGTCCTACCATCCCCAAAAAAACACCACAGGCTCCAAACCCCTCACACAGCACTTCCACCAACACACAGGAAGGACTGTGCAGCAAAATCCAAAGGATAGAGCTGGTGTTTGGATTTTATACCCCATAAAAGTCCACTCTTGTCTTGGAAGCAGAATCAAAGAAGGGGAGGATCCAACTGTTATCCCTTGGAAATTGCTCAGCTGATTCCAGAGGAGGATCAAATCTCCATTATGCAATAAACCAGGGAATGCAAAGAGATTCTGTAATCGAGGTGAAATCCAAATTTCCCCCGTGTCATTGGGAAAAGGCACTGGCCTCTGGCCAGAAGTATGTTCTGTGCTGCCCAGCAAGTGATGCGCAGGATCAGGAGCTGAGGAGTTTGGGAAAGATTGTACAGTAGCAGAATAAAAGGCTAAACTGATAATCCTATCAGGAAAATAGAACTTAATCAGGAGTTATGTATGAAAGATTGATCCCAAATCACAGCAAATTCACCAAATTTGCCTCTATCTGCTTCTCACCCCAGCAGTGGAATTGGCTGCCTGGTGTTTTATAACTAATTACCTGTGTTACAAGCCAAGTGCACAGCTTTTCTTAGAAGAGAACTATCTTTTTTTTCCCCTGAAAGTTTAATCCTCATAAGAGGATTCCCATCCTGTCTTTGGCAGAGTCAAAAATCAAGCTTTTCACATGGCCCTTAGCAGGAAAAAAAATCTACACAGTTCCCATCTGCACGGTGGTGCTGGGCAGGAGCTTCAGGCACAAAGCTCCTCAGACCAAAGACAGGCTTTGCTCCAGTTTAGTGCCCTTTCTTTCCACTTTTTTTCCCCATTTCTTTGCCCTTTTTCCCCCAGTTCTGGAGATTCTCCATGGCTTTTTAATGGCACATGGCTGCAAATTTAGCTTTTTGGGTGCTGCCCTGCTGACTGTGAGCTGCAAACATCTCCCAAGGGGCATCTTGACCTGGGTCAGGATGGACAGATGTCCAAATAACTTGGTTTTACTTCAGGAGATTAAAAAGAACAAAACCTCAGACATCTTTGTCCTAGAAGGAGCAGCTCCACCAAGCCTGGCTCAAAGTTTTATTGTGAGGATGAGGAATATAATTGGAAAGGTGAGTGTTATCTAAGCAAGCCCACGGGCACACACAGCAAATAAAAAAGTAATTCGTTCATTCATTCATTCATTCATTCATTCATTCATTCACTCACTGACCTTTGCTGTCACTGAAGGAAGCTCCCAACAATCTGCAGCACCCAGAGCTGTTTTACAGGAGCAGGGATGTCTGTGCTGGATTAGCTCTTCCTTCCACCAGGGAAAACTGCTGATTCCATGTGGATGCTCCTCCAAAGAGCTCCATTGTCTCCGTGACCCCAAGCCCAGCTGCTGGAGCACCCCTGGGCAGAGCTGTCCTCTGTCTGTACCAGTGAAACCAACACCTCCCATTCCCACGTGGCTCTGGGTTCTGGCCCAGCTCTCCCTGTCCCCAGGCAAACACAAATCAATGGGATAAATCTGCTGGAAAACAGCAAACTCATGAGATCATGTGGAGCCCGTGCTCACCAGTGGTGTTCATTAAGCCACCAGCCCTGCTGATGTCAATAAAGTGTCCTGGAATGACAAATAACACTCATCAAGGCCTCCCCTGTGAAGTCATCAGGCAGAAAATAATTGGGGAGGGACAAAAGAGGAGAAGGGGAGGAAAACAACAACTAGCAACTGGATGGATTTTACTTTCCCTTGGATTAAAAGTCTCATTCAAGGGGTTCTGTACCACCTCTTCACCCCAAATAAGCCCCTTTTCCAGAAGACATGGGGATGCTGGGCAGCCAGAGAGGAAACCCCATGGCACAGCTGGGGGACACTGCTGGGACAGTGCTGGGACAGTGATGGGACAGTGCTGGGACAGGGCTGGGACAGGGATGGGACAGGGATGGGACAGGGCTGGGACAGTGATGGGACAGTGATGGGACAGGGATGGGACAGTGATGGGACAGTGATGGGACAGAGATGGGACAGGGCTGGGACAGGGATGGGACAGGGATGGGACAGTGATGGGACACGGATGGGACAGGGCTGGGACAGGGATGGGACAGGGATGGGACAGGGCTGGGACAGAGATGGGACAGGGATGGGACAGGGATGGGACAGAGATGGGACAGGGCTGGGACAGTGCTGGGACAGGGATGGGACAGGGATGGGACAGAGATGGGACAGGGCTGGGACAGTGCTGGGACAGGGCTGGGACAGGGATGGGACAGGGATGGGACAGGGCTGGGACAGGGATGGGACAGGGATGGGACAGTGATGGGACACGGATGGGACAGGGCTGGGACAGGGATGGGACAGGGATGGGACAGGGCTGGGACAGAGATGGGACAGGGCTGGGACAGTGATGGGACAGGGCTGGGACAGGGATGGGACAGGGATGGGACAGTGATGGGACAGGGCTGGGACAGGGATGGGACAGGGATGGGACAGTGCTGGGAGAGGGATGGGACAGGGCTGGGACAGTGCTGGGACAGGGATGGGACAGAGATGGGACAGTGATGGGACAGGGATGGAACAGTGCTGGGACAGTGATGGGACAGGGCTGGGACAGAGATGGGACAGGGATGGGACAGGGCTGGGACAGTGATGGGACAGGGCTGGGACAGTGATGGGACAGTGCTGGGACAGTGATGGGACAGGGATGGGACAAGCTGGACACTTCCCAGAGCTGTCCCCGAGCTCTGCCCTCCCACTGCCCCTGGCTTTGCCCTTTACAGCCGAAGTCCCAAACAATTTGAACTGGTACACGATGTCCTGTGAGCCCTGCCTGGCCTCTGCTGCTCTCCAACTCTGCTGTGGCAGTGGATCTGCCTCTGAAGCAAATCTGCTGCCTTGATGGCTCTGTGAAGCATCGAGGAAGGACAAACACAGAACAGGCTTGAGCCACTCCAGGGCTCGAGCCACTCAGTAAAAATAAGCTGAAGCACCACTCAAGCCTCCATTGAATGGAAGTTCTTGGAAATGAATGGAGCAAACAAAGTGTGTGTTCATTTGTGAAGGACAGAGCAGGGAGGCTTTTTGAGAGGGAACCATTTAGACCCCAGGCTTTGTGGTGGCTCCTGTGAAGTCACCTCATGGCTCCGAGGTTCTGGATGTCTATAGGATATTTTTAGACGTTATAGTGGGGGGCATGTCCCGCCTGTGACACTGGAGCAGTGGGGACAGGCTGCTTGTCCCCCTGTGCAGGCAGGGCACAGCATGGCCTTAGAGCAGCTCTGCTGCCAGGGATCGACCCCTGAGGGCTGGGGCAGAGCTGGGCTTCATCCCAAATCCACCCTAAAATGGGGTTTTGGGACAAGCAGCAGAGACTGGTGCCTTTCTGCACGGGATGGGACAAGGCTCTGACCCCTGAGTGAAGGCAGCCTGTGCTCACCCCAAAGTGCCCTGCCCTGACCTGCACAGCCCCAGCCAGCCCTCCAGTCACCTGCCACCCTCCCAAGATTTTTATAAAGAGATTTGGCATAAGGGATTTTTTAAAAGCTCCATTGATTCTTTTTTTGAAACTACCTAAAACCAGAGACCAGACAGAATTAAGAGAATAAAAAGCAGTTCTATTTATTGAAGGGCATTCAGGTACATTTAGGGCAGATGAAGCCCCCAGGAGCTGCACCCAAAATGGACAATGGGTCACAGGTTTCACACTTTGATAAGTTTGCTCCATTTGCACATTGGGGTCAATCTCCCAATTCCAGCTTCAGGTAATGAAGTCATTTACCCCAGGTTTGCTCCCCCAATCACTTTTGTTTCCATCTCTCAGGCCTGAGGCAGTGAGGTGTCCTTGATTGCCAGCCTGGAGAGGAATTGTTGTGTGTGCCCAAAATGGGAGAGCAGAGCTCACACTGGGTATGGAGTTGAGAGCTACACACTGGAGAACTGCAGGGTTACAAAGAGATGGAAAATCTAAAAGCTGAAATCCTGAGGCCTCACCATTTACTCAAACTGCTGTTATCCCCCCACCACGGAGCTGCTGAACTCCTGAGCTCATCCAGCCACCTTCAAACTCCTTCAAATCCAAGTGACGAGTGCAGCAAAGCACAGAATAAACCTTTCCCATGGCAGAAACCCTCCCTGCTATGTGCTCTGCTCAGAAAGACACCCGTGGAAGGTGCAGGAGCTGCGAGGATCTCCCTGAACCCCCAAACACCCCGGGTATATCACACCAGTAATTTGTTAATTACTGGGGCTATGTAAATATGATCAACCACGATCATTTATTCAAACATGTGGCAGATGAGAGCTTTGGGGCTGCCTCAGAGTTCCTTTAAGAGCAAAGGGATTGATTAATTAACCCGAAGAGCATCCTGGCTTCCTGCTTTTGTGGAGCTATCTGTTGGAATATCAGGGCGCTCAGTGAGTAAATAAGGGAGATGCCACACATACCACAGATAGTGTTCTGGCCAGCAAAATAAAACACTTCAGGTCTGATAAAAAAAAAAAAAAAGTCTTGTTTGGAGATTTGGCTGTGCTCTAATTAAAGGCAGGAAAAACAAAACAAAACAAAATTTAAAAAAAAAACAACAACAACAAAAAAAAACCAGAGCTGCCACCTCCTCCCTCCCTCCCTCCCTGCACTGCTCACAGCAACAGTTTGGGGCTGGAGAGATTTGGGAAGATTTGGGGGGTCTGAGGTCGAATATGCAGGACCAGGAGCTGAGTCTCAGTCATTCTCAGCCTCCTTCTCTTGTGGAAAAAGAGATCAAATCTCCAAATTCTTGTTCTGCACAGGAGATTTGCCCTGCTGCAGCAAGAGAAGACCCCAGCCTTTGGCGGTGATGCCAGGAAAGGGCTTTTCCTGCATCCTCCCTTTAGCAAAATGACATTTATTGGTGGGTTTGTGCCTGCAGGGCACAGCAGCAGCTCGTTTAAATAAAGAGCTTTGCTCAGAGGAAGCTTTTTAATTCTCCCTCAGTGCCAGCAGCAGCGGAGGGACGGCGCGAGGAAGGAGTTCAAACACTGGGGAAATACAGTCACCCTATAAACAGGAACTTCAACAAAAATAAGAAACCCTCAATCCCAAGGCATGTCCTGCCCTTAATCACCACACACTCAGCTGCCACCACGCTGCTGCCTTTTCCTGGCTGGAGGCACTGGAGTGGCTGAGCCTCAGCAGAGGCCAGCACCTCGAGCATCTCTGCAGGCAAAATGTCTTTAAAACGTCCTTAATTTTTCCATTGCCATGGAAAAATCCGCCCCCCCCCCCTTTTTTTTTTTTCTTTTTTTTTTTTTTTTCCCCATCAGAGTTGTTCTGTTCATGTGTGGTTGTTCCATGCCAGGCTGTGCAGGGCTCTGGGGGAAAGCTGGGATGAGCCAGGGTTTGTTCCCAGTGCCATCACAGGGGGGTGAGCCCCTCCTGCACTTTATATTTTTTTTTTGCCCTAAAAAAAATTTTTTTTTCCCCCTTTTTTTTTGGCCTTGGGCATTGCAGTGCGTGGCAGTGGCTGCCCGTGCCCTCTGCTGGATGGAATCCTGGGATTTGGAGGGAATCTGTGCAATGAATATTTTAGGAACAAATGGCATCCAGTTACCCCAGGAAAAGGGATTTAGAGGAGCTGGGCGTGCTCCTGATGGGAAGAAACAAGTCAACAAACCCCAAAGACACTTCTAGGGACACTTTAGGAGTTGTACAACTCCACACAAAGCCTGAGGACACATTTTTGAGGAATTTAGGAGTTGAGCAGCTCCATACAAACTCTGTGGACATTTTTGGAGAAGTTCAGGAGATGAACAGCTCCATGCAAACCCTGAAGATACTTTTTGAGGAATTTAGGAATTGGGCAGCTCCACACAAACCCCAGAGACATCTTCTTGAGCAGTTTAGAAGTCAGGTAGCTCCACACAACACCTGAAGATACCTTTTAGAGGAATTTAGGAATTGGGCAGCTCCACTCAAACCCTGGGGACATTTTTGGGGCAGTTTAGGAGTTGGGCAGCTCCATACAATACCTGAGTTGAGGAATTTAGGAACTGAGCAGCTCCATACAAACCCCATGGACATTTTTTAGAGGAATTTAGGAATTGAGCAGCTCCATACAAACCTTGTGGACATTTTTGAGGAATTTAGGAATTGAGCAGCTCCATACAAATCTTGTGGACATTTTTTGAGGAATTTAGGAATTGAGCAGCTCCATACAAATCTTGTGGACATTTTTTGAGGAATTTAGGAACTGAGCAGCTCCATACAAACCCCATGGACATTTTTTAGAGGAATTTAGGAATTGAGCAGCTCCACACAAACCCCATGGACATTTTTTAGAGGAATTTAGGAACTGAGCAGCTCCACACAAACCCCATGGACATTTTTTAGAGGAATTTAGGAACTGAGCAGCTCCATACAAATCTTGTGGACATTTTTTAGAGGAATTTAGGAACTGAGCAGCTCCACAAAAACCCTGTGGACATTTTTTTGGAGCAGTTAAGGAGCTGGGCAGCTCCCAGAGGGGCTGTGGGGTGGCAGTGGCAGGACGAGGCTGGCCCAGGAGCCAAGGCACTGACTCATGGGCACGGAGCTGTGCCAGCCCCGCCAGCTCCCGGTGACTTCAGCGCCTGAGAGAGTTCTTGGTGTTTCTCCCTCTTCCCTTTCAGCACAGGAATTGTTACTCATTCCCTACACAATGCCAGGTAGGTTTTATTGTGGAACGGGCAGTGGCACGGAGCGCCTGGGCATGGGAATGCAATTGATTGAAACTCTGGGTTTCCGACACGACTCCAAAATACAACAATCACAGATATTAAGATGCTGGCACCAGGAGCAGCCTGGAGGATAATTATGTACTATGATCTAATTTTTGGGATCTGTGCTCATTGTCAAATCTCTGCAGCTTTCCTGTCTCCCTCGAGAGCAGCTCAAGCTGCAGGTCCCTTAACTCCCTCATCTCCTGGCTCATTCTCACTTTTTTCCTCTTTTTTCCCCCCCTCTTTCTCTGAAGTCTTATGGCAGAGCCTCTATCTCTAGGTGTTAGTTTTCAGGCTTTTCTTTAAGGTCCTTATCACTAGAATGCATGGGAAAAAATTAAATTAAACTGGGACAGATCTGTCATCTTTCAAATTTCCTGCATTTTTAACTCCAGAAGTCGATGCTCCTGCAGATTTGGTAACTCATGCCAGGTCAGGGTCAGTGGATGTGCACCAAATCCCCCCAACTTTTATCAATGGATGAAGAGGGACAAATGCTTGAGGAGCCATTTTTCTGAGACCTTATAAGAAAAGAACAAATGTCCGAGTCAAGAACTGCAGCATGCCAGCGTTCCCTGTGCATGGAATGTCTCTGGGCACATGGAGAGCTGGACTGGGGACAATGAAGCCACACTTCTCTGTCTGAGACCCCTCCAGTCCTGTCCTGTCCCCAAGGGTGGCTGCTGCCTCTCCCCTTGGTTTATTTGTGCAAAGAACTCAGCAAGCACCGAGCCAGAGCTGAAGAGCAGGGGAAGTGTTTCTGTCTGCCCCTGCCTGTGCTCAATCATTCCTGCCCTTCCAGCTGAAATTGCTTCGGATATTATCTCTGCTGTGATTCACTCCTGAGCACTAAATAGAATTCTTCTGAAAGGCTGCTTTGCTCTCTGTGACTAAGCAGGAGCTGAGTTTACCCACGCTGGTGAGCCCTGGCTGTGCTGGGCTGGCCCTTGTCACTCTCTGTGACATCACTGGGCACCTGCAGCGATGCTCAGGAGCACAAGAGCCACCTGAGCCCAAAGGAAAATAGAACTGGATAAAGCTGGAATGTGTAGGTTTGTTTCCTCCTGCTGCTCAGTAAGGTCTGGTGTTGCTGTAACTTCAGTTTTCAGTCTAAAATCTGTAGGGTGACCACATTTAGGAGTTCCTCATCCCTGGAAGTGTCCAAGGCCAGGTTGGACAGGGCTTGGAACAGCCTGGGACAGTGGGAGATGTCTCTGCCTGTGGAATGAGATGGGCTTTAAGGTCCCTTCCAACCCAAACCATTCCATGATTTTGGGGATCGCTTTTGGCACTAATGACTGCTAATACCTAATGAATCAGAAATAGTTTGTAAATCCACAAGCATCCAGGAGCAAGGAAGAGTCCTAAAGGCATGGGGATCTCTAGGCAGTCTGTGAGACACTCACTGACAATTTCAACCACACCAAGAGCTCAGCCTCATCTCTCCAGAAGAGCAGGGAAGGGGAGTGTGAAGAAACTTTTTAAAAGTGCAGTTTGATTTAGGATACTTAAATTTGGGAGACTTTGCTACCTTTTTTTTTTTTTTTTTTTTTTTTTTTTTTTTTTTTTTTTGTCCGAAACCACTCAATTTCTAGCTGCAACGAGTCCCTGCATCCCTGCACAGTTCACGGAACCTCTCCCAGAGCAGCAGCTTTGTCCCAGCTCCACCAGCAGCCTCAGCCCTTGCTCTGTGGGGTGAAAATGAACCAGGGCTGAGACAGCACCCGAGTAAATTCATTCTCATTTCCTGATAAAACAAACCAGCCCCCTCAGGCTTTCTCCTAGGGGAAAAAAAGGTAATAATTCAAACACCAAAAACACGCTAAAATAAAGAGCGTGCGGCGAGAAATCTGTTTTCCCTTGTTTTCCTGAGTGGGAAGTCAGCAGGGCTTTGATGTGGGGACACACATTTGATGGCAGTGCTGACACACAGGCCCCCAAGGGCTCAGGAGCAGGGTCTGAGCTCACACAAACACCCCCACACCACGTCAGGACACTCAGTGCTCCCAGTCACAGCTGGGATCCCACTGGGATGGGCTCCCCCAGGCACTGGCTCCAGCTGCTCCCACAAAAACCACGTGCAAGGATCTTTTTTTTTAAATTCTTTTCATTTTTTCATTCCCTTTTGTTCCTGTTTTGGCTGCAGATTAAACCCCAAAGTGTCAATGAGCAGCTCCCTCCCCTCCAAGGCCCCTCCAAGTGGGTGCTTGGGGAAAGGTTTGATTTGGGAGAGGTTTGATCTGAAGTTCTGGGGACAATCAGGTGAGTGTTGCAGCCCAGTAGCCCCTAAAAAGGGGCTTTTAGAAACTTGTGGTCCCACAGTCAGTCCTAGAAAATGTCCCACACTGCTCTCCAGGGACATTTAGAGCACCGAGAAAGGAGCTCTGGTGTTTTTTCTGCTCTGGATCCTGGAGGCTGAGCAGACCCTGGGGTGGTTAACACAGTGCCACCCTCCTGCCAGCCCTGCTGAGAATCCCCTTCTCAAAGTCACCATCCAGCTCAAGATACTCCAGCTGGGAAGATTTTTCTCTTCCTGGAGTTTCAGGAGCTCCTCCTCACAGCCTTGTCTCCTGCTCACCAACACCAAACAAATTGCTCACAACCAAGGCCTCAAACCTCTGTAAAAACACAAAAATCAGGCAAAGATACCTGAAGAAACTCTTCACACCATGATTCTTATTAAAAATGGAGTTTATATCTGAGCTGGAACCCCCAAACTTTCAGTTTCAAACATCATCCCCCTATCCCAAGCTGGTGCTTGACCAGTGCTGGTTTCTGTTGACACCAGATGGTTTTCATCGAAATCACTATTTTTATTCTGAAATAATAACATCAGCAATTGTGAATGAATTAAGTTGTCTCAGCTCTCACTTTCCCACCAATTATAGTGAATTATGAGCAATCCTTGAATAAGAGAATCTCTCTTCTCAGTTATTGCTGCTCAAAGATATATTTGCCTGGTGGCCAGCTCTGTATTATTTGACTGATTTATAGGCCCATAACTTATGGAATTAGAGGTGATCTTTTTTTCAGAGCTTTAACTCTAAGTGGTTTCCTTTTTTTTTTTTTTTTTTAACTTTGAAATCATGTGGAAAATGAATATGATAGATTTTCCCTCCATATATTTTCAGCCCTCTAATAACAAGCTGAACTTCACTTGCAGCTTTCCAGGTTCACCCTCACCCCACATTAACTCTGGAACTCATCATTCCAAACACACTCAAGATGAAATGGGCTTTAGGTTGTCTAAAATATTGATCAACTTTTAACCCTGTAAAAAGCCAGTAAGAAACTCAGGAATCTCTTAATAAATTTAGGAATATGGTGGCTTTTTTTTTTTTCTGTTAGAAGTCAAACCTGTAGAAGATTTTATGTGGGGAAGATTTTAGAGTGTTATCAGCAGAAAAAAAATCTTGCAGTGAGTGCAGCATTGCTGTTGACAATATATATTTGATCAAACTTATTTAGGACACAAAAAAAACCCCTTAAAAAGTTTATTCATACTTCAGCAGAGACATGATCCTTAAATGATGAAAAGTTTTAGGGCTGTTCTTTGTTGTGGCACTGCTCTGTCTGACCTGGAGGTGAAATGTTGGAGTCAGAATTCCTCCTCCTGTGAAACATCCCCTGGTTCTCATCAGCCCCATCAACATTTATGGGGTCTCCATGGCCGAGTAGAGTTTGGAGGATGAATTTAGCAGGACAGAGATGCCAACTCCCCATCACTTATCTGAACCTGAGGCAGCCTCTCAGATTTCCCCAGAACTAATCTGTGCCTGGAACTGTTGATGAGGTTAAAGAAGTGTCCCTGTACTTCAGGAGTTATTCTGGGATTAAAAATCCAAGAGATTTAGAGATTTTTAAAATGTTCACCAAAGGAAACAGGGCCTTTGACTTCTTTTTCTAAATTTACTGGAGAATCTGGATATTTGAAATTTTGTTGCTGTTGGGCTGGGATTCAGTTGAATTATAATTTCTCCTAAGATATTTTTTTTCTGGTGATATCTAACGAAGTGAAAGGTGACAGTAAAGAACCTCTACATGGTCCACCTGAAAACAATACCATGGAATTTCTCCATTCCATTCCATTCCATTCCATTCCATTCCATTCCATTCCATTCCATTCCATTCCATTCCATTCTGTGTGCTGGCTGCCCAAATGCCTCCTTGTCACAGGAGACAGGGAAGGATTTGTTGTGAAATAACAAAAATAACAATAAACAAACAAATAACAAAAAAATAATAGGTCAGGCTTGCAGAAACGCCTCCAGACAAGCTGGGCCAGCTGGGACCAGCTCAGTCTCCCAGGATATGAGGAGTATTTTCCACGGGGTATGTACCAGAGAAATTGGCTCTGGCTGTTCCTGCTGTACCTGAACTTCCTGTGATGATTTCTTGAAATCCTGCTGTGAAACAGCAATTGGTGCTGGAGCCCTTCAAAGTGATTATGGAAAATCAGTGACACTTTTCCTCTGTCCTTCCACGTCTCCTGTTCTCTGGGCTGCATTTTCCTTGACCCAAAAGTCACCTCTTTGCTCCGATGGATGCCCCATCACAAAATCATGGAATATCCTGGGCTGGAAGGGGTCCACAGGGATCATCAGCTGACGGTCACCGTTGTCATTGTGTCCCCACCTCTGGAGGCATCAGGCACACCTGTGTGAGGATCAGGAGAGCCTGTGGGAGCCCCGTCCCCCAGGGACAGGACAGGCTCTGCTCCTCAGGGAGCTCCTGCGCTTGTCCAAGGGCTGGATCCTGTGCCTGGGGGTCGGGTCTGCGCAGAGAGAAGAGAAGGGCTGGTGGAGGAGCCATCTGACCTCAAACAGCTCGTCAGGGTGGGTAGCAGCAGCCCTGGGAGCTGCCCACCCCCGTGGTGGCAGAGCAGTGACACCCACTGCCCTGCCCCAGTGACACGGGGCTGCTGCGCCCCGGTCCCACACAGGAGGGAAAGGTGGGACACCAGGTGTCCCAAGGCACCCATGGTGGCTCCTGGGCCAGGGAACTGCTTTGCCTCTCTCTCCCCCTGGCATTCTCCAGCCTTCTGCAAAGGTCAGGGTCCAGCAGCTCCTGAAGAACCTCCTGCAGCCATCCTGGGGGGACACCTGAGGTGGAGGTGTGGGAGGGAGGGAGGGAGGGAAGGAGTCTGGGATCATTCATCCCCTGAACCAAAGGTGCTGTGCTTTGGGGGATGGCCCAGGAGCCGCAGGCTGTTGTTATTAACTGGGGCTCAGCAGCCAAAACCCCAGCCCTGTTGTGAGAGGAAGGAGGGAACGCAGCACTTGAGAGCCCAGAGAGTCTCTTTGGTGCTAATTTTAGGCCCATTTGCTGGCACGGGAGCTGTTTCATCCCCTCAGCTCTGGTGCTGTGCCACAGAGGCAGCTTTACAGAATATTAGCAGTGGCTCAAATAGCACTTCATGTGCAAGGAGTCAGGGGGAAAACGCTGGGTCCCTCAGCTTTGTGGGGTTTGAGCTGAGTTGTGCAAACAAAGTTGCTTCAACTGCAGAGTTATTTACAGGTTGGCTCTTGCAAGCCTTAGTGACAGATTTAAACAAATTAATTTTTCTGACTTTCATTCGCTGTCTTCCCCCGCTGCTTCCCCTCCAGCTATTGCATGTAATTGCAGGAAATCTTCGTATATCACATCTTCAAAAAGGCACAATGAAAAGCAAAAGCAAAGATATCCACTTCTTCTAGCTTTCATGTTTGTTTTGGAGGGGATGAAAGGGTGTGGTGGAGCTTTTCCTCGCAGCACCTCGGAGCTCTGCTCACATCACCCAGCACAGGCACCCCGAGCACTCCTCTCACTCAGCACAGACAAGATCTGGCAGCCCTGCAGCAATTATTTAGAGCTTTCTTGGCTTTCCAACTGCTTTTAATGATTATGGGAGACATCCACAGTAATCAATCTAAACATGGCTTTTTTATTATTATTTTGGAAGCATTAAAGAAGAAATACAAGTGATGGGTGTTTTCTAGCTCAGGGAGCAAAGTAGCTGTTGAAAGTTGTGCTGTCACATCTAAGAGGTAAAACTCAAAAGCACAAACTTTATTTTGAACCCAGAATTAATTTGGGAGATGGAAAGACCTGGCCATACCTGCAAACAACTCCTAAAACAACATGTTTGAGCCCAGAGCGTTGGAGATGAAAGAAAGGGAAAAAAATCATTTGGAGTTGGCTGTGATCAAGCTAAAACATCACCAAGAGCATCTTTGTCCCCAGCAGAGGGTATAAAACTAGATTAGGAGAGAAAGGGAATTAAATTAAAACCATGGTGCTCAGAGTTGGATAAAACAGGGAGAGACAAAGAAAAGCTCTGCTGGTTTGGTTGCCTTCAGAGAAAGATGTGGGGGTTTTTTTAAATGGAAAAAAAAAATAATTTTCCACTGGAACCCGGGCAGAAAGTCAGAATGAAATGGATGTAATTGAAGCACAGACCCAAATGAGGGATTACATTACTGATATGTTTTTTCCTAAATGATTCTTCTTTTAATCGTACGTACTGTCAGGGAAACCTCTTAGATACATAAATACTGTTGGGAATTAACTTGGTCTGAGAAATGTGGGGTTTTATCTTTTTTGACAGAGGCAAATCAAAGGATAAAGGCTGGATCTTTGATAGAAACATAACAGAGTTTGTGCCAGGGAGCTTTTACCTCTCCTACCCAGTGTGAACAACCTGCAAACTCCATTAAATGTGTGGATATTTATAAAGGGAGCTTGATTTAATTCAAAGAGAGTTTAGTTCCTCCTCCCTGATAGTGGGATCACTTCTGGACAGGATTCAGACAGACCCCACACCCCCACCCATCCCAACCACCACTCTGACATCACCTTCCAGTTTCATGTCTTTTTACCACCACATAAATTGCATTGAAGCCCAGTGATATCACTGCTCCAAAATCCCCTTAATCCTCAAAGCAGATACAACCACAGGGGTTTAAACACCTCTGCTAATCCCTTATAGAGAATAATAAACCTTTTGTTGGAGGAAACTTTATCTCCCAGGCACTGACACACGGACACGGCTTTGACATGAAACTCCAGGAGTGATCCAAGGGTTAAGCACAGGAAGTCAGAAATAAAAACTTGACTCAATTAAATCGCAGATTTAGGCAATTTTCTGATCTGCAGATGAAGGCTGAGCTCATGGCAGGTGATGGAAGTTGTGCCTTGCTGAGGGACACGAGTGCACGCGACACATTTCAGGTACCCCAGAACAAGTTCTTTAACTTGGCTGATCCCCTGTGGACGCTCTTTTGTAAGAATCTGCTTTTCCAAGAGGGTCATGAACATCATCAGCTCTCACATGAAGTCCAGAAAATGCTCTCTCTCCCCCCTAACAAATTCCCTAAACTGTGGATTAAATAATTTAAACTTCATAGCACCAGAACAAAAAAGGAATAAAAATGTCCCCGAAAATCATGGCAAACAGAAGGCACTGACACCTTTATACCTCATAGCAGAGGCACAGCCGTTCTTTAAGAGCTTGGCTGAAGTTTTTCCAGCCAGGAAAAGTGCTCAAGGATGTAAAAATCCCACACATCCACACGTCTATGGATAACTGAGCTCACCTGTGGCACTGCCCCTCCTCACCTGCTTGAGGGACTTGAGCTGAGAAGAGGTGGAGTGAGGGGCATTCCCTCTTTTCAGCTGTTCCCTGCTGGTCACCAAATAGAAACAGATTTTCCACAGATTACTGGGCCATTATGGTGATAATCCCAAATCTATTTAGTCTCATATTCTGAGAATTTATAAACTGTAGCAGCAGCACAAACAATGGGGTCAATAACTCAACCCAGCCCTGAAAGTGGCCGGTGTGGGAGTGAGTTGGGACAGAGATCTGGGCAGGAAATTTTCCTTTTTCTGTGGGAAATTGCTGGGGGAATTCAGGGAGACAACTTAGAAACACCCAGAGTACTCTGCCCAGCTGTAAAGGATGTAAAAGTCCTTTGCACACCTTGAGTTTGATTTTCAGATGGATTTTCTTAGAAAATCACACTCAAGGGCAGCCAAGACATAGCCCCAGGTACCCAAGTTTCCTACAGGATGCATCAAGGCTTGATGAGCCTTGTTGTCTTTAAAAGGATCCTGGAAATGTCCAAATGCTGGTCCAAATCCAAATGGAAATTTTAAATGAGGCAGCAGTGGAGGTGTTTGGAAAGTGAGGACAAGCAGCCCTGAAATAAGATCCCACCATGGATGCTGCTCTTGCTGGGGCTTGTTTGTTCTGCAGCACCTTCCTAGCCCTGGATGGTTGCAATTTCCTTGGAGATTTTTGGTTTTTTTTTTAAGGATAAAGTGAGAAAACAGAAGAGGAAAAATGACAAAAAAAAAAAAAGAAAAGAAAAAGAAAAAGTGATTTTTAAATCAACTGTCATTCCTGGCAAGGCTGAGGATCCCAGCAAGGTATTTGTTTATTATCAGGTATTTCCTCAGGATCAAATCCAGGGGAGAGAAGTCTGGTCCTGGTTAAGGTCTGTTTAAAGCCCTCCTTGAAAAGAGATTTATGCAAGGAAATTACCTAACCTGGGGCAGGGGCTGACTCAGCGGCAGCGGCTTCTCCTCGCTCATTGTTGGTGCCTCAGGGATTTTTTATTTTTTTAGCCCCGCCGAGGGTGCCCAGTGAGAACAGCGAGGAGTCCTGGCTCACAGAACGGGATCAAAGCTCCAATTGTTTCGAAGGAAATGACCCAGCAGGAGCAGAGTGCTGGACACTGAGTTTGCTCCCAGCCTCACCAGCAGTGCCTGGCACCTCCTTTGGGGTGAGGGACCCATGAGCATCCCTCTGGTGATGCCTAAATCCACCTCTTCCCGTGGCTGTGCAAAATTCCCACCTCAACAGGAGCTTTTCCCAGGTTTTGGCCAATTTTTGGGAGAAAAGGACATCAATCTCTTCCCAGCTTTTGGCTGATATCGTGAGTGGTGGCTGTGCAAAATTGCTGCCTCGATGGGATTTTTCCCAGTTTTTTTGGCTGCTTTTGGTAGTGATGACTGTGAAGATTCCCACCTCAGCAGGAGCTTTTCCCATTTTCTGGCCACTTTTGGGAGAAGGGAACACCAATCTCTTCCCATCCTGGCTACTTGTGAGTGGTGGCTGTGCAAGGATTCCCACCTCAACAGCTTTTCCCAGCTTTTGGCCACTTTTGGTGGTGGTGACTGTGCAGATTACAGCCTCAACAAGAGCTTCTCCCAGTTTTTGGCTGCTTTTAGGAGAAGGGAACACCAACCTCTCCCCATCCTGGCTGCTTGTGAGTGGTGGCTGTGCAAAGATTCCTCCCTCAACAGAAGCTTTTCACAGGTTTTGGCTGCTTTTGGGAGAAGGGGACACCAATCTCTTCCCATTTTTTGTCACTTTTGGTAGTGGTGGCTATGCAGATTCCCACCTCAAGGGGATCTTTTCCCAGTCCTTGGCTGATTCAGTGAGCAGTATCTGGGCAATGATTCCCACCTCAATGGGCTCTTTTCCCAATTTTCAGCCACATTTGGGAGAAGGGGACACCAATTTCCTGTCACCCATGGCATGGGGGGACAGCAGGAGTGGGTGCTGTCCCGTCCCTGCTGCTCCCAACTGGAGCATTCCCCATGGAAGTGGCCCTGCCCCATGCAGTCAGCACATTTAAAGCCCAAAGGATGGAAAAGTTCATCCTTCCTGCCAGCAGCCAGTCGGATACATTTAATTGTCCTCTGGTGGGACTTCCACTTTTCTTTGGGATAAAAACTTCCCATACACAGCTGAGTTCAGGGACACTTCAATCCACAGGCAGGGCAGCAGCTCCAGAGCACATGACTAGGGTTGAAACGAGGTTTTGGAGGCAAAACACGGCCTGAGCAGGTTGTTGTATTATTTTTCCAAGGTCACTGCTGGAATATCTGGCAGCCTTTATCTCACGGCTGGGAAATTTTACTGTACTTGCAGAAAACAACCAGTATTTCTCATTCTGCTGCCCGACTCCTCGCTGTTTGTGTTGGTTTAACTTCCCTGACCCTAAAACAAGAAACTGGAGTAACGTGGGCTTGAAGCGGAGCCCGAGGTGTGTGTGAGTGATGTGTGTAATACAGTAAAGGATGGGGAAACAAACATCCAGCGAGGATGGAAACTCTTTCATCTGCATCGATCATCGACGTCCCTGCTGACAGAGCGTGGCTCTGCCAGAGGCCTCTGATCACTTTGAAATGCCTCACAAATACATCTCCCTGCACTTAAGGTTTTCCGCCGCTAAGAAATATCTTAATGCTAAAGATTTGTTTACAAGGGGTGGCTGTTTCCACTTGCTGGAGCGTTTAAAAAGTTGTTTTTTCCAACCACAAAGTAGATCTAAACATTAAGAGTTTCTCAAGTTGGGTTTCCAGCTCCTAGACTGCTATAAACATTAGGTTTCATTGGTTTAAAGCAAAATACGGCAAAAAAAAAAAAATTGCTGCTTTCGCTTAGCTTCTTGTAATGTAAAAGAAAAAGAAAAAAGAAAGAGTGTTTTAAAATAAGTTTTATTTTTAAAAGGCTCGTTGTGCAATGCCCTGTGGTTGAAATCAGGGTCATGGGGACAAAGCACTTCCCTGTTTGCACTGATGGTGCCAGGGGTGGGTTTTGGCCCTGTCCCCCTTCCCTGCCACTCTGCTGGGAGGGGGAGCTGATCAGGGTCAGCTCTGCTTTAATTCCTGCAGCCAGACAAATTGAGAGCCTGGAGCCTTCCAAGGCAGGGAGTTACCTGCAGGGTGGCTGCTGGTGGATTCTTGGGGGCTGTAAAGCCATGGGGTTTGAGCTCTGCTCCGAGGGGACACTGAGCCCTCTGCTCTCAGCTGTCCCCAGTGTTTGTTACAATTGTCCTTAAAAAAAACAACCTTTCCTAAGCCTGGGCTTATTCAGGGGTCAAGCCTGGGGATAGGGGCTCTATGTGCAGAACTGTCCTGAAAAGAAAACATTCCTGGAACTGTTCAAAGCTGGGTTGGATGGGGCTTGGAGCAGCCTGGGATGGTGGAAGGTGTCCTTGCCATGGCAGGGGTGGAATGAAATGAGCTTTAAGGCCCTTCCCAACCCAAACCATCTGGGATTCATGCTAATAGTGATTACCATGATCACTGTCCAGGCTCAGGTGTTCTTCAGGATTTTGTGATGGTTGTCTGCAAACTGTCAGCCCAGACGAGTGATGTCTGTTTGGAAACAAGGGCTGCTGTATCATTGCACTCTCCCAGTTGGATCACTGGAAGTGAATGATCAAAAGCAAAAGAATTGCTAGTTCGGAGTGGAAAACACAGTGTCTGGAAAATATTCCTGTGATATAGAAACAGCCTTTGAATCAGATGTAATGTCACCAAGTACCTCAGAAAGAGGGGCTGCCCTTTTGTAGAAAAACCTCTAATTCATACCCAGGTTTTATTTGCTATGATATTTTTACAATATCTGTAAAATTCAAGAAGTTCTGGCATGGGTGGGAATTAATTCATGACTTCAGTGTCCTTAACTTCCAGTAAACTCTGCCTAGGCTGCAACTCCTTGTGCCTTCCATATCTGAATGCTGAAACCTTGGTCAGGCCAGGAGTGGCTGCTGAGTGCTGGGAGAAGCTTTTCCTCAGGCAGGAAGGGAGAACCACTCTCTGCTGGCCCCACCTGGGGCTCAGGTTACCATAAATCTTCTGTCACATCTCACAGCAGTCGATCAAAACTCCTGCCAGGCCACCCTGGTGCTCACTCCTCACGTGCTGGATCTGTCCCCAGGCTGCTGGGGATGTCACCTGGCCTCTGCCCCTGCCCTCCAGCTGCCAGGAAACTTCCCATGGGATCTGGGAAATGCCGCAAAAAACCCTGGGCTCAGACCTAGCACGGCTCCCATCAGTTCTGCTGGTGGTCCTGTGATGCTTGGATGCAATTCTGGAAGCAGATTGTGAGAACTCCAGGTTTTTTGTCCTATCTGGTGTATCCTTGCTTTCCTTATGGGAAATTCAGGAGCTGGAAGCTCTGAGTGAATTGAACTGAAGCTAAGAACTTCTTTTAAACACAGCTGAGGCAGTTCACGTGTTCGAACTCAAATGCTGCTTCAATACTTTTGCTCTAAATTGATTATTCTTATCAAGAAAGGCACATCAGAAAGCTCCTGGGTATTTTGAGATGACTCTGGGGTAGAATCTCCTTGCTGCTATTCCGACGTCCTCTGCAAGAAGGAAGGCATTACCCATCCCACAGAGTGGCTGAAATGTCAAAATGAAGCGATTTTTAACATCCTGAGAGTAAAAAGAAATTTTGCTTCCTGGTTGTTGTTCTTTTATGTGGCGCTTTCAATCAAAGAAGTTGCACGAGTCTTTTCCTGATGAAAAGGAAAGCCACTTGTATCTCCAAAACATTTCAAGTGGAAATTGTTGATACACTCTCACTTTAGCCAAAAATATAAAAGCACTTCAGGGTGATTAAACAATAAATGTCTGTCATTCTCCTCCACAGTTACCTCTCAGTTTCCCTCGTGATGTTGTTCATGTAAATGTGAACACAACATCCAAGTTTCCTACAATCTGAGTTTATCCTGCTCTTTCTCATTTCCCTCTCTCCCCATCTGAAGATCTTCATTCTCTCTGCAGCTCAGAAACAACGCAGGAAAATCCACACATCAAAGCAACCACGTGGGAAAAGGACAGGGAAAAGTTCAAGAGCAGCAAAAAAAAAAAAAAAAAAAAAAAAAAAAAAAAATCTCTTTCTCTATTTTCCCTGATCGGAGTGAACCCAAAAGAAGGAACCCAGTGCTGTGGTCGGCACAGCCGTGGCTCCGTGCTGGAGCAGGACAAGGACACCTGTGCTGGGCTGAGCACGGCACAATGCTCGGAAATCAGGGAAAGTTCATCTCCAGGCAGGGATGGCTGCAAGGAGACAGTGCACAGAATGCACAGAGCCTCAGCCATGGCACGGGCCAGAAATGGGAACAGGATATGTTTTTCCCATGGTTTGGGAACAATGTGAATGCTTTCTCACACACTGTTGGTGAAGCACTTTGGCACACCTGTGCACTTGGACAACTCTATTATACTCCAAGGTCTCCTGCTCGGCTGCTAAGGGCTCTTTTCCTCTCTAAGAACATGGATTGATTATGTGGAAACATGATTTGGTTTTGTATTTGTGCTGGATCGTGGATCAGGAGGAAGTTGCAGCAGGTTCTGGCTCCTGAGCAGAGCTTTCTGCTGCACAGCTCAGAGCGAGAGAGGAGCAGGGGCAGCCCGGAGATGTTTACACAGCTCCCTTTTTATTTTGACCATCCTGAATAAGGAAAAATTGTTTACGTGCTCCAGAGGATGTTTTGCCACTGTCACTTCCTACAGAAACATCCACAAGACAAATCATTCCTTGTGCCTTTGGCTGGAGTCCCCCAGGAGAGAGGACAGATCTCGCTCCTCCCTGGGCCCAGCAGTGCTGCAATCAGCTCTGCCACATCCAAACAAATCACAGTTGCTCCAGGGCATCTGCATCTTGTTATGCCGGATGATTTTGGGTGGGATGCACAGCAACAGGAGGTCTCGGATCCCTAGGCAGGTGGGATGAGCTTTGTCCCCAAATATCTCCACCCCACTCCTGGTGGGAGCCACACAACCATTCAATGCCACTGGCTTCTTAAATATCCCCTGCAATGAATTTAGAGTTTCATTTTATATTTAAGGATGAGTTTGGCATGCTTAGGGGGTGGGGACAGCACACAGCTGCTGCCCTGAGAAGTGGATCCCGTGTCACCTCCCATTTTGAGAGTTAGCAGAGGGTCCAGCTGGTTTTTCCTTATCTCCAGATGACTCCTAAGCCCCGTCAGTTCCAGGCTCAGCACTGGTAGAAATGAAGATCCCCTCAGAGTGTAAATTTAGAGCCTATCCTATTTGAGCACCACCACCAGAGCCAAATTCTCAGATTCCTGAGCTCCTGCAGCTCCAGGTCTGGTGGAGCAGTCGTGTCTCATCAGTGGGACAGCACGAGTTGTTTTTCTAAGCTGTAAAACAGGGTGGCTGCAGTCAATTCAAAGTTTACCATTTTCCATCCCCAAACAGGGCAAAAAAAAATCCAGAGAATTGCAACATTTTCCCCATAAATGTCCTTTAAAAGTGTTTTCAGCGATCGTTTGGCACAGCAACACAATTTCCATCAAAAACTGTTGAAGGACAGGACGGTTCCCCTCCTTTCCCCCCACAGCCGGGAAGGATAATTTGTCCCTGCAAAAACCATAAGAAATTTTCCAGCTCAGGAACCAAGGCCCAGCCAATACCTGGCCACGTGTGTGCAGGAGCTCGGAGATGCCGAGGGAGCTCCGTTCCCTGTGGAGCACAGCCCGTGCCATGCTCAGCCTTGGAATGAGTCAGGAGAAGTCAAATGAAGAAAACACACGAGGCAGCATCACGCACAGGGGCCGGAGCTACCTGGGTTTTATAACATCCACTCGGGTTCCAATTTCATCCGCTTGGCAAACGCTCTCCTGGTGGAAATAATTGAAGCCCGAGAGTCAAAAGCGATGGAGGAAATATCTAAGCTATGAAATGTCAGGTTGCTTTCCAAAAGGGTTCCAATCTCCAACCACATCAAGAAGGGTGTCTGAAAAGACAATCAGGATTTTGGTCAATTAAATGTAGTGTTTTCAGTTTTTCTTTTGGTTGGGAAAGCAGGGCTAGAGGAATGCCTGCTTTTTGTGGGGGTTTATC
The DNA here is from genome assembly GCF_963662255.1 of Cinclus cinclus. Taxonomy (NCBI): domain Eukaryota; kingdom Metazoa; phylum Chordata; class Aves; order Passeriformes; family Cinclidae; genus Cinclus; species Cinclus cinclus. The sequence goes on from NC_085065.1 coordinate 10,539,369, forward strand.
CTCCACAATCCTGCAGACCTTGTTTTTTAGCTGCAGGTCCTGGGATATTTTCTACTCAAGGATTTGTATTTTCTGTAAATTTCCATTCAGATTATCCTAAATGAGCATTCTGGGAGCTTGTTTTCATGATTTTTGTTTTTCAGCTGCAGATCCTGAGATGTTTTCTCCTCAAGGATTTGTATTTTCTGTAAATTTCCATTCAGATTATCCTAAGTTAGCGATGTGGGAGCTTGTTTCCATTCTAGTTTTGCATCAGGGAGGTGAAACCTTCAACACTTCCAAACTGCAGCCAAGGAGGTAAATATTCACTCTCCAATTAACTCCTACTAAAACTATGTTTCAACCTGAGACTGCAGAACCTGCTGCACAGGGGGATTAATTTTGGATGAATATCAGCCACATCTACTGCCCAGCAAACCCTTAAATAAATAAAGTGGTTCAGAGTGGAAAAGTCATTCCTGAACACAAACCATGAGGCAACATCCATGTCTGAAAACTGAATATCAAAGGTACCAACCACTCACTCTTCCATTTGACAGCTTGTTCCTCATCCCCAAGGAGCCAGGAATTCTGTAATGACTCTTTCAGGGTTGCTTGAAACCTTTCAAACTTCATAGAAAATGGGAAAGAAGGATGAATGTATTCTTGAATATTAAAAAAAAAAAAAAAAAGTCAGCTTTATTTTCCTGGGGGAATTGAACTATATTATTTACATCCTGTGGTATGAATAAATAAACAATCCCTAACCAATTTCAGACTTGCTGCTGTTTTGGCTGGCAGAACCTTTGCTTGGAAAGGCTCAGCTAATGCTGCTCTGACCAGCTCCCATTTTCTTCTTCCCTTCACTTCTGTGCCCCTGGGCCCCCCCACTTCCACTCTCCCTCCTTGCTGATCACTTTCATGTTTTCTGGTTTCCTCTGTTGCCTTTTTTTAGGAGACAAGGTCCTTTCCACATCCATATTTTAATTATTCTCAGTTGCCAAATTGTCTCTTGTTGCACCCTGCCAAGGAGGTGGCACCCATAAAATTTGTATTTATGGTTTGGGGATAAATTAGCACAGGGATGTGGGATAAATAAAATGTTTAAAATAAGCTACTGGGTCCTCCAGGATGGCTTGGGGTTCAAGTCCTTGCAGTCTCTGCTGTCACTGAACTTTGGTGACTTCCCTGCTCATCTTTGCTCTGTTACCCTGTGGAAACCATTCCCAGCTCTCATCCCAAGATGCTGCTCCACTGCGGGTGACAAAGAACTTCTCTGCACCAGGTCCTTGCAGTGCTGCAGTTTCTGGAGCTCTGAAAAGCCAGCAGAAAAGGAGGCACAAAAATAACAGCCCGTAAGGAGATTAAAAGCTTGAGTATAATCAGGGAACTGGGTTGTGCAGGGATGAATCGCTCCAGGTGTAAGTGGGGAAGGGCCACCATGGCTCCTCACCATCCCTGGGTTCATTCCACCACCAGGCTCTGCACCTGCCTCAGCCTGGCTGTGGTGCAGAGCGGGAGCTGCACTCTCCATCCTCCTCCTCATTTAGGGGTCTTGGGGCTGAAGATCCCTGGGGAGCCTTTGGGAACAGAATCCTTCATTTCACTGGGGCTGCCTCACTCCTGTCTCCATCCAGCACAGGACACCAGGGCACTTGAGGACAAGGCAAGGACCTCTCCAAATCCCCAGGCTGAACCCATACCCTGGCAGGTGCTGAGTGCATCAACACTGGATTTCTTCCCTCCTGTAAATCCAGCAGGGGAGAAAACTGTCCTGGAGGCGAAGCTGGCTTAGAAAATGCTGTTTATTCCCTTGAACTCCCTGCGAAAGACACAATAGAACAATGGGCTGGAGGCGATGGAGAGGCAAAGCCCTGAGGTCACCTTCTCCTGTCCCAGCTGGTGCAGCATTGTTCCCTGATGGGAATTTCTGCCCGTGGCTCAGCTCCGTGACCATGTGTTTCCTACCACTGCTGCTCCCTCCCCCAGTCCTTCCGCCTCTTTGTTACTCCCTCAGAGGCCAGGATTATTAATTAAACCTCACTCAGGCTCTGGGGGAGATTGGTGTGAGGAACCTCTATCTTAGACATAGGGAGCTGATGCAAAAGGAATGGGAATGACCTTGGGAAAGGCACAGTGAAGAGGCACCATCCATGGCAGGAGGATGTTTATGGGCACCTCGGAATGCCTGAGCTCAGGAGAAGTGCCAGGAGGCAGGAGGTTCCTGGGATGGCACTCATGGGACCGTCCCCACTCTGGGATGAGAGCTTGGATCTCCACAAAGCTGGGCAGGCTTCATCAGAGCTTTTGGGGGCACCACCCACCCAAGGATGTGGGACAGGTCCTTGGGAGATGTGGGGTTTGCTGGGATATGGATTGAACCTCAAACATCTGAGCTCCTGCTGGTTGTGCACAACGTTATCTGTGTGGGTGGCTAAACCCTCTGTCCTTACACATCTAAAAGGAACTTCTTTTTTTCCTTTTTTTTTTTTTTTTTTTTCAAATTACCTTCAAGAACTGTCCACAGGAGAAGAACCACCCAACAGCACAGAGCAAAAAACTACATGAAATAATCTCTGCAATACACCCCATGGCTAGCAAGGGGTTTAGGGCACTCAGTAGCACTTGCAGGCACAGCTGCATGTCCTTCCTGTTCCACTCAGGACTGTGTATCTCCATCAGGATGATTTATCCCAGCAAACAAACCTTTTTGGGGAAGAGTCCAATGACAGGGAAGTGGCAGCAGCTCCTCAGGAGGCACAGACAGCAAAGGACCTCCTGTTCTGGCTTGGGATCAGGGACAAGGCCAGCACAGGGGCTCGGGGAGGAACTCGTTATCATTTATTAAATATCTGACACCCCTCTCTTAGCACAGAGATAAATACCCACATATTTAACACAATCTAATGGATTCTGCAGGATTCAGGGAGTGCTGCTGCTCCAGTTGTCTGAGCTGGCGGCTCCCAGTTTGTGGCCATATGGTTGGCTGTGAATTGGGCTAATAAAAATGGAGTGAAGTTTTTTTCTTCTTTTTTTCCCCTCTATTTTGTTCTTCCTGACCTTACTCAGTGCCATAAATACCTGTGTGTAGCAGAGGGTTTATAAATAGCACAGTAGCATCCACTGACAGCAGACTGGTGTTAAGTCTGACTTAACAGTCAGGCTCTGGATCGCAGAAATGTGGAGCTGGAGAGGCCTGGGAGAGGAATATGTGGCCAATAAAGATTTGGGAAGCTAAAGTCATTCAGAAAGCTCAAAACTAGGCAAAAAAAAAAAAATTATACCAGTCTGCTGCGGGACAAGGTTCTGAAATGGAAATGCCTTATGCCAATATTGCCCCTCTGAGGTAGCCCTGAAATTCCATATAAATTTACGGTGGAGCTGACAGAGATTTTGAGTAACTCGGTGTGTCTGGACGTCTGGCCCAGTCCAATAATAACATGAAAGGGAATTTTGTGCATATCCTTTGCTGATCCGGAGACTTTGGACTCGAGTTTTGCGGCTTTTTTTTTTTTTTCTTTTTTTTTCTTTTTTTTTTTTTTTTGACGGTTGTCTACAAATTGTGGGATTCTCGAACGGATCTGTGATTCCTGAGAGTCCATAAATTTTCTCAGCAGTGGCTGCTGGTATGTGAGACTTCTGCAACTGCAGTGCCAATCAGGAGTTATTCAGCTCCTACAGAGACAATCTCCTTCCCTTATGGGATTGCCTCGGTCTTTGCCTGTCCCAGGCATGCACAAGCCATGAGTCAATGCCTAAAACTCCGGCAACCAGAGCTCAAAACATGATTATTTTTAGTAAAAACGTATCAAAATTGGCGCTTTTTAAATTTGCTTTCTTGCTTCTGAGTCTGCAGGGCTTCTACATCCCCTCTGCTGGAAACCAAGTTTCAAAATGAAGCACGCTGCAGTTCCTACATAAATCCCACCCTCTGGAAGTCAGAAGGGAAAGGTTTTCCCAAGAAGTCTGGGTTTTGATGGATTTTTGGATCCTTTGACAGCTGGTACAAGTGTGAGTGCCAGCTGAGGCTTCTCGCACTGCTGGGGATTTCCTTCTGTGTCTGCTCCCTGGGGATTTTGGAGGGTTGGACTCCTGCAGAACATCCTTCAGCAGAGCCAGTGAGAACATCTCACCTCTTGCTGCTCTTGTGAAAAGCCTTTGAGTGGCTGATGAAGATCTGGTGTCATCAGAGCAGTGGCCACGCACAGATTGCACTGGTTGACTTCAAGATTGCACTGGTTGACTTCAAGAATCAGCTCTTTCCAGGAAAAGGATTTTGAAGCTGAGTGGACGGATAATCTTTATCTCAGCCATGACTGAGAGCAGCAGCGTCAGCACAGAGCTGAAACCACAAGGGCCATCTGCCCTCTCACTGAACACTCAGACCTCTCTTTTCTCCTGAAGAACTGAAGGAATTGAAAAAATTGTGAAGTCTGAGGAGGAAAAATAGCATTTTCCGGATGGCAATTGGGTGGTTCTTCCTATGATGTCTTCTAAGGGATACTTATGTCCAAAGAGGCAGCAAACACTGAGATTTGGGCTCATCAGGATGAACCTCTGGTTCCACCATCCTTACTCATGGCAGCACACTGCCAGACAAACCTGAGGCTGTCTCATAGGTCACACACCACAAAGAGGTGGAAATGGAAGAGCCTGAGAGATGCTGTGCTGCTCTTTGGAGGGGATCCCACCATGGATGCCGCTCCTTTTGGCTTTCATGGTTTTCAGGATGAGAATCAGTCCTTCTCCCTCCCCTTGTTGCTGTTAGTCCTTCAATCCTCTGTAATTCCCACTGCAGTTTTTTTCCCTGCCTCACGCTGCTGTGCTGAGGTAAGAGGGAGTATTTTCAAATATTGGTTCTTCCACTGAGGAGAAACATCTCCGCACGGAGACAGCAAAGCAAGGATACGTTCATGGTGTCCCACTGGAACCCAGGGCTTGATGGAGCTGCACAACCCCTCCAGTTCCTTCATTCCTTCACTTCAAAACAGCTCCCCTGGCCAGGACCTTTCTTTCTTCCCCAAACTCTTTAATGCAAAACCTTGAGTGCACTTTTTGACCAAGACGTCCAAAATGCCCGCATTTCATTTCTCTATTCTCCTCTTCTCCTTCCCTCTTTCCCCCATCTTCCCATTTTATTTTTCCGTTTGACAGGAACAACCGAAAGAACACCCACAACTTTCACATCCAGCTCCTGAACCTCAGCTCGTTTTCTTTTTCCTTGGCTCTACAACCTGAAATTGCTCTGACTTTCTGAGCAAGTTTTATCTCACAAAACAAATGGTTCTGAGCTTTCCTACAGGCAATCCCCAGCCACACTGGGCACGACAGGATGTGTTGAACCACCTTCTTCTTTGCTTCCCAAAGCAAATTCCACTTTACTCCACACATTAAAGCAGACGGGAAATCATCTGAGCCCTCAGTATAAGTCAAACCTCTCCAGTAAGGTAAATGTTTTTCCTACAAATAATGCCCTGCATGTTTGATCAACTTTGAAACCACAATATCTATAAGCACCTCGAATGTTAAACAAGGCATGAGCCAGATGTATTTACCAGCCAGGAGACTTAAAAGCCATTCTTGACGTCAAGCTGTGAAGATCAAATATTCCAACTTGGTGGCTGCCAATACGGTTCCCAAGCATTGTCCAGATCCAAACCCCATTGTACTTGTTTTTGTTTTTGGCTTTTCCTCAGACCACTGGTGTTCTTAAATAAATAAGTTTCTAGGTCAGCTTGCTGATGGATGTTAATATAGCCATGATTTAAATCCAGTGGTGATATCAGCTTCTAATAAGGGATAAATCAATGGCTGTGGTTGCTGTGCAAACATGTAGGGAACAACCCGGATTTCTGAGCGGCTTTTAGGGTGGGTTGGATTTGTACTGATGACTTCTCTGCACAGGTTCCAGAGCAATTGCACAAATTCAGGGCTGGATTCTGAAACAGTGGCTCAGGTTTAGTGGTAGCAGCGTCAAAAAGTGATGACGCTTGTAGAGTAAATGTCTTGAAAAAGATCTTGAAAAAGTGTGTTGGATTGTGACTCTCCACCCACTGCCATCAGTGAGTACATAAAAATCTGGCTCTGACATCTCTGGGACAAATACACTAATTTTCCATATACTGATCAACAGTTTTACATTTCCTGATAAACATTTACGGCCTTCGTGGAATTCCAGCTGGGTGTAATTATTGTCCACAATGCGCATGGGTTGCTGCATCAGACCTCGAGATAATTTGAAATGCCACAGGGTTGTTAAAAAGGCAATAAACCTCATTTGAATCTACTCAGCTCCGACAGAGTTCATGCGTGAGGATTTTGTGGTGAGGGTCACGAGAGGATTTTCTCTTTCCTTCTTTCTCTTCAGCTTTGTTTTAGGAACACCCTTTGTCCCACGTGGATGCAGGAGGGACCACATGTCCTGGGCAAACAGGGACACTGAGGAAGCCTTTCTGATGCACTTGGCATCTTTTGTCACTCAAGGAGCTGATGGGATGTCCCAGGCTGTGTCCCCTCCTGCCCCAGCACCCTGCACATGCCCCGCAATGGATGTAACTGGTGAATAATCCCATATGGAATAACTACAACATGTTCTGAATGTTCCTTTGTAAGCACAGAGCAAGGAGAAAGGATGAAAGAATAAAACCTGGCACCCACTGTGCTGTTCAGGATGAGCAGGGAGGGAAATAAGTACCTGGCTTAGGCATCCTCTGGGGGATCCAGACACCGCAGGGCTCTAAAGCGTCTGCCTCTCCCCAAATTTAGTTTCTCAGACTGATGCTGCTGAGCCTTTACACCCCAGTTGAAGTCTGAGCCGGATGTCCCTGATTTAGTGCTGGCTCTTTGTCCAGGAACACCAAATGTGTGGAAGGTCCAGAGGCACAGACTGCAGCATCCTCTCCTCGAGCCCCTGAAATACAAATTAGCCAGTCTGGTATTTGACCACGGGCTGTTCTTACAGCATTTTTTTATTCTGCACTTTGATTTTCCATGGCTGTTGCCAAGACAGAGGCTCTCCAGGACCCCCTCCCAGCCCATCCCATCTTGTCCAATCCCCTGGTTCTTCATCCTTGCTTTTCCCTTTTTTATTTTCCAGATCAGACCTTGGCTCCTTCTACCCCTTCTCTTCCCCACTGGCTTTTGTGGCCTGCTTGAGAGCTGGTTTTTGTGTCTGATGAGTGCCCACGAAATCTCTCCTTGCTGGCACTGCCTCACCCCAGTGTTCCCAGCACTGACTGGGTTGGTGTTTTCTTAATATTAACTTCTGCCTTCCTCCTGGGTGTTGGACTGCAATGAAAAGGGCAATGAATTAATGAAATATCTACTGCAGCTGACTTTAAATGATCCTAAGAAAAAATAAATTCTGAGTCCTACTTAGTCCTGATTAGTTCAATTACCTGCCAACACAGGCTGCTTCTTTATATTTCCTAATTCTTTGCCCAAGCTATTATTAAATGTCTGAAGGAATTGCCTTCCTCTGCTTTCCTTGAGGAAATAATTCCAGTGCCTAATAGCTCTCCCTGGCAGGAAAACCCTGCTGAAAATCTTCTTTTTGCACCTCCTCCCTTCACCCGGACGACACTGAACAATTCCTGTCTGTCCTTGAGGAATATATGTCTTCACATATTCATAGCTAATTATTATTTTTTCCACTTTCACAAGGATTTGGCCACAAAGTGGTAACACTTCAAAGATCCCAACCTCAGATACTTTGGGAACATTGCCTCATTATCTGCAGTCACTGGCAGAGACATCCAGCTTCTCATCTGAGCTCCAAAAGCTGGCACCAAACCCAGCTAAAGCAGCACTTTGGGCTCTACCCTGACTTCAGGAGAAGTTTGGGACTTTGGGAAGTGACACCCAATCATGGCAACATTCCCCCTCCCTCTTTACCGGGTCCTCAGCCACAACCCAGCCAGACAGGACATCCTTACTTGGAGATAAAATGCAAGGGAACTGCTTTTGCTCCAGGAGACTCTGTGCTCTTCCCAGGAGCTCACCAGGAGCTGTGGTCAGCTGTGGGAAGTGAGGTTGGATCCCTGGTTTTAACAAGGGTTTTTGGTTTGCCTAGGTTGTCCCCACCAGCAAAACATGCAGCACAGGAAAGGGACAATCAGGGACATTTTACTGTCCCAAGTTGTTGTTGCAGTGCAATAACTGCCTCGAGGGTTTTTTTGACATCTTTCAAATGCAAGGGATGCGAGTTTTGTCTTAGAGAGAAACGCTTGGAAGGATGAAACAGAAAATCAGATGGAGGTGAAGTCTGAGGGAGAGCCACAGAGAGTCCTGACACGTCGTCCCCAGGGCCTGGGGAAATCAGGAATTAACAAAGCAGTCGGCTCTGTTGCATTATTGGGGTCATTCCAGCAGTTAATTCCAGTGGCTGCCCAGCCGGGAAGGCACTCACGGGTTTCAGGAAGCCTGAGAAGGCTTAGGCACAAACTTTAGTCCTGGTTTTGGGGACTTTGAGTGGGGCTGAGCAGGGATGTGCCAGTGCACCCATCCCCTCTGTCAGCACTGCACAGCTGGATGTGGTGCTGGATGCAGGGCCCCCCTGCACATCTGGATGCAGGGCAGCACCACTGCCCGAGGCTGCTGGAGGCTGTTACACGACTCACGACTCACGTTTTAAATCAGAATTTTAAAAAACCTCTAACCTCAGACAGAGACAAATGTGTTTAATTACTGCTTTGATGGGGCTTTTCACACCCCTGGTTTTTGGCATTTTGGGGCTGGCAGGTTTCTGTCACCTCTCCAGCTCCTGATGGAGACATCCCCATTTCTCAGCCTGGATTACAAAGATTTTGTCGGGCAGCCTGGGCTCTGCTGCCTCAGCCAGAGTTTCACTGGAGCCCATCAAACGCAGAGCTCAGTTATTATTTCATAAAGTGCTCTGTAACTAAACTGATTTACAGCCTTCCTGGGGGCTGAGCATCCCGGCCCGCCAGACTCCAGACTGATGGGAATTTAAAGGGCTTAGTTGAAAACTCCCAGAAAATAAAATAAAACGGGGAATGATCTGCATCTGTATAATGGAAATTATTCCCTGCCACAATGGCATCAGCAGAAATGCCCAGTTTATCTATTTATAGCCTTATCTGGGTCTAAATAGCCATAAATAGCAGTGTAAAACACTGCAGCTCGATGGATGTGTGGGGATGTCTTTTCCAGCCACTGAGATGTTAAATCAATTTTATAACAAGTTGCTCTTCCAGCCACTGAGTGGCTGTAAATGTTAAGTGTTTTTACAGGCGATTTTTTCCCCAGCTGCTAAGCAGCTTTAAATGTTATCAAAAAAAAAAAAAAAAAAAGAAAAAGCTGCTGCTTTTCCAGCTGTTCAACCACTCTAAGCATTTTAAATGGATTTTTTTTTTTAACTCACTAAAACCTATTTATATTTTACTCACAAAGCAAGTGCAAAATTGTCCTGGCTCTGTCTAGGTCTTGTTTTTATTGTATTTTTTTTTTTCTTCTTTGAAACCTGTGAATAAAAATTCTTTCTGTGTCTGAGGAAATTTTTTTTTTTTTGAGGAGAGAAGGGGCTTTGCTTTAACGAGTCCAAGATGAACATTATGAGTTCATCTCAGCATTTAGATACCTCAAAAGCACCGTGCTTGTGGTACACTCAGTGGAAACACTGTTCTTGTGGTATGTTCAATGGAAATACTGTACTTGTGGTATTTTCAATGGAAAAAAAATATTATTGTGGCTTTTCCAATTCAGGAAATGCTGGTCGGTCTTTAAACCAGGGGAAAAAGAGGGAGTGGAGGGTGAGAGAGCTAAATTGAGGTGACAGCGGAATGGAAGAATTATTTTATTGTAACGAGGTGGGGAGAGATATACGAAGAGTTTCGGGCAGGAAAATGGAAAATTCTTGTGGCCCTTGAGGATTCATAACAGTGGGAGAAGGAAAAAGATCTGGAGTAATGTTAAGGGAGAGGTGTAGGACAAAACTGGGAAGGAAGAATGGTTTGGTGGAAAAATGGAACAAAAAGAAAAGGAACAGCATGGAGATGTGTTAGAAAAAGGGGGATGAAGATGAGAAATCTGCTGGTAAATGAAACAATTAAGAAAAGATAAGAGTAATCAGTTTGTTTTTGGTCCCTAAGTCAAGGATCCGAAGTATTCCTGCATGTTCAGAGGAATTAATGGATTTTACTCCCCTGGTTAAACCCATCCTGGGACTGCACCAGGTCTTGTGGTCACTCTGGATGAGGACTTGTAGCACTTTGGATCTTTTATCCAAGGATTGGGATCAGACAGGGAGAGCTGGGGATGAGGTGGCCCCTTCCCACTGAGGCTGGAGCCTAGAAATGACATTTCTGCATCTAAACCTACCAAGGTTCTGAAAAAACAATCAAACTGCAACAATTAGAAAAACTAACGAGGAGAAAATTCAAAATAATTTTGATATCCATCAATTATTTTGGTGAAAAAAAAAAAAGTAGGATTTAGTTTAGGCAGGAAAGAGGTAAGAAGTTCTTCCCAGTCTGCCACTCATAATAATGAATTTGAGAGATGTTTGGGAGGTGGGTTTAGGTGCCCTGGTTGGGTTTACAGCAAAACCCACCAAATATCTGCATAAACACCACACTTTTGTTCTATTAAAAGTAAATATTCCGTATTTCCATGTGTGGAGCAGTGAGAGTTGATTTTCTTTTTGCTTGAACCCGTGAGGTTTCCCTCTGCTCTCCTACCAGGGCAACATCTGAGCAACTTCTCCAGTCTACAAAAATTCAGTTTACAGAAGATCCAAAGTGATTTAATCAATATTGGATTAACCCAAATTTGCAGTAAAGTCCTTTTGGCCACATTCTCATCTCTTTGTCTTTGCTTTCGAAGAACTTTGGAGTTATCAGCTCTTGCTGGCCAAAAACATTGTGGAAAGTGAATTTTGGAATCACACAGAGAAGTATTTACAGAAAGTGACATTTTGGGTTCCACCAGGAAATATTTGCACCAGATGTGCTCCCAGATGCCTCCAGCCAGGGCTGAAAACCCCATCATGTGACCAGGCAGAGTTTAGCAACTCAGATCAGATTTTGAAGACTCCTAACGACTCCACAGAGCAGACAGATCAGAAATTTGGTGTTTCTGGAACAAATTTATCTGCTCTGATAAAATCCAAGGCTCCAGGAAATCAGAGGGAAGGAAGATTTCTTGTCTCTTCAGGAGCTTCAGGTCAACACCATCATGAATGGATTTTTTTTAAATCCCAGAATTTGCTTTTAGATCATCCATAAAGACAAGGGGAAAGGTAGCGAGTGGATTAATATCCAAAATATTTTAATCTTCTGGAGAATCATTACAGCTGTAAATCCTGTTGGATCTTCGTGTTTCCTACAAAAACTGAGTTAACAGCTTGCATCACCTCATAGTTCTCCCCACTGACCATAATTTCATCAGCCTGTTACTAAACCCACACATATTTAAAGCTGGAATTCCCTGCTGAACATTGGATCATCTGACAGGAGGCACTTGGAATCATTTTAGAGTGACACAGCAAATCCACAGAGGCTGCTCGCTCTCCCTCCTGGGAATTGCTGCTGGTGCTGAACCTGGACAGGTCCTTTGAGGACAGCTGGCAGATTTTGGGGTAAAACACCCTTGTGCTTGGGCTCAGCTCTGTCAAACTGGTTTTAAATCCTTCTTGATAATCTGAAACATTCCTCATGCTCTCTCCCAAGCTACCCCATGAAGGATCCCTGAACCCCAAAGTACAAATCGTTCTCTGGGCAGCAAAACAGTTCAAATTTGTGTCTTTATTTTGCATTTTCCTGGTGCAGAATTGCTGCTCCTCGCTGGGATGGGAGGCCCTGGCAGCTCCTGCTTTCTTGGCTCACAGGGGTTTCTCTCCAGCAGGTTCCAGAGTTGAGCCCACCCCAGGGGTGAATCGATCTTCAGCCACACAAGTCCCATGGATGCTCTCACTCTCTGGGCATGAACGGATTCGTGGTCCATGAAATCAAGGGAGGTGTTGGATACATCGATTTTGGCTTCTTCACCCCCTTTGCTGGTACAGGATTGTTGAAGGTTTACTTTTGGTGCTTTGTCCAATCTAATGACAAACTGCTCAAACAGTGAAGCTTCTCCCTCATCCTTTGGAAGAATTTTCCACAGCCTAATAAGATTTCAGCACTTGGAAGTTTATCCAGCCTAAACTTTCCTCTGCTTAACGTTATGCTTTGAGTCCTTATACCCTTTTCACCATCCTAAACAATTCCTCTTCTCCTCCGTGTTTACAATCCACAAGATTTCCCTCTGCCTTCCAAGGAGAAGTTTCCAATCGGTATTCATGAAATGGAAAAATAAATGACAAACAGAAGGTTCAGCAGGGAGAACCTCCTGCTCTGCAGCACTCAGATGTTTGTGCAGCCACTGGGTGTCCTTCAAAACAGACCCAATTTCCATCATTTTCTGCTGTCCAGCTGTATCCTAATGGTGTGAGACACATCTTCAGCCCAAACCAACTTTATGAGCTGCAAACCTTCAACTTCCAGACAAACGCTGTTTAAAAAAAAAAAAAATAAAAAGAATCTTAAGCCAAACAAACCCTGAATTTTTCTTTTTTTTTTTTTTTTGACTCTTTTGCTGTTGCTGTTTTTGTCTGAGCATGAAGTGGTTGAGTCTACATGGTCAAGGGTTGTTTGTGTGGAGTGCTGGGGTCTGGGCATCCTGTCCATAGAAAGAGTTAAACCTCCCAGGATGCAGGAGCTTTGTTGTGTCTGATGAAGGCAGACTTTCATTAGGCCTTTTACCACCAGCTCTTGGAACCCTTCCACTTCATGCAAGTCAAAAAACCACAAATATTCCTCTCCTTATATCAGTACCAGAAGCTGGGAGCATGGAATGCTTCAGAATGCTTTGAACCCCGTAATTGTCTCTTGTAATAATACATTTTTTACATTCGAGCTTGGGAGATATCAAGGAGAAAGGACGTAGCATGTTGGTTAAAATGAAGAATTAAATTATGGCCATGGAAACAAAAAAAAAATGAAAAGAAAAAAAAAAGAGAAAATAAAGAAAACAAGAGATACTTTCCACTGTTCTCAGAAGAAAGTGATTTGGGACAGGATGAATCAGAATGGAGCTCTGGATGATTTTGTGTTCCATGGACAGAGGGATGGACAGAGGGAAGCTCAGGGTGGGATGGACCTGAGGGAAAGCTCTGCCTTGTACTTGAAGCCTCTGGTGCTACAACACCTCCTGTGAAACAGCAAATGAGGGCTTGAAGTGTTGGGTTATTGAGTGTGGGGTTTCTATCCTGTCCCAGAGAACATGGGGATGTTACCCATGAATCACAGAGCTCTTGTGCTCCTCACCCCATCTCCATCATCAATGCACCTCCAATCCTCAGCCACCCTCCCTGCTGGCCTGGCCCTTCCCAGCCCTGCCTGGCCTCAAGCTCTCTTTCACTAAAATCACTTTGTGCCTTGATTTCCCCCCCCTTTTTTTCCCCCCTGTAGAGCTCTTAGATCTACATTTGTATCCAGAAGCACTTTTATATGAAAATATCCAATTTCATTCTCTTTGGAGATTTTAGGTGTTACCCCTGTGTTCTGAATAACTCCTTAGTACTTGTTTTTTTGTTTTTTTTTTTTTCCTTGTGGGCCATCTTCCTCCTCTGGATTCTGCCTGAGATGTGGCATCATTTAATCACAAAGAACTTCCCAAACCACTCTGCAGAATTCCTCCTGAGGGTTACTCAAATATTTCTACAAATGGACCTCAGGAAAGATTTTGACTCTGGGAATCCTAATCCCAAAATATGATGCCCTCCTGAGAAAGGCCAGGATGAAGAAGCCAGAGAGGAAAAAAAAAACCCAAAAAACAGCGGTGCAAGAAGGTAAAAAAACTCAAACCCCAACAAAAACCCATCTTTCAGAAGCTGGTTCAAGTCATTGTTAGTACCCTGTCATTTGATTGTATCCCAAATCCACAAAAGACATCAGAAAATGAAAAACAAAACCAAAAATGAAACCTAGCAATGTTATAAAAGAGTTTAGAGCACAATAATTTTGTGCTAAATTAAAGGACTATTTACATCTGGAAAAATGTAGATGGAAACAGAGTATTTTCCTTTTTTTTTCTTAGATTGACTGGATGCTGATTTCTGGGTTCAGACATCAGTGACCTAAATCAAAGAAGCTCTGACCCCTTCGGCTGTGAAATCAGCAGGAACAGGGGGTGCAGCTCAACAGAGGAGGCCAAAGAACTTTATCCCTTTGGTGCTGCACAAACATCCCCAGTTCAGAATTCTGGGCAGATCCAGAGCAGGAAAACTCAGGATTTTCTTGGATTTTGCAGCCAGGTGACCCCAAATTATCTTCCGAGAGGGAATTGGGGTCTGACCCCAGCACTCCTGTTCACAGTCCTGCTCAATTCAGGCAATAATTTCAAAATAAATCAATGAGGGAGAGTGACCCAGATTGAGAAGGAGCTGAGGGGAAACAAGGAAGGAGAAACAAGGAAGGGAAATAAGGATATACCGTGATTAGGAGGGTCTTGTCAGCATTTTAATATTTATTTATTGTTTCAGGAATTTTATTAAAGAACCTAGAAATTATTCCTGATTCAGCTCAATTAAAATTCACTTTAAACTGCCAGAGGTCAGGGGTATCCATCCATCCATCCATCCATCCATCCATCCATCCATCCATCCATCCATCCATCATCCATCCACCCATCATCCATCCATCCATCCATCATCCATCATCCATCCATCCATCATCCATCCATCATCCATCCATCCATCCATCCATCCATCCCTCCATCCATCCATCATCCATCCATCCATCCATCCATCCATCCATCATCCATCCATCATCCATCCATCCATCATCCATCCATCCATCATCCATCATCCATCCATCATCCATCCATCCATCCATCCATCATCCATCCATCCATCCATCCATCCCTCCATCCATCCATCATCCATCCATCATCCATCATCCATCATCCATCCATCATCCATCCATCCATCATCCATCATCCATCCATCATCCATCCATCCATCCATCATGCATCCATCATCCATCCATCCATCCACCCATCCCTTCATCCATCCATCCATCATCCATCCATCCATCCATCCATCATCCATCCATCATCCATCCATCATCCATCCATCCATCCATCCATCATCCATCCATCATCCATCATCCATCCATCCATCCATCCA
The DNA here is from genome assembly GCF_963662255.1 of Cinclus cinclus. Taxonomy (NCBI): domain Eukaryota; kingdom Metazoa; phylum Chordata; class Aves; order Passeriformes; family Cinclidae; genus Cinclus; species Cinclus cinclus. The sequence goes on from NC_085065.1 coordinate 10,554,532, forward strand.
TCCATCCATCCATCCATCATCTATCCATCCATCCATCCATCATCCATCATCCATCCACCCATCCCTTCATCCATCCATCCATCCATCCATCCATCCATCCATCCATCCATCATCCATCCATCATCCATCCATCCATCCATCCATCCATCCATCATGCATCCATCCATCATCCATCCATCATCCATCATCCATCCATCCATCCATCCACCCATCATCCATCCATCATCCATCCATCCATCATCCATCCATCCATCCATCATCCATCCATCATCCATCCATCCATCATCCATCCATCCATCCATCATCCATCCATCATCCATCATCCATCCATCCATCCATCCATCCATCCATCCATCCATCATCCATCCATCCATCCATCCATCCATCATCCATCCATCCATCCATCATCCATCATCCATCATCCATCATCCATCCATCCATCATCCATCCATCATCCATCATCCATCCATCCATCCATCCATCCATCCATCATCCATCCATCCATCCATCCATCCATCATCCATCCATCCATCCATCCATCATCCATCCATCCATCCATCCATCATCCATCATCCATCATCCATCCATCCATCCATCCATCCATCCATCATCCATCCATCCATCCATCATCCATCCATCCATCCATCCATCATCCATCATCCATCATCCATCCATCCCTCCTGCCAGCCAAGGAACTGCACATTTTCCTCCCCTCCCACAATTTATTTTCCTTAATCCCCCCCAGTTAAACTTCAGAAAAGTGTGAGCAGTAAAGGAACACCTTGACAAGTCCCAGCCGTATTTCTCCAAGAATCTTCTCCCTGTGGGAGCCTGCAGAGCTGGTTCCTGTTCCTACAGGACTTCCTTGACCATGGATAGTGGAAGTTTTCTGTGCTCTACGGCATCAACAATGGGCTTGGGAACTCATAGAACCTTTCATTTCCTTAAAGGACTTTCCTTTAACCATCCTTCTATTTAATAGATGAGTTGTGATGTCAAACTCTTTAATAAGAGCTCTGCTTTTTCCTCTGCAGTTTTGTTTTTATTCTAAACAAGATTTTTTTTTCCTAAGCAGATACAATTTTAAGGGAAAAAAAAAACCAAACATGACCAGAAAAGACCTTATTTGTTATGGAAAAATTATAACAAAGATTTTCTGTGGTTTATTTTTCTCTTTGCTCTTCCTGTTGTTGGTAATAAAGGAATTTTTATTGTTCTTTGGTGGTAATCCTAGCTTTATGTTGAAAATCAGAAAGGACTTTTTTCCTTTCTTTTTTTTTTTAAATTTTTTTTTCCTTCTCGGTTTTGGGTTTGGTTCTCTGGTTTGTAGCCTGAATGGAACTAAACCAAGCATTGAAAAACGTTGCCACACACGGTCAGGAATGGCTCAGCTCCTGAGCTGAGGATGCTGCTTCCCAAAATCCTTCCTCCCATCCAGTGACTGACACGGAATGAGAAGCATCTGCACAGATTCCAGGATAAATGGAATATTCTGACCTGGGTTATGCAGCTGTAATTTCAGGAAAAATCCCAGAATTTGGAAGACTGCAGCCAGGTTTGTCCCCACTGAGACCATGAGTGAAGCACCTACTTCTATCTGGGTGGTGACACCCAAGGATGGCTGAAAAAAAAAACCTGTAGTGACCTCTCACAGATAGAAACAGCCTCTGTGGAGATTTATTTTAGAGGATTAGGCTGGGTTCATTCTACTTTTTTTTTCTCCCTTTTTTTTTGCTTCCCTACTGGTGGTGGAAAGCAACAAATGGTTGGAATTTTTGTTTCTGCAAAACTGGAAAATTAAATTTGATTTTTAATATGAAAAGTACCAGCAGCTGAAACGCTATAATTTCAATACTAATTTAACTGATACTCTGCCTAAGTACAATCATGTGCTGATCACGATAACCTTTATTTTCCTTCTCCCGCAGAAGTTGTTCTGCCAATATTTATGCAAAATAAGTCTAAACTTGGATCATTAAAAAAAAAAAAAAGCCCGTCCTTAATTAATAAAAACATGACACAAACCAGCAGCAAAACAAAGAGAAGCAAAGCAAGGAAAAGCTTGTTCCCCTTGTTAAAAATGACAAAATCCCAGTGTGGAGAGCTGGATGTGCTGGCTCTGCTCCATGCCAGGGATGTCCCCAAGAGCCCTTCCCACCCAGCACCCCGAGGTTTCCCTGCTCAGCCCTTCCAGGGGAGCTCCAGGGGGAGCTGAGCAGCGAGGGAGATCTGGAAAATGCTTTTTGCCTTTCCCCTTCCATGATAATGCCGAGAGGAAACAATTACAAATAACGTCTCTTTTATTCTAACTGGGCCCGCAGCTCTTTGACATGATGGCTCTGGCAAGACTTGGAGAGACATCAGACCAATAAAACATCCTTAAATATCAAGTTTGGAAGTTAATTCATTTGGAGCCACGCTCTTGTGCCAGCAAGGGAACTTTTGTGCCGCGAGTGTTTGCGATGTTTCAGACAGTGAGTGGAACAACGCCGTGGCCGCGGCGAGGCTTCTGGAAGTTATCAATATCCAATTTGCCACTTGAGCCTTCTCACTCACCCTGCAAATGAGCTGTGCAAACACAGCCTCTGTGCTGGGGGAGCCCAAAGCACCGTCTGAGAGCACAGCTCTGCTCCTGCTCTGCTCCTGCCCCTTCCCCTCAGATATCACAGAGCCTTTGCTGCCCTTTGCAACCAGCACCAGCCCCAAGAGTGGTGCAAATAATGTTTCCATTGAAGACTGAGAGTGTATTTTTCTTGGAGCATTCTTAACCTTTGGGATCTTTTCATGTTCTTTAGCCATTGTGTTTGCTTCTTCCTTGTTTTCTTACAGGGAAAACCGAAAGCGACTTAAAATTAAAATCTTTTTTTAACATCTTTCTCCTGTTCCCTTGACAAAACAATTTTTTGAGCAGTTGGAATGATGCAGAGCCATTTACTCCCTCCTCAAATAGTTTCCCCCTTCTTCCAAGAAATCTTGCTCAGTTTTGGATCTGGTCTCTTGCTTGTGTAAGGAGGGGACACCTCCAGGTCTGGAGAGATCTGCCCCAGCTGAAAGTTGTCATTGTGAAGTCAGGGAACAAAGTTATTTATGCCAGGCCAGATTCTCTGAGTGCTACTTGTTTGTTTTCCAGTGCTGCAGGATGCACTGGTGATTCAGGACAGTGGAACTGGGGGCAGGAATAAAATTTATTTATGCCAGGCCAGATTTTCTGAGTGCTACTCGGTAGTTTTGCAGCTTTGCAGGACCCACGGGTGGTGGAAATGGGAGCAGGATCTGGTGGAAGAATGGAAGGGCTGATGCCCAGTCAGGCTGGAATGGGAGGTAGCCTGGAACCACAAATCTGTAAAATCTGGAAGGATTTGGGATTTAGGAATCAGCCTTTGCCCATCCTGGCACAGAACATGACTGGAAGAGGGCTCTGCTGTCACCTCAGCTCCATGTGGGATCCATGGGTCACCTGCAAGTGCTGGAGGTTTCCCAGTTCCAACCTTGGACTCCTGACCCACCTCAACCTAAGTCAGCTCCAAGGAGAACCTGTCCTCTGCAGAACCACCTGAGATGACCCAAAATCTTCATTCCTGCAGTGTGCTACCTTTGCTAATTCTCCTCAATGAGTGTGTTTGCTCTGAGGACAGACACATAAATCACACCAGCTGAAACCCAAGCGAGCCCTGACAAATACGGTATTTTTAAAGGTTAGTTGTTGCTCTTTTTAATCAAAGAAAAGCAAGGGGATGGGGCTGGACATTTATGATGTGCAAAAGAGGTTGTAACCACAGAAAAATTTGCCTCCAAAAGCCAAATATTATTCATTTTGGTGGAATGCACTGTTAAAATAGCTCAGCCTTTAAGGAAGAGGCAAGCTTATGTAAACCAGCAAGTTTACTTTCTTCTGAACACACAACCTTACAAAAATCCCATCTCTGCGTGCTTGGGGTGTCTCCCTATGAATGTCACTTGATCAGCTGTGCCCCTCAGGAGACTTGGAGAGCACATTTTAGGGGGGATAAGCACAGAGGAAGGTGAGGTTTACCCATGGCATCTTCCCAGGGCCACTGACCAGCACCAACAAATCCCAGTGCTTTACCAGGACTCAATAATTCACTCCTTCACCTTCCTGCTCCACCACTGACTTCCTTGTAGAAGGGCATAATCAGGCTGAAAATTCATCCCCAACCCTCTGTCAGAGCTGGGAAACACCTGCCGTGAGCAGCCCATCAAAAAATATAAAATTTATCAGAGGGTGATTAAAATATTGCCATGATTTCAAATTCAAACGGAGTTTCTTTAATTAACAACAAACTCTGACATTTCCCATGGAAGTTCAACAGGCAGGACACTGAGGAGCTCAGTTCTTTTTGTGCTGAGATTTTCAGCTTTCCAGGGATCCTTAATGGGATTAAGGACAGGTTTGCATGGACTCACCTCTTGAATTTCTCTCCCATTGGTTCCACCTGCATTTTTCTCCCTGAACAGGCAGGATTTTCTCTCATTTCATGGAGCCCCAAAATTCATTCTGACGTTTATTCACACCCACAAACATGGATGCTGCTGTTTCCTTCCCTACTGCCACCCTTTTTCCCTCCCCAGCCTCGGGATCATCCAAACTCTATGCCCTGTCCTTTCCCCCATCCTCTTCAATAAAAGGCTGAGGTCGGTCTTGCTTTACTTGGAGCTAATTGTGATTTTCCATAATGCTATTTAATCACTTCTATTCCATAAATGCTATTTAATAACTTCTATTTAATACCTGCTAAAGGAACCAGCAAAGCAGTGATTGTGTCCTGGGGCTTTAATTATTGTCCAGAAACCCAACGGTGTTTGTGGCTCTCAGGTCTATGAAAAACACAGATTGTGTTTCCAAACACTCTGGGATATTCCTTTTTTTCCTTTCAGTTCTCCACACTGCTGGAAAATAGGGACTGTTCCTTAAAAAACAGTCCTGGAGGACAACCCAGGCACGTGAGGGAGGAGACAAGAAGCAAAGGTCAGCGTTGATTTACCAAGTGCAAAGTGGGATGAACAACCTGCTGTTTTCTGTGATTAGATGGATATGCAGAAAAGGGCAGTGAGATAAATCATAGAATCCTCCTCCTTATCTGTGTCTGGAAATGTGGAACGCTGCTGAAAACCCGTTTTCCTTCTGAACCAAGTTCTTAGGGAAACAGATAAACTTAAATTTGGATTTCTTTCACAGCTTGAGTCCCACAGAACACTTCAGGTGTCTGGGCATGCTGCTCCAAGGGGGATCTTCCTGGTCTTTCCTTCACCTAAATCTGCTTTTTGTTCTCCATTTCCCAGAATAAGCTCGTTTTCATGGAATCCTGGAGTGCTTTGGGTGGGAAAGGACATTAAATATCATCTGATTCCACCCCCTGCCATGGCAAGGACACCTTCCTCTGTCCCAGGGTGCTCCAAGCCCTGTCCAAGCTGGCCTGGGACACTTCCAGGGATGTTTTTTTCCAGGACAGTTCATGTGCAGGTGGAAGGTCCCCCGTTGCCATAATTAATGACAGGATGATGAGCTCTCCTGGATAAGGATGCCCCCAGGAATGACTTTGCCACTGTTCCACCCTGCAGCCGGGAAACTGCACTTGGAAAAGTCAGCAAGAACAACAGGCAGATCAAACATTTCTGGTTTTACTCCTTTGATTTTCATCTCCTGTAGCTGTAGGGGGGGGGGGGGGGGGAAAGCCTGAAAATGTGATCATTCAGCTGAATGTGTAATTTGAAAGAGGACAAACTACTCAGGGTGATTTTTATGTACTTCATGTTGTTAATTTTCATACTTCAGCCTCTCTTCTCCCACCACAGTCTGTCCCCATCAATTGGATTTATTTTTTTTTTAAATCCTGCTTAATTTTTGCTGGGATTGGATGAAAAGCTGTGGCTGCTTTTCTTGGCCTCAGGAAAAGTTCTATGTGTGCAGTAAAACTATTCCCTGCTATTATCACCCTGGGAGTCAGACACATAAAACCCATTTTATCCATGGGATAAAGGAGAATCGGAAATGCTTCTGACTCAGGATAATTGGTAAAAAATGCTAAATTCAATAGGTGATCTTCACTGGTGGAAGTGGAAGCAGAGTGGGTCTGTGTTGATTTATATCCCTTCAGGTTTTCACCTACAGCAAGAAGGGAAAACCATGAAATACTCAATATATATTCCATGGGGAGGGAAGGAAGGAAGGAAGGAAGGAAGGAAGGAAGGAAGGAAGGAAGGAAGGAAGGAAGGAAGGAAGGAAGGAAGGAAGAAAGAAAGAAAGAAAGAAAGAAAGAAAGAAAGAAAGAAAGAGAGAAAGAAAGAAAGAAAGAAAGAAAGAAAGAAAGAAAGAAAGAGAGAAAGAGAGAAAGAGAGAAAGAAAGAAAGAAAGAAAGAAAGAAAGAAAGAAAGAAAGAAAGAAAGAAAGAAAGAAAGGAAGAAAGAAAGAAAGAAAGAAAGAAAGAAAGGAAGGAAGGAAGAAAGAAAGAAAGGGCTTTCTCACTGTGAAATCCAGTTTTGAAAGACAAAGTGTGTACAGAACAGAAGTTTAGGGTTTGAAAGATGACAGAAAGGAAAAACAGATGAGAAATAATCCAGCACAGGTGAGCCAGGAGGTTAATTTTATTATTGACCTCATGATTACATTGCCCTGAAGTAGGGAGTCAAACAGTTTTCAAGGAGTTTTTTTAATAAAATGGTAAAACTACAATAATTAAGATGTTACATTTAAGATAAGAAGAACTCTCACTGAAAGGGGGCTTCTCAAAAAGTCACAGAGAAGACCTGGAGAAAATGAGACTCATCCTGTTCCACAGAGGTTGGCTGGCAGAAATAGACCACTCATTAGTGACAAGAAACCAAATAAACCATTAATTTGCCTATTTTAGAGGTATCCACCCCGCAGGGTATTTAGGTGGCAGAATTGAGTTATCTTTCCTTTTTTTTATTATTTTTTTTTTTTTTCTGGGATCAGTATGACATTTACTCCATTATTGAGCCCTCCTTGCTCTGTGCTCAGCACATACTCATTGATCTCACCTGAAATGATCCTGGAAGCAGAAAGGTGCCAGAGATGTCCCACATTCTGATTTCTGTGGAGAACTTTCCCAAGGGATCACTTCTGTTTCCCACTTTGGCTCGTGCAGCTCCTCTGCTCCAGGATGTTTGGTGCAGTTTGATGACAGGGGGGAAAAGGACTTTGATAAATATCAAACCCTGTCATTACCTCATTTTGGTGCACTCTGCATTTTTCCCAAACAAATTCCAGGGAAAAGTCATGTAAGAAACCAGAACTTTCTACAAAAGAGAACCCACAGATTGATTCCCCCCCCCCCCACACCCTTTTCTTAATATGGAACATAGGGGTAAAATTTCTTCATTGAGAAATGCATGGCAGTGAAAAAAACAGAGGGATAAAAGAAAAAAATACCCCAAACCTCCCAATGTCCAAACCAATTCTTCTGGGGAAAAATAAATCCTATCTTTAAGCTCCCCTGTGCCAGAGTGCCCAGAAAAGATACTTCAAATGAAGTAAATGAAACCACTGTTCATTCCAGGGGGTAATTACTGATAATTTCCATTCTTTTGTCTGCTCCCAGTGATGATGTTTCTTCAAACAGCAGGATATATTTATCAATTATTTTGATATTCATTTACAGGCAACTTGGAAAATATGGCATTATGATAAGGAATAAAATCACAGAGTCATAGAATTATAGAGTTGTGGAATGGTTTGGGTTGGAGGGACCTTAAAGCCCATCCAGTGTCACCCCTGCCATGGCAGGGACACCTCCCACTGTCCCAGGGTCCTCCAAGCCCAATGTTCAACCTGGCCTTGGGCATTTCCAGGGATGCAGGGGCAGCCACAGCTGCTCTGGGAACTTGTGCCAGGACCTGCCACCCTCCCAGGGAGGAATTTCTTCCTAGTATTTAATCCAAATCCACTCTCTGTTGGTGTGAAGCCATTCCCTGTGTCCTGCCATCCCATGGTCCCTCTCCATCTTTTCTGCTCTCTTCAGGCACTGCAAGGCCACCGTGAGGTCACCCCAAAGCTTCTCTTCTCCAGGCTGAACAACCCCAATTCTCTCAGCCTTTCCTCACAGGAGCAGAGTTCCACACCCCAAATCAACTCAGTGATCCTTCTCTGGACCCTCTCCAACAGATCAAAGCTGATCTTTGAAATTCTCCACCAAAACACCAGACCTGAAGTTTATAAGTCAGCACTCATAGAATCACAGAATGGCAGAATTGGGCTGGATGAGACCTTAAAACTCATCTTACTCCAACCCCTGCCATGGGCAGGGCCACCTTCCAGCAGACCAGCTGCTGATATCAAATCCACATCAAACTATTTTTTATCTGGAGATCAGCTCAGGCCCCAGAAATGCCCGGAGAAGGAGTTCAAAGCTTTTTCAGTCGCTCTGATGCTCATATCAGTAGATTTTGTGGTGGCACTTGAGAGTGACTCAGCCACCCTGACACATCCAAATCATGTTTTTGGTGGATGTGCTCTGGTCCCTCCCCTGGTGAACTGTTCACCCCCAGCCCCAGCCAAGCACAACAACGTGGGCTTTGATGCAGTGGGAGCACACACAGACACCAAACCCAGGGCAGCACTGCTGTGGAAGGTAACAAATACACGTCCCTTGGTAAGAAAATGAAGGCTTTGTCATTTCTTGGTCTAGGGTTGCACGGGATCTCCATCCAGTTGGAAACTGTTCCATGGAAATCGTTAGAAAATACCAACTTTCCATGTGGTAATTTCCTGAGAGAAGTGTGGCTGAAATATGTCCGAAGTTCAAGGGAACAAACACAAGTAGCAAAATAAAGGCATCCACCCAAAAACCAGCCAAATGCAGGGCAGCCAAAAATGCCACATTTCAATTCTTGCCATGATCTGCCTGATTCCCAGCAGGGTACTGGGCACTCACTGGGCTCAGGATCCTTTTGGACATCACCCATGGTGGATAATTCCTCTTTGGCTTGGTCCTTTTCACAAAGATCTCACAGAATAAAAAGCATCACTAAGTTCCCCCTGTCACAGAGGAGCAGCAAAGGTTCCAGAGCCCAGGAATGTTCATTTGGAAGGTTTGTTTGGAATGCCATGGCTCTGCCATCCTGGTGACTCCTGTGTCCTTCTGCCAGCTGAAACCAAACAATAGCCTGGTTTACTGAAGAGTAGTTTAATAATCATCGCTTATGTGCTGCCCAACTGTTCCAATTTCTTTAAATTTGCAGTTCCTTAAATTTGCTTCTTCTTCCTCTTCTTCACTTCAAACTGATTTTGTTGGCATTTCTTGGGCCTGGAGTTCTGCACCGAGGCATCCACAAGACATCTGGAGCAGTAACACTCCTCTCTTCACCTCCTCACTTAAAATCAGGGGTTTAAATGCTGCTTTAGGTCCCCCAGAAAACAGAAAATCCTTGGAAAAATATGTGTGCAGAAAGGCGAGAGGCAAGGGAGCCCCTGGACATCCCAGACAGTTTCACTGACGTGAATTGTAGGAGTTCTTGGTATGGTGTCAGAAACAAAACAGCTTCCGCTGATTTAATTCTTTGTTGGGGCATAGGAATCACTTCAGGAATGGGAACAGGGAAAATCCCACTCCCCAGTGGAATGGAGACCCATGGCTGTGAGCAGGGGTGTCCCCCCACAAAAATCGGGGTTTGTGGGGATGCTATCAAAGCTCTGGGGCTGCAGCCACCATGCAGCTCCAGGCTCCCTGTCCAACGCCGCTCCTCATGGATCTGGAGCAGGGATTTGTCACACAGGGGACAAGGACAGCGTGGGGACTGCCCCAGATGCCATCAAACATGGAAATCACATGGAGCCATCTCTGCTCCAGCCATGAATCCTTTTGGCACAGGATCTCCGGCAGCTCTGCCACCTCCATGTAACAGGGACAAGATCTGGAACATGTTTCATTCACTGTTTAAAGGAAAAAGGACTTTTGTCTAGAGCTGCTTTTGTCTAAACAGCTTCTGGTGAGCACTCGGGTTTTTAACTTTTCCCTTGTTGATGTAAAAACAAGTGTCTGCCTCCCTGAAATATTGGGAATTTTTACTGCAGACTTTGGGCAAAAAAGCAAAACTATTTTGGCTCCAAACCAAAAAACTTTAAGCTTAAAATGGCAAACCTCTCATTTTCAGCCAAACAATGAAAACGTTGGTTTTGGCTGGACATTTTTGGTTTTCCAACTGAAGTGATCTTTTTCTCGGTCAAAATTTTTCCATGAGGTGAGGAATAAACATTATGGGTAACAGCCTCGTGGAACTGGAAGGAAGGAGGGAAGAGAGGGAGATAAGGAATGAAAACAGTTTATCACAACCACCATGAGGCTCCTGTTACCAAGGTCTGTGACAAGGCACGGCACCAATCCGGTAAAAAATCCCTGAAACCTATAGCCTGGGATATTTATAGCAGGATTCACGGTCACTGGATGTTCTCTAAACAAATTTATAGAAGTGTTTTTCTGCTGGTTGTTTTCTTTTTTAGAATATTATCACCAGGAGAAGCACTTCCAGCCTCTCCTACCTGGACAGAGTTTCCACTGCTGTCCTGATGATCTCAGGGGCCGCACACGCAGTAAAAAAACCCAGGTGCTTGTGGGTGACTTTATGAATTCACAAAAATTCCAAGCCCTGTGCAGGCATCTGGCAGGCAGGGAGGATGCCCTGTTGCCTCTTTCCCAACAGTCTGGAGGGAGAAGGGAATGAGTTTGGAGGTGGAAAAGCCATTCCAGCTCAGGGCATGAGCCACCCAGGCACAGGGAGTCCCACAGGAGTCTCCAGCTCCAGGTGAGATCCCTGGTGCGGGTGTTCCTGCAGGTTAAATCCCGGACAGCCTCTGATGTGTCTCAGAACGGGTTGGAATCAGGAGTCTCTGCAAATGGAACAAGATGGGGAAATGTGGGAGGACGTGGAGGTTGGCAGAGGGAGGAAGGGAAAGGTGAAGCTCTTACTGCCGGTCCATACCTGCTTTGTTTGGGTGCTTTTTGATTTTCTGGCTAACATTTGGCTCTAAAGGGCCAGCGAGGCAGCTGGGCAGTGGTAAGGGAAGTGCTGTCCCACATCACCCGTGCGTGTCCTGCTGTTTCCCTTCTCCCTTCCCACCTCTCCAGGAAATGCTCCACCGTTGGTGGAAGCGCTGCTGCTCCCACCACACCAGGGATCCTGGCTACTTGGCAGGACAACGATGGACTCAGCTGTCAAGAGCTGATGCTTTCCCCTCCCAGTTTTCGTGCAGAATCCCCCGGCAGAGACAATTTTTTAATCGCTGTTCTGATGTTTCCTAGCATAAAGCGGCTTTTGGGACGTGACGCAAACCAGCGGTTTAAAGCCATAGATATTTCTAGTTAATCTAAAAGATTAAGCACCTCACAGCCACTGGAAAGTGCTCCTTGCAACTACAGTATTATGGCCTTGGATAAATCTGGTTTTATAATCCTGCTTAGTCTACACTGATCTGGATCAAAAGAGCCCCACCATGGAGAACGAGGCTCAGAAAAGCAGTATTTAGGCAAGGGGAGGGAAAACAGGATTGTGTATTTTGTGTAGGGACAGGAAGGTGGCCCAGACTGTCAAATCGTGTTAGGGACACACCATAATCCCCACTTACCCTTCCCAATGACACTTCCCCGAGTCACCTTCCTATAAAGTGCCTGCAGGGGGAAAGGATGAATCAGATGGGGAGGAAGGCTGAGGGTGATGGGCAAGGAGGCGCTGGAGGTGCTCCCAGACCTGCTCAGGGAGCCGGGCAGGTGTCCCTTGGATCCCACACGGGTCTGGAATGTGCATGAGGGCTGCTGGGCTCAAGGGCAGCCAAGGCAGCAGCTCCCAGGGGAAAAACAACTGGTGCTTATCTCCCTCCTCACCTCGGGTGAGCAGAGGTGAACAAACACACAAACCAGTGGATTACCAGGAATCCCAGTTTGCCTTCCAGCTCCGAGACGTTTCCTTGCAGCAGAAGTTTATGTGGCAGCTCTCTGAGGAAAGGCTGAAATGCTGTCTGCATTCTCCACTAAGAACCTCCCCATCCTACAAAATTTTCATTTGATTTAAGCGAGGTTTTTATATCCAGCTCAAGTTTAAAGTGCATGAGCTCATTCATTACATCACCAGTTTATCTACGGGGTTATTAAAGTGCTGATCAAATTACAAGAACTGGAAACATTTGTCACAACCAAGGATC